>NC_058080.1:294511509-294866214 GCF_014858855.1 Bufo gargarizans
ACTGCACCTTTTGTACATTTTATCAAATGCCAATTCAGTATTAATATCTATACCTATAAAAAGACAGAGCTCTTAACACCAACAATGATCGGAACACCTATACATGTTCCTAGATTATATATCATTTCAATAAGAATACCAAAAATAAATACCAATTAACCATCTTTATTACCGGTAGTTTAAAACCATTAAAACCATTACAAGAGGGATGAATGCACTGCGCAATGATTATAGTCCGCCATAAAAATTTCGTTTGTCTCACTTCAGCAATTGGTATTTATCATGTAGACAAAGTTAATACAAGGCACCAGTACCGGACTGGGGAGCCTAGGGTCCCCCAATAAAATTCATTCTGAAGGCACACTGTAAACCTACATGCAAATACTACCTGCGGTAGACAACAGCAAGACAGTCAAAATGATTGATTATGGGGTTTTCTTCAGCAACTTCAAGAGGCCAGGTCACTGGGGAAAGGGGAGATCTAGCTGGCCTGCCTCTGTACCTGGAATTTTTCTCCGCCAACTGATGCATCGATAAAAGTAAACTACGTAGTCTCTTAAATAATCTACCCTGTCAATCTACTGTGCCATGAGCAAGGTGTAGGGACTAGGGGCCAACCGGGGGATTCACCTGTTTCCCTGTGGGCCACTCCAAGCCTGCAAGCCACTTGCTAATGTATTGTGATTCTCCATATTGCTTCCTTTGCTGGCTTGATTCATTTTTCTATCACATTATACACTGCTCATTTCCAGTGGTTACAACCACTCTGTAATCCAGCAGTAAAGGCCATGCTTGAACACTTTAGTAAAAAGCGCCGGCCTGACTGGTGGTGGGACAGTGGGAGCGTGCGTGATGGCTTGTCAAATATTTTAGATTATGAAACCAGTCAAAGAAATATACCTCTATGGTACTCTTCTGGTAATAAAATGGTAAAAATACAATGTTGCATAGCATTGTGTATTTACATACTGGCAAGGGCTAGTTTTAGACAAAGTGTGGCCCTGGGAAGAATTAAAAGTAAGGTAAGATGGTGAAATATTGTATCAACAGCACAGTACTATTCAGTTTAGAAGGTGGGGTCTGACAACTGCAGCACTGATCTCTAGCGCTTCTAGTGGTATTGCTGGGGTTCCCCACACACAATAGACATCACGTATACCATTTATCAAATAACACCGCCATACTGTTACTGTACAAAATGCACCATAAGAAGATCAATATTATTAATACCACTATACAAGGCCTATATAACAGCATGGCCATTACCTTTACAATTTAAAAGTGACTCAAAAATATTACCATACAGTTACTGAATTAAAGCCGCTATGCAAAGACCAATATTACCACCATAATACAGTGAAAGCGTAATAGTCGACCCTGGTTCTACACCAGGCGCCGTGCAGACTGGATAAGTGAATACAGTACAGTTAAATCTAATCACTTGCAAATTGTGTCTTTTCTGAATGTGGTCATTCTTTCTTCTCATCTTTTCCATCTAGTCCAGAAAGCTATGACAACCTCGAGGCATGACTTATATCAGCAGAGTTATCTGCACATCTATGGCCCTGAACTTTTCAAGCATGTTCTATTAATCACGGGCAGCCTTTCCCCATAAAAGTGGAATTAATATGTTCCCTAAATCTCTCCTAAAGGTTTTTACTATGTAGAATCTACCACATATACACAATATGAGTTACACTACATATTTACTTTTATAGGTTATCAAGGTATTCACTTTATGGTGCAAACCACTCAAACCATTAAATCCCTACTGTAAATATAATCCCCAGTAGGAACAATTGCCGCACCTGCAGTTACCTGTAGGGGCCCACTCTTTAAACCATGTATCTGATTTTGGTTCCACATATCGACTCCTAACTAGCCTATCTATCAGAGTATGACTTCTCCTAAAGGCTGCTAGTAGTTTGGACCCTTTTTTCTTATAACTGTCCTTATACAATCAGCCATAGGACTATCAACTATATTTGATTTCCCTGATATTACCACACTACGGTGTAAAGATGAAGCCTTTTGCATGGAATCATTAAATAACTCCATCAGGTACCCTCTGGCTAATAACCGTTTCTTCAACTCTAGGGATTGTCTCCTGAAACTCCCCTCCATCCCGTTAATTCTTCTTAATCTTATAAACTGTCCATATGGGACTGCTCTCCTCACACTATTCGGATGATAGCTAGAAAAATGTAGAAGTTAATTGATTTACAATAGCTCACCATCCTTCATCAACACTAAAACATCTAAAAGTTCTAGTTTATGACCTCCAAAATTATGGGTAAGCCTCATATTAATTTTATTCCCTGTGTTAAGATATTCCACAAACTCCCTTAGAATATAAGCTCCGTGCCCGACCAAACAATAAATACATAATCTATAAATCTTAAATACAGCTGTTTATAGGATACAAAGGGGTTTTCTACCGAAAATACATATTTATCCTCAAGCCTTGCAAGATAAATATTAGCAAACGTACATGTGACTGGTGTGCCCATTGTCGTTCCAAATTTTTCCTCTACCACTTATCCCCAAAATTGAAGGCATTGTTCTTTAGAATCAGACTCAAAACATCTGTTGTAAAATCTACAAAAATCTCACTTTTATTAGTGCCACTTAATATTTCGGTCACTACTTCAATGCCTTCATCTTGTGGGAGTCGTTTTTGACCTTTTTATTTAGTGGATACATTTAGTGACATGTAATATGCTGCTTGCTTTCTTTGTTTTTAATACTTAGGTCATACAGAACAGCCTTCATGACGTTGTAAATTACTTTATTAATGAAACTAAAGGAAAACTGAGGCCATTTATTTCCAATATATACGACACAAAAATTGGTATGAAGTATTATTTTATAATTTTATACTATTTTAACTTCATTGTTCTTTCTGATTTTAATGCATAAAACAAAACCTTGGTAAAAATACTAAACTATATGCACACGTGATTCTTTGCATCTTATGGATGCTAGTGGCGAGGCTGTCAGAAGAGAACATTTTTGTGTGAAAAAATAGTGCAGAACTGCTAATGGCATTATTTTAGTATATTGCCCAAATATGTTAGGGTAAGTTCACATGTGAAAAACTATCCAATTCACCTGAATGTGGACTGCAGTAATCCATGTACAAACAACCCCAGATGTAAAGAACACTTTACAAAAATGTCGACACCTAATCTGTTAAGTGCAAAAGAGGTCTTTATTACTATGGAGGGGGCACAGAGGTCTTTATTACTATGGAGGGGGCACAGAGGTCTTTATTACTATGGAGGGGGGCACAGAGGTCTTTATTACTATGGAGGGGGCACATAGGTCTTTATTACTATGGAGGGGACATAGAGGAATTTATTACTATGGAGGGGGCACAGAGGTCTTTATTACTATGGAGGGGGCACAGAGGTCTTTATTACTATGGAGGGGGGCACAGAGGTCTTTATTACTATGGAGGGGGCACATAGGTCTTTATTACTATGGAGGGGACATAGAGGAATTTATTACTATGGAGGGGGCACAGAGGTCTTTATTACTATGGAGGGGGCACATAGGTCTTTATTACTATGGAGGGGACACAGAGGTCTTTATTACTACGGAGGAGGAACAGAGGTCTTTATTACTATGGAGGGGGCACAGAGGTCTTTATTACTATGGAGGGGGCACAGAGGTCTTTATTACTATGGAGGGGGCACATAGGTCTTTATTACTATGGAGGGGACATAGAGGAATTTATTACTATGGAGGGGGCACAGAGGTCTTTATTACTATGGAGGGGGCACATAGGTCTTTATTACTATGGAGGGGACATAGAGGAATTTATTACTATGGAGGGGGCACAGAGGTCTTTATTACTACGGAGGAGGAACAGAGGTCTTTATTACTATGGAGGGGGCACAGAGGTCTTTATTACTATGGAGGGGGCACAGAGGGCATTACTACTATGGAGGGGGCACCATGGGCATTTCCACTATGGAGAAGGCACAGAGCCAGAGAGCATTACTACAATCAAGGGAGCACAGAGGGCCTTATTAATGTGAAGGGGCACAGTGGGCATTATTATGGTGAAGGGGCACAGTGGGCATTATTACGGTGAAGGGGGCACAATAGGCTATTCTAGTATGGAGGGGGCATAGAGGGCATTACTAGCACAGTGGGCATTATTACTATTAAGGAGGTACAATGGGCATTATTACTGTGAAGGGGCACAGAGGGCATTACTACTATTAAGGGGACACAATAGGCATTACTACTATTAAGGGGGCACAATGGGCATTATTACTATGAAGGGGGCACAGTGAGAATTATTAACTGTGAAAGGGGCACAGAGATGGCATAACTACTGTTAGAGGGCACAATGTGGGCATAACTACTGTGAGGGGGCACACATCTGTACAAAACTACTGTGAAGGTTGTACAATGAGGGCAATACTACTGTGAAGGGGTACAATTTTTTTTAAGTATTAGGGGGGGGGGGGGAGTGCCAGAGAAAGGACCCGCCCCGGGTGCCAAACACCCTAGGCACACCACTGACTATTTGATCTCTGATTTAGATTTTTTTATGTCCATTGTGGCACAACCCCTTATAACCTGTGCCCCTATAAAAAAAAAACTCACCTGTCTGCCATCCTACTTTCTTGCACTTCTCTCCTGTTCCCAGCCACTTCTGTTACCTACAGGTCTCAGCAGTCAAATGTGCTTGAATGACATGTCAGTGTTAGTTATGTGCTGTTCAAGCACATGTGACGCTGAGGCCAATGGTTGGCCACAGCAGTCATGGAACCAAGCCAGTCCTTTGGTTATGAGGCAGTAGCGTGCACATGGTTGGACTGCGGAAAGGTGGCAGTTTTTTATGGTGTACAGGTTAGGACTGGTAGCGTTTTCAGCACCTATGTCAGGTAACCCCTTTAAAATTTTAGTTATTCGTTCAATAACTATATTATATACAATAACTGCCCATTTCTGAGAATTTCTCTTTTATATCCTAAATGTCTTAGACATTTGAGCAAACCGTTTATTTTGTTCACATTTGTTGATACACAGTACGGTTTTGTCATTCCGTGCCAGATTACAGTGTAAAAGAGACTGAAAATGTAAGTGACATGCAGAAGAAATCACAGTCCAAAATAAAGCATCTAGTGCATCAATTTTCCCAAGAAAAACCTCTACCAATGCTACGTGCAAAGGAAAATTCCTACGTAAATGGTAATTATTTTATTGTGTTTGTTCGAGAAATGCACATTAAGGATCACTTATAGTCTGAAAGCAGAATGCTATTTAAAGGGGTTCTGCACTTTGTTTAAACTGATGATCTATCCTCTGGATAGATCATCAGCATCTGATCGGCGGGGGTCTGACACCCGGGACCCCCTGCCGATCATCTGTTTGAGAAGGCAGCAGCGCTCCAGCAGCGCCGCGGCCTTCTCACTGTTTACCGCCGGCCCAGTGACGTCACGACTTGTATCAACTTGCCCTGGGCGGGGCTAAGTTCTGTTCACCCCCGCCGATCAGATGCTGATGAGCTATCCAGAGGATAGATCATCAGTTTAAACAAAGTGCAGAACCCCTTTAAGGAATTTCCTAAGAAGATCACCAAGACCGATCATTAGAACAGGAGTTCCGAGTCTCCCATTCTCTCCTCACAAATTACGAAAATGCCCCTCCCCCTCCCTAAGATTTGACTTTTATTAATTTAATTTAAAAGACAGACATGTATAGACACTAGCTGTAAAAGCCATAACTTTTTTTTCCTTTTATTATGTAAATAATTTTTGACCCTTTTTTCTGTGATACATGGGGCTTCATTTCTTATTTTTTATTTTAGCATTTTTTATATCCAGAAAATGTATTTAAAAAAAGGGGGAGATGTTTTCGTATTTTTTTATTTTATTTTAATCGCAAAGTGCAAATATAATACTTGTTTAAATTATAACGGTTGTTTTGATATAAGGAATGTATAGTTATGGTTGCTGGGGTGACATAGTAGCTGCGATGTGGAGTGTGGTGGTGTTTTTTCTTACTATTTAATTTTTCTTGTATCTTGTATTTATGTTTTTGGTTTTTTACACTAGGTGTCCACCAGAAGGTCATTTAACACTCATGGGGGCATTTAATATTACTTTTTTTTGTATTGCTGATTTCTCCTGTAACTTGGGTTGATATATTAGCCCCAGTTACAGGGGAAACTCAGTCCCCAGATGCTTTAGAATGCTGGTAAACCCCTGCCGATCTTTTAGTGATTGACTATCCTGAGGATAGGCTATCACTTAGAAAAGGCTGGACAACCCTTTAATAAAATGAATACATATTTGTGAAATTATCACAAAGAAATGAGATAATTTATTACAATGTAATATAAAGTTGTGAATGTTGGTAAACATATTTGGATGCAGCAGATTTCATGTTCGTTAATAAAATTCAACTGTAGTCAACTTTACACTATATAGTAAGAGGTACAGCTTTTTCAATATCGCTTGATGACTCTATTATGTCTGCAAATACTGGCCCAACTTGGCCCAACCATGGGTCTGATCGCCCAAACTACGTGAATGCTAGGTCTCTATGATGTTTGGGAGCCATCAAACATAAAAAACACGCTGACTGGGAATCATGTAGAATATATGCTTTTAATGTGGAATCAATAAAGAAGACGTTTCATTTGAATTCCTCTCCTGCGCTGGATTTTTCTGTTTGATGGCAATATATACCCTATCCTATGCGCTGCACAAGGGATGACGTGCATCAGAGTGGATAGCTGTTTGTTGTTAGTTTGAAGGATCACACCTATGGTCAGGCCAGGATTTGCGGATGTAATATGGGTTCAAAAATAGACCCCTATTACACTTGTGTGAAATTGTCCTTAATTGTTAAGTTGCTTACCCCAAGTACAGTATATATATATATATATAGATATATATATATGTTATGTATATTATAAGTATCATTCATTTTAATATCATTCATTTTGCCATCAGTATTTCCAAGATGAATGTATGACAGCACAAAACATGCAAGACAAATGTCCATAAGGTAAGTGCATCTTTAAGCATCAAATCTTTACTTGACAATTTATGCAAACATGTTAACAGTTAGCACTTGGAGGGCATAGCCTTAAAGGGTCATCGGAAATAACGTTATGTAGCTGGCTGACATTAGCAATCTGATAATGTCAGCACTACATAACAGTGTGATTTATAACTCCCTGCCTGCCGCCGTTCTCTTAAAATAAATCACTGCACCTGTGCCAAAGGAAGGAAGCCGGCAGCAGGAGCGCGTCCTTCAGTCACTGCGCCTGCACCAAATACTAAATGAGACGGCGCAGGTGCGGGATTTATGGGACACTGAGGAGAACTCGAAAGTCAATCAACTGGACCTGGGCGTGCCAAAGGGTGCGTAGACCGAGCCTCTAGGTGCTGAAGCAACGCCCTAATAGCACCTAGAGGCTCATTAGCATAATTTAAACGTCTTTATTTTAAGAGAACGGCGGCAGGCAGGGAGTTATAAAGCCCACTGTTATGTTCTGCTGACATTAGCACATCGCTAATGTCAGTCAGCTACATAACGTTATTTCTCAGGACAGAAACCCTTAATGTGTACCTCCAGTTATGATGAAAAACCATATGCTGCAGTACTTACTACTATAGGCTTTAGTACTTCGGCTACTGACTGTAATGTTTCAGTAGCATATGCGGATGTAGCAGGGTTAACGCACATGCTTTATGAGACATGTTATCTAAACTAAATGCAACTAAATGCGTTAAGTATTTCTTTTCAATGGCTTTTGTTTCAAGATAGCGCGATGAGTTAAGAAATTTGAGTTAAGAGTGTGTGTAAGATTTGGACTTTCAGCATAACCCTACTGCCCATCTGCACCAATGGTTCCTTGAACTGTATATAGTTGACTGTTGTTATGTGTATGTGATACACATTTTATTGCACAGTTTCATGATGGCAGGCTATTGGCAGAACATATGTTTGCATGTACACTGTAATGTAATGTTTGTGTGCACATTGTTGCTTCAGCAGAGAGTTGAAAGCTCAAAGTACTCTTGTCCATAGCTAGTGAGAAATCAGTTACAAGTGCCAGTGGAAGTTGGCTCAGGGGAGCTTTTTGATGCCCCTGATATCTGATAGGATGTGGTACTCTGCACCCTACATTGCATATTACTTTGAATGGTGTGATAATGTTGGGCCTGCTGTACTGCCTTAAAACTGCCCTGGAGTCTGCCACTGGTTAAGGACAAAGTCCCAGCCTGAAGAGATTGTAGTTGAGTCATGCCCGAGGCAGAGGAACCTGCAAGTGGTTATGGACCATCTGTATCCTTTAGTGGGTGTTCAACCTGGAAACCTTATTGTGACCTGAATAAACGTTTGAATAGCCAGCCTGCTGCCTGTGAACCCCTGAAGTAATGTAAAGCTTTACTGACATGGTGTGCAGTGTGACAATCCACACTGAGACGGTGGCTGATATTGTGTGCTTGACATGATCTGGATAGTGTGTTCCAGAGAGTGGGGGACTGCATGATGGGCTCAGGCGCCAAGAATTATAGTAGATCCTGGGTATGGACAGTTTGTTTATGCCTGCTCATCTGAGATGGCAGCAGGAGGTGTATGGCTGCAGTAGTTCTTTCAGATAGCTGGGGTCTAACTTAACTTATTCTCTATTTTATGGGCAGCCAGTATGGATAGTGGAGGGTTGGTGCCGTGAGAGCATGATGGGGCTGACTGATTTATGATTTAATTTACTGCAGCATTTAGAACTAGGTGAAGGCAGTGTATTGCTTTGTCTGGGAGACCGACATAAAGAGCATTACAGTAGTCCAGTGGTGAGGTTATGATTGTTTTTACCAGTGTTGATAAATCTTCTACAATGATCCTCACGTGGAAGTATGAAGATGTAATAATTGCTGATATCTGTTTCCTGGGAGACAGTTCCTCATCAAAAACACCCAAATTATGTACATGGCCTGAGCTTTGAAGGGCTTTGTTTCCAAGAGATAAAGGGTGGTGGGTGTGCAAGTTGCCATTTTGCTGTCAGGCACTGACCTCCAACCAGAACTTCAGTTTTATCCAGGTTCCGATCAGGAAAGGTGCAGTTATTATAAGCATTGCAGTGGTATTCCAGACAATAGGGGTCAATTATTAAGACCGACATTTTAGACGCCAGTCTTAATAAAGCCCCTGTGCTGGCGGTGGATCGCCAAAGTAATGTAGAGACGCAGGCCTATACATAACTTTGGAGCATCCAGTGCATCTTCTAAATGTAGGACAGCTTCCTTGCTGTCTTACATTTAGACCATTTCCTACACCTAAAAGAGACATAGAAAATGAGGAGTTAGACGCGCTTGCCGACCTGTCCCCTTCCCCACCCACACCACGCCCACTTTATTTAGACCTGGTATGGCACTGCAATCCGCGCCTGAAATACGGCTAATATAGGACATATTTCAGAATAGTTCTGCAATGGGTAGCTCCCCCCAGGACCCTTAATAGATGTAATGACGCGTGTCCCATTTGTAGGAATGGCTGAGTGGTATAGGGTGGCCTAAAATATCCTCTTACGTTGAGTGAGTGTCACGGTGCTCCTGCCTGGATACGGCTGGACCCCAGGCTTTAGCTCCGAGGCAAACAAATAGGGGGAATAATTGAGGCATAAAAGAATAACTTGAGTCCAGACCTTAAGATGCAGTTGAAAAGCAGCTTTACTTTGCATAAACGTTCATCAAAACAATCTTCAAGCTTTGTCTTGGTCCCAGCAGGCTTTAGCATTAAAACTCTGGCAGGCAAACTCGTCTTTGCTACATCTGTTTCTCTCTGGCACTGCTGTACGGACAGGCTTGCTTTATACCTTGGCTTCTTCTTTATGCTTCACTACTTTCTGTAGTCTGGTCTGTCTCTAGGTTTGGCTAGGGCACTTTCCCCCTGGCTCCTGAGGCTCTAAGCTTTGGCCTCAATGGCCAGCAGAGCTGAGGGTGCTCTGGCTGGCTTGGGCACGTCCAGCAGAGACGTGCTCTTACTCCCTTCCCCTATCAGGGGGTAAGCTTGACTGACTAGTACTGGTCCCCACCCTTCCTGCAGGAAGTGGGACTCGCCCACTCCTCCACAGAGGGGGGGTTAGAATGGAATGGAAAGCTCCATTCTACCTAACTGTAGCTGTGCCGTGTTTTCTTCCACCTGCTGGTGAACCAGGCATATTACATTTGAACATAACAGTTGCAAAACATTAGAAATAGGAATGCACTGGACCTGAAATAAATACAGATGACATTATATTAGCCCATTAGAGATAGTAGCGGGGTGAATAAGTGGTAATGCCACTCTGGGGAGTTACAGTTGAATGAACTGCTTGAGAAGTCTAGTTCATCTATAATATCAAGCACATTTGCTTGGGTTATGATGGACAGCAATTCGACTAGTTTGTTGAGATGAAGTGCCTTTAAAAAGTATTCATACCCCTTGAACTTTTTCAAATTATTTTAATGTTACACCCACAAACTTAAAGGGGCTGTGTCACTTCAGCAAGTGGCATTTATCATGTAGAGAAAGTTAATACAAGGCACTTATGAATGTACTGTCATTATCCAATTGCTTCCTTTGCTGGCTGGATTCATTTTTCCATCACATTATACACTGCTCGTTTCCATGGTCACAACCACCCTGCAAATCCATCAGCAGAGGGGATTTTTGCACACTATAGGAACAAGTGCCGGCCTCTCTGGTGGCCTGGACCGTGGGTGCACACATAGGTTGGTGCTTTTTTCTATAGTGTCCAAGCACAGCCACCGCTGCTGGATTGCAGGGTGGTCATAACCATGGAAAGGAGAAGTGTATAATATGATAGAAAAATGAATCCAGCCAGCAAAGGAAGTAATATGGTTAATAAGTATACATTAGTAAGTGGCTTGTATTAACTTTCTCTACATGATAAATGCTATTTGCTGAAATGACAAAACCCCTTTAAATGTATTAGACCAACACAAAGTAGCAAGTATGTGTGAAGTGAAAAGAAAATGACACTTGGTTTTCAAAATTTTAAGTGTGACCATGGGCCTTTTGACTGCTTCTCTAATTAGTGCTCTCCTTGCCTGGGCTGTCAGTTTAGGTTGGTCGGTCATGTTTTGGTAGGTTTGCAGTTGTGCCATACTCCTTCCATTTTCAGGTGATGGATTGAACAGTGCTCCTTGAGATGTTCAGAGCTTGGGATATTTTTTATTACCTAACCCTGCATTACACTTCTCCACAACTTTAACCCTGGCCTGTCTGATGTGTTCCTTTGTTTTTATGATACTGTTTGGTCACTAATGTTCTCTAACAAACCTCTGAGGCCTTCACAGGAACAGCTGTAGTTATACTGAGAATAAATTACACACAGGTAGACTATATTTACTAATTAGGTGACGTCTGAAGACAAATAGTGATGCTGGATTTTATTTAGGGGTATCAGAGGGCATAACATTTTTCATTTATAATTGAAAGCACACTAAATTTGTTCAAAGTGATCTTCTGAAATGTCATCACTACACAAGACACAATCACATTGTTGAAGTCTGTCATCTGGGATCAATGATTCCCAGAATACTGCTCATAGGTTTCTGTAGGGTCCTATTCACACTGAATTTATGGTGCATGCTCAAATTTCAAACAATCAAATTCGACTGTTGACTCTCATTGTTGTATGTGGTTTTTTTTTTACTGCATATAATCTTTTGGCATTTATTGGTCACTTTTTATTACATGGACATACAGTATTTGGAAACACATTGTACACATCTCCTAATGAATATCCTGTGCATTATAAACTCAGTGTAGATATACCCTTACTGCAAAGTGCCAGTTTAGTCAGCGACAGTGCTCAGAGGGTTTTGTAAAAATGTTAGTAACAGATGTCTCTCCCCACTACTAAATATAAATCCGAATATAGTGCAGAATCTGATCTTTGCACATGTATCTGTAACACAGCAGAGGCTAATTTTGACTGTTATTAGTGGTGTCATAGGTGGAATGGCACATACTTAACACAAATGTTACCCACTTATCTTTATGTCATCCCCCCCCCCCCCCTCCCACTTAGGCTATTTCCCTAAGGCTGGGTTCACACGTGACTGAAAATCCAGCAGAAAAAAAAACACATGAAAAAGGCAACAAAACTGTATGTATTACATCTGTGGTTTAAGCCATGGAAAAGACAGCAGATTTCACCCTCTCCATTGGAAAGGGAGAAATCTGCTGCATAAATTCACATTTTTTAAGGCTGCATGTGGATGAGAATTCTGAAATCTCATCCACTTTGCTGATACTGTACAATGCTGCTGATTTGCAGCATGAATTCGCAACAGCAAATCTGCAACCAATCAGTCACATGTGACCCTGTTATAAAGAGTGAAGAGTGAGGGCAGAGGGGCAGTTTTTAGAAAATTTTAGATTGTGATTTTTAGATTATGATTTTGTTTTAGATTACTATGATAATTAAAATGTATAAAGCAAGAAATAAAGTATGGGTCTGTGTTGTCTATTGTGCAGACAGACAAGTGCATATGTCATCTCATCATAACTTATTTGATCTGGTATCAGCATTTCCATGATGTGTTGCTAAAGTCAGGCTGCATGCACATGGTTGTGTGCCGTCTAGGAAACACAGCCTGTTTGTTGGCCGCATCTCCTGAACGGACAGCTGCTCATTTGACCCAAACTTACTGCATCATAATGATTTACAATGCAGTGAGTTCTTATGTGACCATGAGTCACATGATGATATGAGTACCGTATAACAGACCCACGGCCTATGCCCTCATGCACATGACTGTTGTTGTTTTGCGGTCCGTTTTTCACTGATCCGTATCTGAGGTTTTTTTCTCTCCGATTTAAGTCCTATTCCGTTCTGTTATTGCACAAAACATATCCATATGGTTTCTGTATTTGATCAGTTTTTTGCGGATCTAATACAGAAATTATTAATCACCAAACACATCAACAATATGGGCTGGGCATAGCATTTCTATAGTATGGATCCACAAAATACGGATGAAATGCGGATGACATACGGATGTGTTCCGTGTGCTTTCTGTATTTTTTGCGGACCCATTGACTTGAATGGGGCATCAGACCGTGATCTGCGGACAATAATAGGACATGCACTACTTTTTTTTGCGGAACACCCATGCGGACAAACGGAAACTAAATGCACACGGATTAACTTCTGTATTTTCTACAGCCCAATTGAAGTGAATGGTTCTGCATATGGTCCGCAAAAAAAACGGAATGGAAGCGAAAAGAAAATAAGTTCGTGTGCATGAGCCCTAAGGCTCATTTTATTTACTAGACCTTATCTTCTATTTCTGTACAATTCTAGAAATGCTTACAATTTGGTGAAGGGGAAAAAAAGCTCTGAAATGTACATGTTTTGCTCTCAAAACAATGAAAACAGGTCTTCATGCAGGTGAAGAGGGGTTATGCTGGATAAATGACATTCCAGTAATAAGGTAAACTAGTTGAGACGTTGTTTTGTAACTTGCTTGCAATGAGAACAAAGGCCATAGTATTCCAGCAAGTTCATGCCAAGAGCGCAACAAAATGGGTACTCACAATATTTAGTTCCCTGTTTGTGTTGGCATGTATGTCACTACTTAATTTAACCTTGTAGTACTTATAAATTAAACTTATCTTTATACTGATAGCTAACCATATTCAGAACAGTCGAATAGCACTAAGATAAGATTCTCTGACATGACATTTGTAATGAATAGAGGGTAAGTACTCTAAATGAAAAAGTCATGTACTTGTACGGCCGCCGGCCGGGTTCAGACTGTGAAATAGTGTCACAGCTAAGAGCTGCAGTTAAACTGTGCAAATACCTGACTTTAAAGGGAACCTGTCACCAGTTTTATGGTGTCCTAACTAAGGGCAACATAAATAAGTGACTGATTTGCTTAGCAAAATGCTGGGTCACTTTCTTTAATTGACCCAGTCAATCTGCCAACATCTTGTATTGAAAAGCTCCAGCTGATAATGATGAGTCATGAATATTCATGAGCTCCTGACTCTCCCCGCCCACCTGCTGCTGATGGACAGTTATTTTCCATATGAATCAGCAGCAGGTGGGCAGGGGAGTGGCTATAGCTCTGAATTAAATATACGCTAGACTCAATGACATCACACTATCAAATCAGCTCATTAGCATGCGGCATGCGGCATCTCTGTGTGTATATTATGAGGTAACCATCTGTCACACCAGTAAGTGAATACATCTAAGGTACTTTTTAGTAGTTAATGATTGTATATAATTAGTTAGATTATAATCAAATATCTACATGACAGGTTCCCTTTAAATCTACATATGTTATGGTGCATTTTTTTCAGCAGCAGTTCAAGAAAAATGGTATGATACTGTACAGTTTAGTACCAAAGATTGGCTGCCCAGAGTATGTCACTGTCCCAACGGTCTTTATAAGCATCCATTACTTGCGATGCTCTTCAGGAGTAGTTATCAATCTTATCTGAAAGTGATAACTGGTATTTAAATTGAAGAGTTATAGCTTCTGAAACACAATGGCCTAAATTAACTGCATCCTTCAAGGGCCCAAACTAACTGTATTCTTCAAGGGCCAAAAATAGCTGCATCCTTCAAGGGATTCCCTTGGAATGATTAAAAATGGCCACAAGCAACCTGTCCTAGAACATAACACCAATAGAAGAATATGTGGTTCAACAATAAACAACAAGCTAATCACACATCTATCATAATGATAGTATCACATTTTTTTATTAAACATGTATTACAGACATGATTGACATACGTAAATAAATTAAAAACGGTTAAAAACACAAACACAGTGGCGGTGACCAAACGGCAGGATAAGCATAATAAAGTGCAAAAAGTATTTTTAGGGAGGTACTATAAAGTGCAGATTCAAAAGTTCATTAACAAGTATCCATATTTTTCGCTTTATAAGACACACTTTTCCTCCCCAAAAGTGGGGGGAAAATGGCAGTACGTCTTATAAAGCAAATGGTGCGCTGACACTGATACATCGCTGGCCGATATGCTGCACAGCGCGGCCTGCAATTTATTAGCAGGGAGGGAGGAGGGGCTAGAGGCCGGCAACTGCAGTTGCGATCACGGTGGGGCCAGATGCAGTCACTGTACTCTATTGCACCGGGCCCTACGCACAGCATTCTTCATATCTAACCTGTAGTAATGTAATCCTTAACCCATTTGTTAGCTTTGTTGAAGTAGCGCAATCCTCTGCAGTGGAACTTAATATCAAACTACTGTAGCAGACCGACCAGCAGCGTAACGTCACTCACTCTCTCTTGCCTGCTCCGCCAGCTTCATTAATAAAGTGGGAGGAGCAGGCGCGTGACAAAGTGAGTGACGTTACACTGCCGGCCGGCCGGCCGGCCTGCTACAGTAGTTTGATAGTGAGTACTACTGCAGAGGATTGCGCTACTTTAAAGGGAACCTGTCACCGGGATTTTGTGTATAGAGCTGAGGACATAGGTTGCTAGATGGCCGCTAGCACAACCACAATACCCAGTCCCCATAGCTCTGTGTGCTTTTATTGCTTTAAAAATACGATTTGATACATATGCAAATTAACCTGAGATGAGTCCTGTCCCTGACTCATCTCACATACAGGACTCATCTCAGGTTAATTTGCATATGTATCAAATCGGTTTTTTAAAGCAATAAAAGCACACAGAGCTATGGGGACTGGGTATTGTGGATGTGCTAGCGGCCATCTAGCAACCCATGTCCTCAGCTATATACACAAAATCCCGGTGACAGGTTCCCTTTAACAAGCTAACAAAGAGGTTAAGGATTACATGACTACAGTTTAGATATGAGGACTGCTGTGAGCAGGGCCCGGTATATTGGGGGTCACTTTTTACACAGGAACACTGTTATGGGGGGGGGATCTGTGGATGACAAGTATATAGTATAAGATGCTATATATGTGTCATCCACAGATCCCCCCATAACAGAGTCATCCACAGATCCCCCATAACAGTGTCATCCACAGATCCCCCCATAACAGTGTGTCATCCACAGATGTCCCCATAACAGTGTGTCATCCACAGATGCCCCCATAACAGTGTGTCATCCACAAATGCCCCCATAACAGTGTGTCATCCACAGATCCCCATAACAGTGCGTCATCCACAGATCCCCCATAACAATGCGTCATCCACAGATCCCCCATAACAATGCGTCATCCACAGATCCCCCATAACAATGCGTCATCCACAGATCCCCCATAACAGTGTCATCCACAGATCCCCCATAACAGTGCGTCATCCACAGATCCCCTCCATAACAGTGTCATCCACAGATCCCCTCCATAACAGTGATCCAGTATAATAAAAAGTATATAGGCAAATATCTATATAATACCAACCAAATTATTGTGTCCCCACCTCAGGTCAGACCACCACCACACCCTGACGCGTGTTTCACCATCAGCTTTCTCAAGGGGTCCTAGAATATAGAGAGGATGGGTTGCCTCAACATGCAGAGATGCATATGGGGCAAGGGGAGTGGGAGACTTACTACGTACATACTGTGCTCCGACACCTGCATATACTAGAGTAGAAACTCTGCTGTACAATAGATAATAATGATGCCATCCTGTGTGACAGCAAGTGGGGATAAGAGGAACACCAAGTAAGACCTGTCAGATAGACCATGTGCTGCAAGTCTATCCGATCTTCTCAGATCTCTCACAGGGCATTATGGTAGAGCAGCCTGACAGGAACAGGGATCAGGATCACATCCCTTCTCCCTCTTCCTGTCAGGCTGCTCAACCATGACGACATACCACACACAGGATTGCATCATTACTATCTATTCTACAGCAGAGTTGCTGCTATGCAATAGCATACACAATGGAGTGACTGTGATATGCCTGAAGTTGAGCAGCCTGACAAGAATGCTCACCAATTCAAAGTATATACAGGCGCTAAAGCACAGTGTGTAGTGAGTCCCACCCCTTTAAGTAGCCCTTTAAGCGGAGGCAACTGTTCTAGTCATTATCTATCTCTGGTTTCAGGTCATTTTTATAGTAATTCATATAAAGGGTTTCTCAAAGACCAGAATCCACTTTTCATATTGCGAGGCAGAGTATAGCGATAAAAAAAAAACAACAAAAAAAAAACTTGCCTGTTCCCAGCACTTTGGTTCCAGTGCACAGCTCCCTTCTCCTCTACTTTGGGTTCCCACTGGACTAGAAGTGTGACACTGACGTACCATCTATCTACATGAACATCACCACTTCTGGCTAATCAAACACCTCTGCAGTGACATGTGCAGGCACAGCACGTGACCACTCCTGAGGCCATTGATTGGCTAGCAGCGGTGACGTGTATAAGTGGCATCCTATGGGAACTGGAAGTGGAGGAGGAAGGAGCTTGGCGCTGGTACTGTAGCAGCGGTCTGTTTTTTTTTTATTCCTGCACCCCTCATAACAATATTAAAAGGGGTTCCTGTTCTCTGTGTAGGGTTAAAGGCAAATTGAAATGAAAGCTGTGCCATGATAAACACATAGGTCTGCTGCATCGGTTTAATGCGGTCACAGTCTAATTAAAACTGTTTGTTTGCATTTCAGAACACATCACATGGAACAAGATTTTGGATGAAACCGAATTGAAAGAAATGACTGAACCATTTTTGTACAGTGTAGCTAAAGTAAAGGAAACTATAACATGTCAACAATTTTTTATTTTTTTTGTGTACCAAACATTGGCGAAAAAAATTATTACTGACTGGACAGCTGCTTTTCCCTTTATATTTACACATTTATATTCCTATATCTATCTGTGCCAACATGGTTGTTATGGGGGTCATTGAAAGAGCCAACATTGGCACTGCTCCAATAATTATCAGCCAGTTTTGGTAATATGTCATGACTGCATAATGTGCAAGTGTCACCTCACAGCTGTCACACAAGAGACAACTTAATACATATAGAAAACAAGTTCAACTGTACAGGTGTCTAGGCAACACAAAGCAAAGCCAAACAGCAGGGATCAGCAACCTTCGGCACGCCAGCTGCTGTGAAACTACAACTCCCAGCATCTTCTAACTACCACAGAAGTGAATGGAGCACTCTGGGAGTTGTATTTTCAGAACACCTGCGTGCCGGAGGTTGCTGATCATACAGGATTACACACGGCTGTATAATATTATTTACACAGTATGTAAGGGAGTGTTCACATGTGTGAGCGTCTCCGTGCAGGGCCTCTGTACATAGTTTGTCAAAAACGGCGGAGAGAAAAGTCCTGCATGCTGGACTTTTTTCTCCTCTAGAAAAACATTCTCCCAGACCGAAAACCATATGGATCCCATTTTCCGTGATCTGATTGACTCCGTTCATTTCAGTTATGTGCCGAATCCAGCACTCTTGTTATTTTCATTGTTCTGCTCCTATAATGAAGTAACAGAAATAAGTAACGCAGTGTGAAAGCGCCCTAGGTGATATGTATGAAATAACCGATTCAGATGTACAATTTCTATCATGTAAAAGTTCATTACAGAAATAACTTTATATAATAAATGTCATCGCTATTAATGATACATTTGAGATATACAGTATATATATATATATATAGAGAGAGAGAGATTTTTTATTTTTATTTTTTTTTAGATCTGGTGCAACATTGTTCAATGTAAAAAATGTCACCCTATGGCTCAGTAAATATTGCACAATTTTGTGTTAAATATGAGAACATTTATATTACAACCTTCATAGTGTTAAAAGATAAAAAATAAAATAAAAAAAGGTTAAGGCTACTTTCACACTAGCGTTTCTATTTTCCAGTAATGAAATCCATCATAGGGTCTCAATGCCAGGAAAAAAAACAAAATGGAGGCTACACTCTATGCTGCACGCGCGCCAAAACAAGAGTGCAGCGTTTTCCCTGTACCTGAACGGATGGCTGAAAATACTTAGTACAAGCATTCCCCACCTGTAATCAGTTCCCTATGCTCCTGATGAAATGTCACCCAGTTTGGGTTGACACAGAAACGTGCAGACGTTAGACAGGGATTTAATAATTAAGAATCTAAATAGGGGACGGTACTGTTCAGCATGAGGAGCCGCAAGGGTGTTGTAACTAATTAGTGCATAAGGTACATAGCACTTCCCCTTGATACTGCAGCTCCTATGGCTTGCTGTCCTCTATTGAGAAGCTGTTGCGATGTATCCTTCTAGCTTTCATTCAGACACTATGACAGCTAGCAAGGTTAGTTCACAGCAAGTGTGTGCTGTATTCCAGGCTATCTAGAGGTAAATAAGCCACTAGATTCCTCCAACAGGATACAGTGCACTTAGTTTTAGTGTGGCAGAGACAAGCTCCGTTATTTTTATGAGCCACTCTTCCATACTTGAGCCTGATACATGTGTTTCTGTTGGCGGGTAGCCATATTTTTTAGATGATCTCCTAATAAAGTATATTTTAAAGCGTTCCATTCAGACAGTTAACCTTATCAATCTGAGACAATAGAAAACGGATCCGTCCCCCATTGACTTTTAATGGAGTTCATGACAGGTCCGTCTTGGCTATGTTAAAGATAATACAACCGGATCTGTTCATAACGGATGCAGACGGTTGTATTATCATTAGGCCTCATGCACACAACCGTTTTTTTTTAAGGTCCGCAAAAACGGGGTCCGTAGGTCCTTGATCCGTGACCGTTTTTTCGTCCGTGGGTCTTCCTTGTTTTTTGGAGGATCCACCGACATGAAAAATGAAAAAAAAATCTAAGTCAAGTTTGCCATTGAAATAATAGGAAAAAACGGACACGGATCACGGACACGGATGACAATCTTGTGTGCATCTGTGATTTTTCACGGACCCATTGACTTGAATGGGTCCGTGAACCGTTGGCCGTGAAAAAAATAGGACAGGTCATATTTTTTTCACGGCCAGGAAACATGGATCACGGATGCGGCTGCCAAACGGTGCATTTTCCAATTTTTCCACAGACCCATTGAAAGTCAATGGGTCAGTGAAAAAAAACGGAAAACGGCACAACGGCCACGGATGCACACAACGGTCGTGTGCATGAGGCCTCAACAGAAGCATTTTTGCTGAACCCTGCCAGATCCAGGAAAAACGCTGGTGTGAAAGTAGCCTAAAAGGGTTGTAATTGTAAACACCCTGTCAGAGTACTGTGACCCAGGGGCAGAACAGAAATTTAAAGTGAAAAATGTTAATCTGCACATTCCAATGGGCAGGTGCACGTCGCCATGGAGGAAAATACAAAAGCAAAAACAAACAGTACAACGGCACTCTGCAAACACAGATGACAAAATAATGTCACACTCACTATAGAAAATATATTAGAGCTAATGCTACACCCATTATATAAATGTGAGATTCTTGGCAAATACATTTTGTACAAAATCATTTGTGTCTGTCCACCCCAGCAAGGTGATTTCTTTTGGGCAGGAACCTAAGCTATATGGCCTCCAATCAGTGGCGGATCATTTTCTGTCCGGCGCCACAAAACAAGTGTGCTTATAGAACAGACTACACAGTGTAGAGGTATACTGTATATTGTGTGGCACAGTGAATTGCTATATGTGTATAACAAACATATTTCACATGAAAACTTAAAGGGGCAGAGGGATAGCAGAGCTGCTGCTACTAGGGAGCTCATACCATGGGGAGTAATATAGCCTACCATAATGCCCCCCCCCCCCCAGTAGAAATAATTCTCCTTATAATGTGACAGTGCAAAAAATCTGCCCTTGTAATGCCCCCAGTTGAGCTAATGTCCCCATAGTGCCCCCATAATGTGCCAGTATAAAATACCCCTATATAGTGCCCCCAGTAAATGCCCCCATAGTGCTCCTCTCCCCCTTCCTCCTAGTTCCTCCATAATGTACCAGTATAAAATGCCCCAGTAGATGCCCTCAGTGTCCCCCATAATTTGCAAGTATAAAATGCCCCTTCTTAGTGGCCCCGTAGATGACCCCATAGTACTCCTCTCTCCCCTTCCCCATAGTACCCACCATAATGTGTCCCAGTATAAAATTCTACTGTACAGAGCCCCCCATATAAAATACCCCTTCTTTGTGGCCTCAGTAGATGCCCCTATAGTGCCTAATAAGTGCCCTCAATAATGTGCCAGTAATTGCCCCGTTGCCCTCCCATCCCGGATCCACCAGTGCCTCTAATGAGCACAGGGAGAGCAGGCTTCAGCTTTATACTTGCATTAATTATAATCAGGCCGTGGGACAGACAAGTTAATCAGGAGTGCACAACCAAAGGAGGCAGCCACATCTCCAAATGCAGACTGGGAACTTAATGTAGCCATGGAAAAAAAAAATTAAGTGGCCCCATGTTGTAGGGGGGCAGCAAAAGTAGGAGGGGCAAGCAATAGCATAGGGCTGCATAAGATATCACCGCAACAGAACGAAATACTACAATGCAGCACAAAAATACTGCAGAGAAGCTGTCCCTCTGTGGTGGCCAGTGCCAGTGCCATACAGCTCTACATACCTCTTACATCCTCTGATGTAAAAGTTCTCATTTCTCATGTTCTCCATTCAGCCCAGACTGCCATGACAACTTTTGATGACAGAAATACAGTTGAATTCAGGAGGGCACCTGTGGCCACTGGCCTAGTACATAGTTATCTGACCTTATTTAATGCTGGGAGCATTAGATCTTTTTGTACCTGGCTCAGGACGAGGGTTCAGGCAACCCCACCGGCATCAGCCTACCTGGGTCTATGGCCAGTCTGCCCCCGCTGTGACCTAGTAAAGGGCAATCCTTAATTTGAGATTTCCATATTAAATCAGCTCATTCTTTGGATTACATGACTTGTCCATGCATTATATGTGAAGTCCCGTGATTTTAATGGTCACCATATAATGCTTAATTTACCCATTGGTGGTACTGCAGGGAAAATGAGCAGTGGCAATTAAAGGAGTTCTCTTTTCTAAAAATCCAGCAGCCTTCTGACCCATGGAGGCAAGATGGTTTTCTCAGTACTTGACCCCTGTCGCACAGCAGATTCCGACATCTCTGTTGTGACTGCCGGAATCACATGCAGGCTCATCTGCTCAGGTTCCAACCAGACGTGTTCCTGTATATAATAGTAGAAAGATACTGGGCACTCTCTGACTAATGGAACCTAATAGTTTAATTAAAATACATCATATACACTTCAATAAATTAAGATAAGCATAATATTACATACAATTACAATAAAAATAGATTCCTCAACCTATTGGTACCAATTTAGGTCAAATTGATTAAAATGAATAGCCTCTGGGTATTCAGGGTATGAAAAGTCCTTGAAACAAAAAAATGTCCTTTAGGGAAGAAAAACCTTATAAAAAGATCTCCGCAGAACAAGTTGTTTCAATCGGATAGTGGTGCAGTGGTTTTATAGAGCGGCGTCCCGCTATTACTCACTGTTTCGCTGCAGCACTGAGCTCCGCTGCTGTATTGGTCCTTTGGTTTTCAGGGATTTCTCCGGCTGTCCGCGGTTCCCTGGCTGTCTTTCCGGCGCCGCTCCGTAGATAAAAGAGCCGGTGCTTGGATAATTTTGCAGCCTCCTTTTCTCGCGCTGAGCTCGCTGTACAAATGAGCGTGTTCAGCTCTTACAGTCCGTTCTCAGAGAGTGCGCGTCGGGTCTGTTGTTGAGACAGAAAAGGTTCCAATGCCAGCGGTATTTTAGTGCATAGCGTCCAAGTGTATCAGGGGGTCCTGGCAGGAACTGAAAAGCACAGAATAGCATGGCTTTAAGGCTGCATTCACATCAGCGACCACTGTTTCTGTTGTTCTGCTTCATTAGAAGAGCAGAACAATGAAAAAAATGGTAGAACAAATGCCATTAGCCATAATGGGAACTGTTCACATTCTGTTTGAGTGCCCACATTTTTTTCCCCACAGTTTTTGAAAGAATCTGAGATAGAAAACAATAGTGAACAAGCCCTAACCCAGAAATCAGCAACCTCCGGAACGCCAGATGTTATGAAACTACAACTCCCAGAATGCTCCATCCACTTTTATGAGAACAACCGAGCATGTTTGTATGCTGGGAGTTGGAGTTTCACAGCAGCTGGAGTGCCAAAGGTTGCTGATCCCTTCCCTAAGACTTGTTTCTGCTTGTACAGTTGTGTTCAAAATAATAGCAGTGTGTTTTAAAAAGTTAATAAAGCTCAAAATCCTTCTAATAGCTTTAATTTCCATACACACAAATGCATTGGGAACACTTCACATTCTATTCCAAATCAAAACATGAAGAAAAATACAGGTCCTTCTAAAAAAATTAGCATATTGTGATAAAGTTCATTATTTTCTGTAATGTACTGATAAACATTAGACTTTCATATATTTTAGATTCATTACACACCAACTGAAGTAGTTCAAGCCTTTTATTGTTTTAATATTGATGATTTTGGCATACAGCTCATGAAAACCCAAAATTCCTATCAAAAAAAATTAGCATATTTCATCCGACCAATAAAAGAAAAGTGTTTTTAATACAAAAAAAGTCAACCTTCAAATAATTATGTTCAGTTATGCGCTCAATACTTGGCCGGGAATCCTTTTGCAGAAATGACTGCTTCAATGCGGCGTGGCATGGAGGCAATCAGCCTGTGGCACTGCTGAGGTGTTATGGAGGCCCAGGATGCTTCGATAGCGGCCTTAAGCTCATCCAGAGTGTTGGGTCTTGCATCTCTCAACTTTCTCTTCCCAATATCCCACAGATTCTCTATGGGGTTCAGGTCAGGAGAGTTGGCAGGCCAATTGAGCACAGTAATACCATGGTCAGTAAACCATTTAACAGTGGTTTTTGGCACTGTGAGCAGGTGCCAGGTCGTGCTGAAAAATGAAATCTTCATCTCCATAAAGCTTTTCAGCAGATGGAAGCATGAAGTGCTCCAAAACCTCCTGATAGCTAGCTGCATTGACCCTGCCCTTGATAAAACACAGTGGACCAACACCAGCAGCTGACATGGCACCCCAGACCATCACTGACTGTGGGTACTTGACACTGGACTTCAGGCATTTTGGCATTTCCCTCTCCCCAGTCTTCCTCCAGACTCTGGCACCTTGATTTCCGAATGACATGCAAAATTTGCTTTCATCCGAAAAAAGCACTTTGGACCACTGAGCAACAGTCCAGTGCTGCTTCTCTGTAGCCCAGGTCAGGCGCTTCTGCCGCTGTTTCTGGTTCAAAAGTGGCTTGACCTGGGGAATGTGGCACCTGTAGCCCATTTCCTGCACACGCCTGTACACGGTGGCTCTGGTTGTTTCTACTCCAGACTCAGTCCACTGCTTCCGCAGGTCCCCCAAGGTCTGGAATCGGTCCTTCTCCACAATCTTCCTCAGGGTCCGGTCACCTCTTCTCGTTGTGCAGCGTTTTCTGCCACACTTTTTCCTTCCCACTGAGGTGCCTTGATACAGCACTCTGGGAACAGCCTATTTGTTCAGAAATTTCTTTCTGTGTCTTACCCTCTTGCTTGAGGGTGTCAATGATGGCCTTCTGGACAGCAGTCGGGTCGGCAGTCTTACCCATGATTGTGGTTTTGAGTAATGAACCAGGCTGGGAGTTTTTAAAAGCCTCAGGAATCTTTTGCAGGTGTTTAGAGTTAATTAGTTGATTCAGATGATTAGGTTAATAGCTCGTTTAGAGAACCTTTTCATGATATGCTAATTTTTTGAGATAGGAATTTGGGGTTTTCATGAGCTGTATGCCAAAATCATCATTATTAAAACAATAAAAGGCTTGAACTACTTCAGTTGTGTGTAATGAATCTAAAATATATGAAAGTCTAATGTTTATCAGTACATTACAGAAAATAATGAACTTTATCACAATATGCTAATTTTTTTAGAAGGACCTGTATATCAAATTTGTGTTGTTCCTCTAAAAAAATTTGAAGAAAAGTGAATATTAGACTGTTCAAAAAAATAGCAGTGTTTATATTATTCTTTACAAACTCAGACATTCACTATATAAACTGAAAAATCTTTGAAGATTTTGCTTTCCTTTGAATCACTTTACTAATATTTAGTTGTATAACCACTCTTTCTGAGAACTGCTGTACATCTGTGTTGCATGAAGTCAACCAACTTCTGGCACCTGTGAACAGGTATTCCAGCCCAGGATGATTGGACTACAGTCCACAGTTCTTCTCTATTTCTTGCTTTTTCCTCAGAAACTGCATTTTTTTATGTTACCCCCAAGTTTTCTATTTGATTAAGATCCATGGATTGGCTGGCCACTCCATAACGTCAATCTTGTTGGTCTGGAACCAAGATGTTGCACGTTTACTGGTGTGTTTTGGGTCGTTGTCTTGTTGGAACACCCATTTCAAGGGCATTTCCTCTTCAGCATAAGGCAGCCTGACCTCTTCAAGAATTCTGATTTATTCAAACTAATCCATGATCCCTGATATGGTATAAATACGCCCAACACCGTAGTATGAGAAACATCCCCCATATCATGATGCTTGCGCCACCATGCTTCACAATGTACATTTGCTGCCTTCCTTCCTTAAATAAGAGCAATAATTGCCACCTGTTTTTCAAAGAATGAATGACCTCACTTATTGAATGCCACACTGCTATTGTTTTGAACATGCCCCTTTCAATTAGTGATTTAATTACACAGAATCAGCAGCATGCATGTCATGACGGTTGGGTCTGTTGGATTTCTATTACTCTACTACACCTGCTAGTAAATTATTTGCCATGGAGAAATATCATTTCTACCAAAAACAGTGATTGATCAGGTTAGTGATGTCTGACTGCTATTATTTTGAACACGACTGTATATGTTAATCCCTTTGAACACTTTTCTCCATTCTGGTTTGTTTTTGAGCACATATTACATAGGCAAAGCTGTGGCAATTTCCTCTAGACTGTGACTCTATGTCGGTATTGATAGTACTGTAAGTGCACTAGTCAACAAGCTCAGACACCATGGTCTATGGACAAAAAAATCTTACATGTAAAATATTCATATAAAACAACAAAAATGTCATGACCTTCGCAGTGGCAGGATGGTTAAGACAATCTGAATATGGAATAAAGATCATGCACACCGCCTTATAGCTGCTCTCTTGTGCAGAGCCATAATACAGCATCTATACAAGTTTATGGGTAGTCATTTCTCCCACCTATATCTAATGTACAGTGGTAGATAACTTCTAGGGTTGCATTACAAAACATATGTGGAGCTCGTATGGCACAACATTAAGGCCACATGCCCTTTGTATGGTGCCATACATAAAGCTCTGCTACATGGATCCTAAACCAACAAATTTAGCATTCTGAAATCTTTAACTTTTTAGAGCTGCATCATCTGTGCATTAAGGCTAATTTACCCTGCCAAAATTTTAGCCCATGTTTCATCCACATACTTTTGTTGTCAAAATGCAAGGATCTCATTAAAGTTAAAGGGACACTGACAGGGCCAATAAGCATATTGAGGTATATATATGGCAGTACAGGTCTTATAATGGGTATTACAATCATCTAAGTCCGCCCAGCTCATCAATATTCACTTCGCTGGGCGGCGCTTACTGTCCCCGACTTCACAAGATCCGGCGCATGCGCAGGGCACTGTTCAGCGCAGCGCTTCAGAGCGGGGACCGCAGAAGCCGCCCAGCAAACTGAATATTCATGAGCTGGGCAGTTGGGGGAGGCTGGCTGGGCGCAAGAGAGGTGAAACGCCGCCCCTTGGGCAGATTGAGGACCGTTGGAGCAGGTTATAAAACTTAAGTTTACTGTATGTATAATGTGGACAGGGGGGATACTTATATGATTGTAATACCCATTATAAGACCTGTACTGCCATATATATATACCTCAATATGCTTATTGGCCCTGTCAGTGTCCCTTTAAGTCAGAAATAAGTTGATTTCTCTGCTATCCTATGTAAAACCAAAGATTTCGCACTGGGACATCTTCAGTGACGTAACTGCAACTGATCTCAGTCCAGAGCACAAAAAAAAAAAATGAAACTCGCATCTCTTTTCCTCCTACGGGCCCCTCCACTCTTTGTGCAGCACTGTGTCTAGGCACTTAATACATTAGACCAGATGTTACACAGCGTCTGGTTGTAATGTGGTCCTACGCACATTATGGCCAGTCCTGAAGCTGTGCACTGCCAGGGCGCAGTACAGCACAGGTGCCCGAAGAAGACGACCAGGGAGCTGTGAGTAATACCAGTGCTAGGACTAACAGCACCATACTCACCGTTCCCTGGGGGGCCATAAAAATAAATCCATTTGTTCTTCTCCTGAGCCCCTTCTTGGGCCCTTTAGCAGCCATTTCCCCTGCTTCCATTTCCAGCGCCTCTGGACATCATCATCATCAGTGTCCAACTGAAGTTTCTTGGGCCTACCTTAGAAAATGATTCTGAGGGCTTTCTCTCCCTTTAAGTAATTTTCAGCTTCATTGCAACTGCAGGACCTCTCATCAGTAAGGCCAGCTAATTATCTCCTTCTAGACCTTAGGGGCCCTGTGTTATTAGGGGTCCGTTATTGTGTCAGAACGTGGACCAAATCAGTTTGTGGTAAAATTGCAAGTTGGTATGGTTTTTGGCTGCACCTCATCTGTACTGTGATTGATGTGTGTGGACTAAACTGGCAATCTAATCTACTGGACTACCTCGTTAGGTTCGAACACCTGCCCAAGAGTCTTCATGCAGCAAGGAGAAGATGCCAAATTAATTAACATAACTACTTCAGTTATCAAGATGTCTCAAACCTGTTCAGTCTGTGAAATTGTGTCAACATGAAATTTCCACTGGTATGTTTATATAAGCACCTTTGCAGTTTAAAGAAAACTTGTCACTAGAGTTGAGCGAACACCTGGATGTTCGGGTTCGAGAAGTTCGGCCGAACTTCCCGAAAATGTTCGGGTTCGGGATCCGAACCCGATCCGAACTTCGTCCCGAACCCGAACCCCATTGAAGTCAATGGGGACCCAAACTTTTCAGCACTAAAAAGGCTGTAAAACAGCCCAGGAAAGGGCTAGAGGGCTGCAAAAGGCAGCAACATGTAGGTAAATCCCCTGCAAACAAATGTGGATAGGGAAATGAATTAAAATAAAAATTTAATAAATAAAAATTAACCAAAATCAATTGGAGAGAGGTCCCATAGCAGAGAATCTGGCTTCACGTCACCCACCACTGGAACAGTCCATTCTCAGATATTTAGGCCCCGGCACCCAGGCAGAGGAGAGAGGTCCCGTAACAGAGAATCTGGCTTCATGTCAGCAGAGAATCAGTCTGCATGTCATAGCAGAGAATCAGGCTTCACGTCAGCCACCACTGCAACAGTCCATTTTCATAAATTTAGGCCCAGCACCCAGGCAGAGGAGAGAGGTCCCGTAACAGACAATCTGGCTTCATGTCAGCAGAGAATCAGTCTTCATATCATAGCAGAGAATCAGGCTTCACGTCAGCCACCAATGCAACAGTCCATTGTCAGATATTTAGGCCCAGCACCCAGGCATAGGAGAGAGGTCCCGTAACAGACAATCTGGCTTCATGTCAGCAGAGAATCAGTCTTCATGTCATAGCAGAGAATCAGGCTTCACATCACCCACCACTGTAAAAGTCCATTTTCATAAATTTAGGCCCAGCACCCAGGCAGAGGAGAGAGGTCCCGTAACAGACAATCTGGCTTCATGTCAGCAGAGAATCAGTCTTCATATCATAGCAGAGAATCAGGCTTCACGTCACCCACCACTGCAACAGTCCATTTTCATAAATTTAGGCCCAGCACCCAGGCAGAGGAGAGAGGTCCCGTAACAGACAATCTGGCTTCATGTCAGCAGAGAATCAGTCTTCATATCATAGCAGAGAATCAGGCTTCACGTCAGCCACCAATGCAACAGTCCATTGTCAGATATTTAGGCCCAGCACCCAGGCAGAGGAGAGAGGTCCCGTAACAGACGATCTGGATTCATGTCAGCAGAGAATCAGTCTTCATATCATAGCAGAGAATCAGGCTTCACGTCACCCACCACTGCAACAGTCCATTTTCATAAATTTAGGCCCAGCACCCAGGCAGAGGAGAGAGGTCCCGTAACAGACAATCTGGCTTCATGTCAGCAGAGAATCAGTCTTCATATCATAGCAGAGAATCAGGCTTCACGTCACCCACCACTGCAACAGTCCATTGTCAGATATTTAGGCCCAGCACCCAGGCAGAGGAGAGAGGTCCTGTAACAGACAATCTGGCTTCATGTCGGCAGAGAATCAGTCTGCATGTCCTAGCAGAGAATCAGGCTTCACGTCAGCCACCACTGTAACAGTCCATTTTCATAAATTTAGGCCCAGCACCCAGGCAGAGGAGAGAGGTCCCGTAACAGACAATCTGGCTTCATGTCAGCAGAGAATCAGTCTTCATATCATAGCAGAGAATCAGGCTTCACGTCAGCCACCAATGCAACAGTCCATTGTCAGATATTTAGGCCCAGCACCCAGGCAGAGGAGAGAGGTCCCGTAACAGAGGATCTGGCTTCATGTCAGCAGAGAATCAGTCTGCGTGTCATAGCAGAGAATCAGGCTTCACGTCACCCAACATTTGAACAGTCCATTGGCATATATTTAGGCCCCGGCACCCAGACAGAGGAGAGGTTCATTCAACTTTGGGTAGCCTCGCAATATAATGGTAAAATGAAAATAAAAATAGGATTGAATGAGGAAGTGCCCTGGAGTACAATAATATATGGTTAAGGCCTCATGCACACGACAGTTTTTTTTCACGGCCCGCAAAAACGGGGTCCGTGGGTCCGTGATCCGTGACCGTTTTTTCATCCGTGGGTCTTCCTTGATTTTTGGAGGATCCACGGACATGAAAAAAAAGTCGTTTTGGCGTCCGCCTGGCCGTGCGGAGCCAAACGGATCCGTCCTGAATTACAATGCAAGTCAATGGGGACGGATCCGTTTGATGTTGACACAATATGGTGCCATTTCAAACGGATCCGTCCCCATTGACTTTCAATGTAAAGTCTGGAGTTCTTTTATACCATCGGATTGGAGTTTTCTCCAATCCGATGGTATATTTTAACTTGAAGCGTCCCCATCACCATGGGAACGCCTCTATGTTAGAATATACTGTCGGATATGAGCTACTTCGTGAACCTCAGATCCGACAGTATATTCTAACACAGAGGCGTTCCCATGGTGATGGGGACGCTTCAGGTTAGAATACACTACAAACTTTGTACAAGACTGCCCCCTGCTGCCTGGCAGCACCCGATCTCTTACTGGGGGATATGATAGCACAATTAACCCCTTTAGGTGCGGCATCTAAAGGGGTTAATTGTACTATCATATTCCCCTGTAAGAGATCAGGGCTGCCAGGCAGCAGGGGGCAGCCCCCCCCCCTCCCCAGTTTGAATATCGTTGGTGGCACAGTGTGCCCCCACCATCGCCCCCCCTCCCTCCCTCTATTGTATTAAATCGTTGGTGGCACAGTGTGCCAACCACCATCGCCCCCCCCCTCCCTCTATAGCAGTAACATTGGTGGCAGTGTGCGGTCTCAACAGTAGAAGATTCATACTTACCTGCTTGCTGCTGCGATGTCTGTGTCCGGCCGGGAGCTCCTCCTACTGGTAAGTGAAAGGTCCAGTAGGAGGAGCTCCCGGCCGTTCACAGACATCGCAGCAGCAAGCAGGTAAGTATGAATCTTCTACTGTTGAGACCGCACACTGCCACCAATGTTACTGCTATAGAGGGAGGGGGGGGGGCGATGGTGGTTGGCACACTGTGCCACCAACGATTTAATACAATAGAGGGAGGGAGGGGGGCCGATGGTGGTTGGCACACTGTGCCACCAACGATTTAATACAATAGAGGGAGGGAGGGGGGGGGGCGATGGTGGGGGCACACTGTGCCACCAACGATATTCAAACTGGGGAGGGGGGGGGGTCTGCCCCCTGCTGCCTGGCAGCCCTGATCTCTTACAGGGGAATATGATAGTACAATTAACCCCTTTAGGTGCCGCACCTGAAGGGGTTAATTGTGCTATCATATCCCCCTGTAAGAGATCGGGTGCTGCCAGGCAGCAGGGGGCAGTCTTGTACAAAGTTTGCAGTGTATTCTAACTAGAAGCGTCCCCATCACCATGGGAACGCTTCTGTGTTAGAATATACTGTCGGAAATGAGTTTTCACGAAGTGAAAACTTAGATCAGAAAAAGCTTTTATGCAGACGGATCTTCGGATCCGTATGTATGAAAGCAACCTACGACCACGGATCACGGATGCCAATCTTGTGTGCATCCGTGTTCTTTCACGGACCCATTGACTTGAATGGGTCCGTGAACCGTTGTCCGTCAAAAAAATAGGACAGGTCATATTTTTTTGACGGACAGGATACACGGATCACGGCCTCGGCTGCAAAACGGTGCATTTTCCGATTTTTCCACGGACCCATTGAAAGTCAATGGGTCCGCGAAAAAAAACGGAAAACGGCACAACGGCCACGGATGCACACAACGGTCGTGTGCATGAGGCCTAAGGGGAGGTAGTTAATGTCTAATCTGCACAAGGGATGGACAGGTCCTGTGGGATCCATGCCTGGTTCATTTTTATGAACGTCAGCTTGTCCACATTGGCTGTAGACAGACGGCTGCGTTTGTCTGTAATGACGCCCCCTGCCGTGCTGAATACACGTTCAGACAAAACGCTGGCCGCCGGGCAGGCCAGCACCTCCAAGGCATAAAAGGCTAGCTCTGGCCACGTGGACAATTTGGAGACCCAGAAGTTGAATGGGGTCGAACCATCAGTCAGTACGTGGAGGGGTGTGCACACGTACTGTTCCACCATGTTAGTGAAATGTTGCCTCCTGCTAACACGTTGCGTATCAGGTGGTGGTGCAGTTAGCTGTGGCGTGTTGACAAAACTTTTCCACATCTCTGCCATGCTAACCCTGCCCTCAGAGATGCTGGCCGTGACACAGCTGCCTTGGCGACCTCTTGCTCCTCCTCTGCCTTGGCCTTGGGCTTCCACTTGTTCCCCTGTGACATTTGGGAATGCTCTCAGTAGCGCGTCTACCAACGTGCGCTTGTACTCGCGCATCTTCCTATCACGCTCCAGTGCAGAAAGTAAGGTGGGCACATTGTCTTTGTAGCGTGGATCCAGCAGGGTGGCAACCCAGTAGTCCGCACACGTTAAAATGTGGGCAACTCTGCTGTCGTTGCGCAGGCACTGCAGCATGTAGTCGCTCATGTGTGCCAGGCTGCCCAGGGGTAAGGACAAGCTGTCCTCTGTGGGAGGCGTATCGTCATCGTCCTGCCTTTCCCCCCAGCCACGCACCAGTGATGGGCCCGAGCTGCGTTGGGTGCCACCCCGCTGTGACCATGCTTCATCCTCATCCTCCTCCACCTCCTCCTCATCCTCGTCCTCCTCGTCCTCCAGTAGTGGGCCTTGGCTGGCCACATTTGTACCTGGCCTCTGCTGTTGCAAAAAACCTCCCTCTGAGTCACTTCGAAGAGACTGGCCTGAAAGTGCTAAAAATGACCCCTCCTCCTCCTCCTGGGCCACCTCCTCTTCCATCATCGCCCCCAAGTGTTTTCTCAAGGAGACATAGAAGTGGTATTGTAACGCTGATAACGGCGTCATCGCCACTGGCCATGTTGGTGGAGTACTCGAAACAGCGCAACAGGGCACACAGGTCTCGCATGGAGGCCCAGTCATTGGTGGTGAAGTGGTGCTGTTCTGTAGTGCGACTGACCCGTGCGTGCTGCAGCTGAAACTCCACTATGGCCTGCTGCTGCTCGCACAGTCTGTCCAGCATGTGCAAGGTGGAGTTCCACCTGGTGGGCACGTTGCATATGAGGCGGTGAGCGGGAAGGCCGAAGTTACGCTGTAGCCCAGACAGGCGAGCAGCAGCAGGATGTGAACGCCGGAAGCGCGAACAGACGGCCCGCACTTTATGCAGCAGCTCTGACATGTCGGGGTAGTTGTGAATGAACTTCTGCACCACCAAATTCAGCACATGCGCCAAGCAAGGGATGTGCGTCAAACCGGCTAGTCCCAGAGCTGCAACGAGATTTCGCCCATTATCACACACCACCAGGCCGGACTTGAGGCTCACCGGCAGCAACCACTCGTCGGTCTGTTGTTCTATACCCTGCCACAACTCCTGTGCGGTGTGGGGCCTGTCCCCCAAACATATGAGTTTCAGAATGGCCTGCTGACGTTTACTCCGGGCTGTGCTGAACGTGGTGGTGAAGGTGTGTGGCTGACTGGATGAGCAGGTGGAAGAAGAGGAGGAGGAAGCCGAGTAGGAGGAGGTGGCAACAGGAGGCAAAGAATGTTGCCCTGCGATCCTTGGCGGCGGAAGGACGTGCGCCAAACAGCTCTCCGCCTGGGGCCCAGCTGCCACTACATTTACCCAGTGTGCAGTTAGGGAGATATAGCGTCCCTGGCCGTGCTTACTGGTCCACGTATCTGTGGTTAGGTGGACCTTGCCACAGATGGCGTTGCGCAGTGCACACTTGATTTTATCGGATACTTGGTTGTGCAGGGAAGGCACGGCTCTCTTGGAGAAGTAGTGCGGCTGGGAACAACATACTGTGGGACAGCAAGCGACATGAGCTGTTTGAAGCTGTCTGTGTCCACCAGCCTAAATGACAGCATTTCATAGGCCAATAGTTTAGAAATGCTGGCATTCAGGGCCAGGGATCGAGGGTGGCTAGGTGGGAATTTACGCTTTCTCTCAAATGTTTGTGAGATGGAGAGCTGAACACTGCCGTGTGACATGGTTGAGATGCTTGGTGACGGAGGTGGTGGTGGTGGTGTTGGTGGTACATCCCCTGTTTGCTGGGTGGCAGGTGCCAACGTTCCTCCAGAGGCGGAGGAAGAGGCCGAGGCGGCAGCAGCAGAAGAGGCCGAGGCGGCAGCAGCAGAAGAGGTAGCAGGGGGAGCCTGAGTGACTTCCTTGGTTTTAAGGTGTTTACTCCACTGCAGTTCATGCTTTGCATGCAGGTGCCTGGTCATGCAGGTTGTGCTAAGGTTCAGAACGTTAATGCCTCGCTTCAGGCTCTGATGGCATAGCATGCAAACCACTCGGGTCTTGTCGTCAGCACATTGTTTGAAGAAGTGCCATGCCAGGGAACTCCTTGAAGCTGCCTTTGGGGTGCTCGGTCCCAGATGGCGGCGGTCAGTAGCAGGCGGAGTCTCTTGGCGGCGGGTGTTCTGCTTTTGCCCACTGCTCCCTCTTTTGCTACGCTGTTGGCTCGGTCTCACCACTGCCTCTTCCTCCGAACTGTGAAAGTCAGTGGCACGACTTTCATTCCATGTGGGGTCTAGGACCTCATCGTCCCCTGCATCGTCTTCCACCCAGTCTTGATCCCTGACCTCCTGTTCAGTCTGCACACTGCAGAAAGACGCAGCAGTTGGCACCTGTGTTTCGTCATCATCAGAGACATGCTGAGGTGGTATTCCCATGTCCTCATCATCAGGAAACATAAGTGGTTGTGCGTCAGTGCATTCTATGTCTTTCACCGCTGGGGAAGGGCTAGGAGTATGCCCTTGGGAAACCCTGCCAGCGGAGTCTTCAAACAGCATAAGAGACTGCTGCATAACTTGAGGCTGAGACAGTTTCCCTGGTATGCATGGGGGTGATGTGACAGACTGATAGGGTTGGTTTTCAGGCGCCATCTGTGCGCTTTCTGCAGAAGACTGGGTGGGAGATAATGTGAACGTGCTGGATCCACTGTCGGCCACCCAATTGACTAATGCCTGTACCTGCTCAGGCCTTGCCATCCTTAGAACGGCATTGGGCGCCACCATATATCGCTGTAAATTCTGGCGGCTACTGGGACCTGAGGTAGTTGGTACACTAGGACGTGTGGATGTGGCAGAACGGCCACGTCCTCTCCCAGCACCAGAGGGTCCACTAACACCACCACGACCATGTCCACGTCCGCGTCCCTTACTAGATGTTTTCCTCATTGTCATCGTTCACCACAACAACAAAAATATTATTTGGCCCAATGTATTGTATTCAAATTCAGCTGAATATAAATTTGAGGCCTAGTATTTAGGCGCTGGGTGACAGGTATAGATTTACTGACGGAATTAGACTTGGAAATGCACAGTAGCGTGTGTGTGAAGTTATTCTGAATGATCCTATCAGCACCTTGAATATTATATACCCTTTTAGGGATAGATTTCAAATAGCTCTGATACAGCAGAAACCACTAAATTAGGAAATTGCTAAATTGGGAATTGTATTTCAGCCCAGAACAAAAACTGTGCTTTGACGGACACTAAATAACTTGCCCAGCCACAACAGTACAGCAGTAACGACAGATTTAGCTGGATATAAACTTGAGGCCTAGTATTTAGGCGCTGGGTGACAGGTATACGTTTACTGACAGAATTAGACTGGGATATGGCCAAAAAATAACCACACTATTGCTGGTTAAATGCACTTGGTGTGACAGCTTGACCAACCACACTACTGAGGGTTAAATGCACTTGGTGACAGGCGCAGCTTGCCCCTGATGTAGTATATGGCCAAAAAATAAACAGACTATTGCTGGTTAAATGCACTTGGTGTGACAGCTTCACCCTGATGTAGGCTTTAGCCAAAAAACAACCACACCATTGAGGGTTAAATGCACTTGGTGACAGGCGCAGCTTGCCCCTGATGTAGTATATGGCCAAAAAATAAACAGACTATTGCTGGTTAAATGCACTTGGTGTGACAGCTTCACCCTGATGTAGGCTTTAGCCAAAAAACAACCACACCATTGAGGGTTAAATGCACTTGGTCGCAGCTTGTGCTGGCGCACCACAAGACACAAAATGGCCGCCGATCACCCCAGATAAAAAGTGACTGACAAACGGTCTGGGCAGCCTAAAAACAGTGAGCAATTGAGTATCAGCAGTTCAATCATCCACAGCTGCAGATCGATCACTGGATGGAGTCTTTTGGAGGAGTTAATCTGCCTAATCTCGCCCTACTGTCGCAGCTGCAACCTCTCCCTACGCTAATCAGAGCAGAGTGACGGGCGGCGCTATGTGACTCCAGCTTAAATAGAGGCTGGGTCACATGGTGCTCTGGCCAATCACAGCCATGCCAATAGTAGGCATGGCTGTGATGGCCTCTTGGGGCAAGTAGTATGACGCTTGTTGATTGGCTGCTTTGAAGCCTTTCAAAAAGCGCCAAGAAAAGCGACGAACACCGAACCCGAACCCGGACTTTTACGAAAATGTCCGGGTTCGGGACCATGTCACGGACACCCCAAAATTCGGTACGAACCCAAACTATACAGTTCGAGTTCGCTCATCCCTACTTGTCACCTCTACTATGCTGTCCTCACTGATGCTGGAATTCAGTACTCTTACAGTACTGCCAGGGCAAACTTTGCTGTGCACGCTAGACCTTCAAGGAAGATGAGTCTGATGAGACTTGTAGCCCTGCCATCCTCATGACTGGCAGGTTTCTTTCATGTCACACATAGGAAAGAAACCTGCCAGTCATGGGCAGGAAGCAGGGGAACGCATGGCCACAAGTCTCATCGGACTTATCTCTCTTGCAGAGCGCCAACCCTGTCAGTACTATAAAAGTACTGCATTCTAGCCCAGAATTGAATGAATTCAACAAGTCTGTTGCTACACTATGCTGCCGTCAGCAAGGGAAGCATAGTAGAGAGTGACAGGTTCCCTTTAAGCTACTGGTATTCAAAGTTTTGATGACCTATGTATCATACATGGTGCTTGAAAGTTTGTAAACACTTCAGAATCTTATTTATGTATAAATTTGACCTAAAACTACATCAGATTTTCACACAAGTCCTAAAAGTAGATAAAGATAACCAAATTAAACAAATGTGTAAAAAATAATAAACTTGGCCATGTATATATTGATGAAAGAGATCCAATATGACCTATCTGTGAGTGGCCAAAGTAAGTAAACCTTTGCTTTCAGTATCTGGTGTGATACCTCGTGTAATAGTTACTGCAAGTAAATGTTTCTGGTAATTGTGGAGTAGTCCTGCACATCGGCTTGGAGGAATTTCAGTTCCTTTCTCCATACAAACCAGTTGGTGGCTTTTCTCCCATGAACTGCTTGCTTCAGATCCTTCCACAACATTTCAATTGGATTACATCCAGGACTTTGCCATTCCAAAACTTTATTCTTACTTATGAAATTGAAAAAAGAACACCTGGAAAACGTTATACTTTGTCAATCTCAGGTGATCTTTTTTCATTTTCTAGTAGTGTAAATAACTTTATTAAGCAACTAGACAAGTTGTGTTTTTCATGTCCCCATACAGGGGCGGACTGGGAACGTAACGTGGCCCTGGAAAAACACCTAAAAGTGGACCCAAGTTGTAGGTGGGTTCAAACTGACAGAATTAGGCAAGGGCAACACATGTAGACAGGGCCAGCAATAGTGCAGAGCAAAATACAACCCCAAAAGAACCAAATACCACAGGGCAGCACCATTTACTGTCTCTGCAGAACCAAATACCACAGCGCAGCACAATATACTGCCCCAGCAGAACCAAATACCACAGGGCAGCACAATATACTGCCCCAGCAGAACCAAATACCACAGGACAGCACAATATACTGCCCCAGCAGAACCAAATCCCACAGTACAGCACAATATACTGTCTCTGCAAAACCAAATACCACAGGGCAGCACAATTTACTGCCCCTGCAAAACCAAATACCACAGGGCAGCACAATTTACTGTCTCTGCTAAACCAAATACCACAGGGCAGCACAATTTACTGTCTCTGCAAAACCAAATACCACAGGGCAGCACAATTTACTGTCTCTGCTAAACCAAATACACAATATACTGCCTCTGCAAAGGCAAATACCACAGGGCAGCACAATAAACTGACTCTGCAAAACCAAATCCCACAGTACAGCACAATATACTGCCTCTGCAGAACCAAATCCCACAGTACAGCACAATATACTGCCTCTGCAGCACCAAATCCCACAGTACAGCACAATATACTGCCTCTGCAGAACCAAATCCCACAGTACATCACAATATACTGCCTCTGCAGAACCAAATCCCACAGGACAGCACAAAATACTACCTCTGCAAAACCAAATACCACAGGGTAGCACAATTTACTGCCTCTGTAAAACCAACTACCACAGGTCAGCACAATATACTGCCCCAGCAAAACCAAATATCACAGGGCAACACAATATACTGCCCCAGCAAAACCAAATATCACAGGGAAGCACAATAAACTGCCCCTGCAGAACCAAATACCACAGGGCCTCTGCCAAACCAAATACCACAGGGCAGCACAATTTACTGTCTCTGCAAAACCAAATACCACAGGGAAGCACAAAATACTGTCTCTACAAAACCAAATACCACAGGGCAGCACAATATACTGCCCCAGCATTACTAAATACCACAGGGCGGCACAATATACTGCACCAGCAGAACCAAATACCACAGGGCAGTACAATAAACTGCCTCTGCTAAACCAAATACCACAGGGCCGCACAATATACCGCCTCTGCAAAACCAAATACCACACAGCAGCACAATATACTGCCCAGCAGAACCAAATACCACAGCGCAGCACAATATACTACCCCAGCAGAACCAAATATCACAGGGCAGCACAATATACTGTCTCTGCAAAACCAAATACCACAGCGCAGCACAATATACTGCCTCTGCAAAACCAAATCCCACAGTGCAGCACAATATACTGTCTCTGCAAAATCAAATACCACAGGGCAGCACAATTTACTGTCTCTGCTAAACCAAATACCACAGGGCAGCACAATAAACTGCCTCTGCAAAACCAAATACCACAGTGCAGCACAATATACTGCCTCTGCAAAACTAAATCCCACAGGGCAGCACAATAAACTGCCTCTGCAAAACCAAATACCATAGGGCAGCACAATATACTGCCCCAACAAAACCAAATACCACATGGCAGCACAAAATACTGCATCTGCAAAACCAAGTACCACAGGGCAGCACAATATACTTCCCCAGCAGAACCAAATATCACAGGGCAGCACAATATACTGCCTCTGCGAACGCAAATACCACAGGGCAGCACAATAAACTGCCTCTGCAAAACCAAATACACACAGGGCAGCACAATTTACTGTCTCTGCTAAACCAAATACCACAGGGCAGCACAATAAACTGCCTCTGCAAAACCAAATACCACAGGGCAGCACAATAAACTGCCTCTGCAAAACCAAATACCATAGGGCAGCACGATATACTGCCCCAACAAAACCAAATATCACAGGGCAGCTCAAAATACTGCCTCTGCAAAACCAAATACCACAGGGCAGCACAAAATACTGCCTCTGCAAAACCAAATACCACAGGGAAGAACAATATACTGCCCCTGCGAAACCAAATACCACAGGGCAGCACAATTTACTGTCTCTGCTAAACCAAATACCACAGGACAGCACAATGTACTGCCCCAGCAAAACCAAATATCACAGGGCAACACAATATACTGCCTCTGCAAAACCAAATATCACAGGGAAGCACAATAAACTGCCCCTGCAAAGCCAAATACCACAGGGCAGCACAATATACTGCCCCAGCAAAACCAAATATCACAGGGCAACACAATATACTGCCTCTGCAAAACCAAATATCACAGGACAGCACAATTTACTGTCCCTGCTAAACCAAATACCATAGGCCAGCACAATATACTGCCGCTGCAAAACCAAATACCACAGGGCAGCACAATTTACTGTCTCTGCTAAACCAAATACCACAGGACAGCACAATATACTGCCCCAGCAAAACCAAATATCACAGGGCAACACAATATACTGCCTCTGCAAAACCAAATATCACAGGACAGCACAATTTACTGTCCCTGCTAAACCAAATACCATAGGCCAGCACAATATACTGCCTCTGCAAAACCAAATACCACAGGGCAGCACAATTTACTGTCTCTGCTAAACCAAATACACAATATACTGCCTCTGCAAAGGCAAATACCACAGGGCAGCACAATAAACTGACTCTGTAAAACCAAATCCCACAGTACAGCACAATATACTGCCTCTGCAGAACCAAATCCCACAGTACAGCACAATATACTGCCCCAACAGAACCAAATACAACAGGGCAGCACAATATACTGCCCCAGCAAAACCAAATATCACAGGGCAACACAATATACTGCCCCAGCAAAACTAAATATCACAGGGAAGCACAATATACTGCCCCTGCAGAACCAAATACCACAGGGCAGCACAATATACTGCCTCTGCTAAACCAAATACCACAGGGCAGCACAATAAACTGCCCCTGCAGAACCAAATACCACAGGTCGGCACAATATACTGCCTCTGCCAAACCAAATACCACAGGGCAGCACAATTTACTGTCTCTGCAAAACCAAATACCACAGGGAAGCACAAAATACTGTCTCTACAAAACCAAATACCATAGGGCAGCACAATATACTGCCCCAGCATTACTAAATACCACAGGGCGGCACAATATACTACCCCAGCAGAACCAAATTCCACAGGGCAGCACAATAAACTGCCTCTGCTAAACCAAATACCACAGGGCCGCACAATATACTGCCTCTGCAAAACCAAATACCACAGGACAGCACAATATACTTCCTCTGCAAAACCAAATATCACAGGACGCCACAATATACTGCCTCTGCATAACCAAATACCACAGGACAGCACAATATACTGCCCCAGCAGAACCAAATACCACAGTGCAGCACAATATACTGTCCCAGCAGAACCAAATACCACAGTGCAGCACAATATACTGTTCCAGCACAACCAAATACCACAGGGCAGCACAATATACTGTTCCAGCAGAACCAAATACCACAGGGCAGCACAATATACTGTCTCTGCCAAACCAAATACCACAGGGCAGCACAATTTACTGAGGGTATGGCCACATGGAGCAGCACTGAAGCAGCAAAGACAGCTGTTTCACCAAAAAAACTCATGCATTCATTCCAAATCAAATTGTTAATGGGCACACTGTTTTGCACATCAGTGATAATAAAGAGATTAGATGCCTCTAATGCCGCATTCACATGTCAGTGTTTTCCAACAGAGATTTCGAGCCAAAACCAGGTGCAGCTCTAAACAAAAAACAGGTATCGATCTTTCCCTTATACCTTAAATCTGTGGAGGCTCCAATCCTGGTTTTGGCTCACAATCAATGATGGAAATCACTGACCAAAACACTGAAGTGTGAATGAGGTATAATGCCCCATTCACATATCCGCAATTTCATTCCGCATTTTGCAGAACAGAATTGCGAACCCATTAATTTCTATGGGGCAGCACAATGTACTGCTCGGATACGGTATTGCGGACCCGCATTTACGGGTCCGCAATTCCGTTCCCCCCAAAAAAATTGCGGACAAGAATAGGCATATTCTATTAGTGCCGGCGATGTGTGGTCAGTGTGAATGGAGCCTAAGGCTGGTTTCACACGGGCGTTGCGGATTGGGGCCAGATGCGTTCAGAGTGCATTTACCCTGGTTTCACACCTAGGCGTTTCTCAAATGCGCGTTTTTATGCGCGATTTTGTCGCGCGTTTTTATGCGCGTTTTTGTAATAGTAAACGCGCGTTTGGGTGATTGACAGCAGTGTTGTCCAAAGAGTCTATGGCCCAAACGCGCGTCAAACGCGCAAAAAAAAGCTCCTGTACTTGTTTGAGCGTCGGGCGTTTTAAAGCGCGATCGTACGCGCTGTAAAACGCCCAGGTGTGAACCATTCCCATAGGGAATCATTGGTTCTTGCCTGTTGTGCGTTTTACAGCGCGTAGGAACGCGCTGTAAAACGCTCAGGTGTGAACCCAGCGTCAGTGAAACTTGCACTATTTTGCAAGCAAGTTCAGTCAGTTTTGTCTGCGATTGCGTTTAGTTGTTCAGTTTTTTCCGCGCGGGTGCAATGCGTTTTTCACACGCGTGATAAAAAACTGAATGTTTACAAACAAAATCTCTTAGCAACCATCAGTGAAAAACGCATCGCACCCGCACTTGTGTGAAAAACGCAGAATATAGAACATGCTGCGATTTTCACGCAACGCAGAACTGATGCGTGAAAAACAACGCTCATGTACACAGCCCCATTGAAATGAATGGGTCAGGATTCAGTGCGGGTGCCATGCATTCATGTCACGCATTGCACCCGCGCGGAAAACTCGCTCGTGTGAAAGGGACCTAAGGCATGTTCTATATTCTGCGTTTTTCACGCAGCCCTGGCCTCACAGAATTGAATGGAGCTTCAGTGAAAAACGCATTGCATCCGCAAGCAAGTGCGGGTGCGATGCGTTTTTCACTGATGGTTCCTTAGAGTAGTTGTTTGCAAACCTTCAGTTTTTTATCATGCACGTGAAAAACACATCAAAACGCAATGCACCCACGTGGAAAAAACTGAACGCAATCGCAGACAAAACTGACTGAACTTGCTTGCAAAATGGTGCGAGTTTCACTGAACGCATCCGGACCTAATCCGTCATTCTCGTGTGAAAGAGGCCCCTTCACACGGGGGCGAGTATTCCGCGTGGATGCGATGCGTGAGTTGCACCCGCACTGAATACCGACCCATTCATTTCTATGGGGCTATTCACATGAGTGGTGATTTTCACGCATCACTTGTGCGTTGCGTGAAAATCGCAGCATGCTCTATTTTGTGCGTTTTTCACGTAACGCAGGCTCCATAGAAATGAATGGGGTTGCGTGAAAATCGTAAGCATCCGCAAGCAAGTGCGGATCCGGTGCGATTTTCACGCACGGTTGCTAGGAGACGATCGGGATGGAGACCCGATCATTATTATTTTCCTTATAACATGGTTATAAGGAAAAATAATAGCATTCTGACTACAGAATGCATAGTAAAATAGCGCTGGAGGGGTTAAAAAAGATAAATAAATAAATTTAACTCACCTTAATCCACTTGATCGCGAAGCCCGGCATCTCTTCTGTGTGCAGCAACAGGACCTGTGGTGACGTCACTCCGGTCATCACATGATCCATCACCATGGTAAAAGATCATGTGATGTCCGGAGTGACGTCACCACAGGTCCTGTTGCTGCACACAGTACAGATGACAGACAGAAGAGATGCCGGCTACGCGATCAAGTGGATTAAGGTGAGTTAAATTTTTTATTTTTTATTTTTTAACCCCTCCAGCGCTATTTTACTATGCATTCTGTATTCAGAATGCTATTATTTTCCCTTATAACCATGTTATAAAGGAAAATAATACAATCTACAGAACACCGATCCCAAGCCCGAACTTCTTTGAAGAAGTTCGGGTTTGGGTACCAAACATGTGCGATTTTTCTCACGCGAGTGCAAAATGCATTACAATGTTTTGCACTCGCACGGAAAAATAGCGCGTGTTACCGCAACGCACCCGCACATTTTCCCGCAACGCCCGTCTGAAAGAGGCCTAAGGGTGTACAATAATAATGTGCTCGTAGCAAGTATGGCATGCAAAAGTGGATTGTCTACTCTGGAGAAATTAAACATGCTTCTATACGAGTGAGGCCCAAACAGATTACCACAGTAGAACCCCAGAAAAAATGTGTTCACTGCTAGGAACACCCTAATATCATCTCTGCCTCATAGAAGCTTGGTGTAGGGGCTGGTAAAGCATTGTGTAATTCTTCTCCAGTGCTATTAATTGGTTTCCGATGTTTACTGCTTTGCACACAGTAGCATTGCTGAGCAGGCTGAAAGTTGACTTCCCCTATTGGGAAAGGGACAGGCCTTGTTGTTGCTGTGTTCTGTGGAACCTCTGGTTGAAACACACTGGTAAAATGTAGGCAAAATGATCCTTTGTTGAGTCATCACGTCGGTCATGCAGAACATTGCCCTGTGTAAACAGAGGATGTGCTGCATATAATATGCAAAATGAATGGGGCATGAATGATCGGAAAAAGGATTGTTCATCTCCCTTTCACTTTACATCAGGACGTGCAAAAGGCACTTTAAATGAGCACCGATTTGTATATCCTCAATCAGCTCTTGTTATTGACCTGTGTAAAAGGGACCCTAAGGCCCCATGCACACGGCCGTTCTGTGTATTGGGGACCAACATGTTCTAATTTTTTGCGGTGCGGAGGCACAGAGAGAAACACCACGGAACCCCACACGCAGTACTTCTGTGGGGTTCCGTGCCTCCGTTTTGAACTGCACCTTCCAGATTGCGGACCCATTCAAGTGAATGAGTCCGCATCCGTGATGTGGTGAGCAGGCGGCCGGTGCCTGATTTTTGTGGAACCGCTGTTTGCGGGCCGCAATATGGGCACGACCGGGTGCATGAGGCCTAAGGCTTACAATTAGGACCCATGCGCACAACTGTATTTGTTTTGCAAAATATCCGTGTTGCAAAGGCATTTTTTGCAGGCCCATTGACTTTATTTTCCAAAGAAGCTGTCAAAAATGAAAGGTGGAATCTGATTGGTTGCTATGGGCAACTAAGCCAATTCTACTTTACACCAGTTTGATAAATGACCCCAAATATCGGACCACAGACCCATTAAAAACAAAGGCTCAGGGAAAAAATGTGGACAGCATATGTATTTTGGGGATCCGTGATTTGCGTACCACAAAATGGATACGGTCATGTGCATGGGGCCTTAATATGGAAATGTTTTATTATACTCTATTATCAGAATAGACACTACATGTAACATTGTGTCTAATGGCTTAAAGAGCACATATTTACATTTCTAAACACACACAGAGTTTTCTGCTGGATTGAACTTAAACCGCCATACGGTTTTATGGTAAAGTCATTGACCCATGGGGGGTCTGGATGCTGCTTGTGTAATGTAGTCACTACAATTAAGGAAACACTTTATGATATCCATATAAAGCACAGTTGCTTTATTTTTAATGGTCACATTTGACAACTTTCAAATTTTGTTTTAGGTCTTGTTCACATTTCCATGTCTGTTAAAAAAATCTGCACGCGTTTCATCCGTGAAGATGTTCATGTGTCCGTTTTCCGTCCTCTGTGTGCCATCCGTATTGCACTAACACTGCTCAGCTGAAAGTTAATTTCCAGAGCATCTCCTATAACTGGTCGTTGAAAAACGGACCAAACACGGATGCAACACAGATGCCATCCAAGTCGTGTCCACTATAATGGGCATGTTTGGTCCACATCACGGACCAAAGTACTGCATGTTTCAAAGATAAAAAAACTAATATTGATATGTGGAACAGACACATTAAAATCAATGGGTACTTGTACTGTCTGTGGAAAAAGTAGACAGCACACATCAGTTAAAAATTTAAATGTGAACGAGGCTTTAGGCCTCTTTCAGAGGATTATGTCCTGTGTGGAAATCACACTGTGTGTGTGTGAGATTCCCCATTACGGACACTGCTTGTTCCGCAGTAGCGCTTAGCCTTATAATTATTTATTCGGCTGTGTGTCTCTGCATGACTTTACTCATACAGAATTATACTGACATAATGCAGTCAATATTAGGGCTAATGCAGCAAATTATTTTTTTACTCCTGCAGAAATGTCCTATCCTTATCCGCAAGACGGACAAGAATAGGACGTTTTATTTATTTTGTGGGGCCGCGGAACGAACTTAAATTTTTTCTGTAGGGCTGCGGAACAGACTGTGCTGTCCGCATCTTTTGGTGCACCACTGAGATGAATGTGTCCACATCTGATCTGCCAAAAACGCAGATCGGATGTGGACCGAACATACAGCCTTGTACAAGAGCCCTTAAGGGTAGGACCTTTCTGCAGGATTGCCTGCACTCTGCCAGGATCTGTGTTTTTGCAGATCCTTGATTTGCGGACTGCTATGAGCATGCATTATTCTGTAGAAGTAAAGTCATGCAGAGACACACAGCATTATAAATCAATATAATGCCATGCGCTCCTGTGAAATGTCCATAACGGGAAATCAGGCTCACACGGGGCATTATTTCAGCATCAGGACATGCTCGTCTGAAATTAGGCCTCTTTCACACGGGCGTCGCGGGTGAGGGCCGGATGCGATGCAGGTGCGTTCAGGGAAAATCGTGCGATTAGGCATGCAATTTCAGTCAGTTTTGACTGCAAGAAAAAACTGAACGTGGTACCCAGACTCGAACCCGGACTTCTTCACTGAAGTTCGGGTTTGAGTTTGGTGTTGTAAGACACTCTCCTGTTCCGCGATCCAGCCCATCTCCAAGGAAACTGGGGTCCTCTCGTCTTACCCCTACTGAGAGGGCACGTTGTCAAAACGAGGGTCTTTGTCTATATTGTAGAGGAGTTGGTCACCAGCTAAAAAAATGCCCATTACTCCTGCCAGGAAACAACAAAGCCTAGTGGGAATCGAGGAGAATCCACTAAGTACTCTGTTGCCTCCTCTTAAAAGAAGTCAGCTTCTCATACTCATTTCTATTCAGTGGCAAGGGAGGGACCATCCTATTTCTGCCCTACTTGACTCAGGAGCTGCCGGAAATTTTATCGACTCTTCCATGTTTGACAGCTACAGATTACAGTCTTCAAGCCGGAAGCAGCCATTTCCGTCACAGCTGTGGACAGGTCTCCCCTTCAAGAAGGCCGGTCGTTGTTGATAACACCCAGGTTGCAGGTAACTGTGGGGGCTGGTCACCAGAAGGTTTTAAACCTTTTAACCCTGGACATGCCATCCACTTCTGTGATTTTAGGTATCCTCTGGTTGAGACTTCATAATCCAGTAATGGACTGGCGCTCCAGACGAATTGCAAGTGGTGTTCTGATTGCTTCACTAGGTGCTTTTGTCCGGTGTTGCCACTTGCATCCACGGAAGTGCTGAGTGCGTTACCTAAACATTATCACCACTTCCAGGAAGTGTTCATCCCACAAGGGGCTGAAGGGTTACCTCTTCATAGACCATATGATTGTCCTATTGATTTGTTGCCAGGTACATGCCACCCAGAGGACATCTGCATAATCTCACTGGGCCTGAGATTCAGGCCTAGCAGGATTATATAAAAGCAAACCTCAATAAGGGTTTCATTCGACCGTCCACTTCTCCCACAGGAGCAGGATTCTTCTTTCTGGGAAAGAAAGACGGCAGATTGAGACCCTGTATCGATTTTTGCGCCCTCAATCGAATTACGGTGAACAATCGGTACCCTCTTCCACTTATTGGGGATTTCTTCTTTCAGGTGGCAGGGGCTCGAGTCTTCAACAAACTCTTTGCTGGGTGCATACAATTTGGTACGCATTCGAAAGGGCGATGAATGGAAGACAGCATTTACCAGGGACAGTCTCTGTAATGCCCCTGTGGTCTTCCAGGAGTTCATCAATGATGTCCTCCGGGATTTCTTGGGTAGATTCGTGGTTGTCTATTTAGACGATATACTAATCTACTCATCGGTCCTGCAGACTCACCAGGATCATGTGTGTCAGGTTTTCCAGAAGCTGAGAGAGAATCGCCTATATGACAAACTCGAGAAGTGCCTGTTTGAGGTGAGAGAATTGCCCTTCTTAGGGTATCTTGTCTCTGAACGCGGATTGGCGATGGATCCATCCAAGCTCTCAGCTGTTCTGGTTTGGCCTCAGCCTAAGGATTTGAAGGGATTACAGCATTTCTTAGGTTTCACCAACTTCTACCTCGAATTTATTAAGAACTTTTCTGCGGTGGTAGTGCCTCTCACGAACCTCACTAAGAAGGGGGCGAACCCTTCTAAGTGGACGAGAGAGGCTGGCAAAGCCTTTGAGACGCTGAAGCAGGCTTTCTGCTCCACACCAATCCTCACTCATCCAGACACTTCTCAACCTTTTAGTCCTCGAGGTTGACGCCTCTGAGGTTGATGTGGGGGCGGTTCTCTCACAGTATTCTTGAAATCCCGAGAAGCTTCATTCTTGTGCCTTTTTCTCCCAGAAGCTCTCACCAGCCGAATGCAATTATGATATCGGCAATAGAGAGCTTCTGGGTCCACTCTTGAAAGTTAAGTTGGCCTTTCAAGAGTGGAGACATTGGCTAGAGGGTGTGGAACATCCCATTACGATTTACACCGACCACAAAAACCTCAAATACATCGAAGGTGCCAAGAGGTTAAATTCTCATCAAGCTCGCTGGGCATTATTTTTCACTCTAATTTCCGGTTAACTTAAAAACCGGGACCCAAATATGTCAAAGCAGATGCTCTCTCCCGTTGTTTCCCAGAAACCATTTCGGTACGTGACTGTGCCTGAGCCCATTATTCCTGCGAGGTGCTTCGTAGCTGCTTTAAACACCTCAGGTATAATGGAGGACTTGTCTTCTATTCTGCCTTCACAGGGGGAGAGCCCTCCTAACAAACCTGAAGGTCGGCTGTTAGTGCCCTTTAAAATTCAGGCTTAGAGTCATACAACAGTTACATGATTCTAAGTCGGCCAGGCATCTGGGGATAAAGAAGACCATGTCCCTTTGTAAACGCCATGTCTGGTGGCCTAAGTTGTTTTTTGATATCAAAGCCTACATTCAGGCATGTAGTATTTGTGCTCGGTGTAAGCCGGATTGGTCCTCCCCCTCTGGTACTTTGCTTCCGCTGCCTATTCCTTCGGCCCCATGTGTCTATGGACTTCATAACAGATCTGCCTAGTTCTTCCAGTTGTACGGTAATTTGGGTAGTGGTGGACCGTTTTAGTAAGATGGCACATTCTATACCACTCCCCGGATTGCCGATCGGCTGGAGAGCTGGCAGATGTGTTTGTATATGTGTCTTCTGATTACACAGGGCACCGGAGGATATTGTTTCAGATAGGAGTCCAGCTTATCTTCCGGTTCTGGCGTTCTTCCTGCTCCCGGTTGGGGATTGGGCTTTCATTTTCATCTGGCTTTCACCCAAAGACCAACGGGCAGACAGAGAGAACAAACTAGACTCTGGAACAATATCTCTGGTGTTTCGTGTCAGACTGCCAGGAGGAATGGACAGCTCGCCTCCCCTTTGCGGAGGTGGCTTATAATTACTCTGAACATGCCTCTACCAAGATGTCTCCGTTCAGGTGCGTGGGGGGCAGGGACCCAAGACTCTCCTCTCTGGCAGGGGCCTCCACTGAATCACCGGTGGTGGACCAATGGTTCCAGGATAGAGAACCCATTTGGTTGTTGGCACGGCAGAATCTTCGTAGTGCGGTGGCACAACAGAAAAGATTCGCTGATCGTCATCGCACTGCGGAGCAAGAATTTAAGGTAAGAGATCCAGTGTGGGTCTCCACCCGGAACATTCCCTTGCGCTAACGGTGGAGGTTTAAGGTGAGCCTGAATTCGAGGTCAATAAGATTTTGGACTCCCGTTTTGTCCAGAGGTCCCTCCAGTATTTAGTGGACTGGAAGGGTTATGGTCCAGAGGAGAGATGTTGGGTACCTGCCCGCCAGGTTCATGCAGATGAATTAGTGGCAGCTTTCCACCGTGAGAATCTGGGGAAAGCCCATTTGGAGTCTTCTGAGCTGCATCCTCGAGGAAGGGGGGGGGGGTAATGTAAGACACTCTCCTGCTCCGCGATCCACTGGGGCCCCCAGGGGTACTCCTGGGGCTCAATCTGCGGGGGACCCCGTTGCAGTAGCGGGACAGGTCACGCATGTGCCTGGGGAATCTTCTGTTCTGACTCCTTTGCGGACAGACTCTGTAGTGCATCCGCATGGACGCCGGAGGGGAAGACCGCCGGAGTCTTGGAGGCAGATTGACCGGACTTGTGGCGGCACGCAGCGGCTGGTCCTGTCTCTGGTATCGGTTCTGACGCGATCCTGTATGCATGCTGGGCTGCTTGAGAGGAGGTTCACAAAAGGATACGCAGCCGAACGTACGCGCATCTTATTCGCTACGCCGGCCGCTGACGGGGAAAATACCTGTAAGTAAATTCTAGTAGATTAGAGGGCAAGCATGGGTTAAGTGAGTAAGGACCAGCCTAGGCCGCACAAGTGTTAGGGATTAGGATCATTGCATGACCTATGAGGAATAGATATATGACACTTTGTGATTGGCTAGCAGGTACTTAAAAGGTGATCTCCCCCTGGCTGGTCAGTGCCCACTGTTGTTTTGACAACCCAGGTGTATTGTTGCGGTTCAGATTCTCCCAGACTTACCTGTGCATGACCTCTGCCTTCCTCGATTTATCTCTAGAGACTGCTTCTTGATACCTAATCTTTGCTGAACAGTTTGTCTCGTGTATGACCTTGGATCGGACCCTGGAAATCCTAACGTCTCATCCCTAGGTACCACGTTACACAGACTAATACTGCGCATATGAACTTTGGCCTGGTCACTGGCTGTTTCCCTGCACAGGTTATTATTCGGATTGGTTACCTGTATATGCTTAGTGGTGTATATGCTCTGTCAGGTTGCTTGGGGTTCTGCACCATTACAGGTGTTCTGTAGATTTTATTAAATTTTCATTATAACATGGTTATATTTGAAAATAATAGCATTCTTTAATACAGAATGCTAAGTATAATGTCAATTAAGGGTTACAAAATAATAAAAACATAACTCCCCTCATCCACTTGATCGCGCATCTGGGATCCTTTTCTTTGTTCTTCTTGAAGGACCTGCAAAAGGACCTTTGCTGATGTCATCGAGCTAAACACGTGGTCAGCGCAGGTCCTGCTGAATGAAGATAGAAGGACCTATCTTCATTCAGTGGGACCTGTGCTGAAATCACCGCGCTCACCACATGGTGAGCGCGATGACGTCAGCAAAGGTCCTTGTGCAGGTCCTTCAAGAAGAACAAATAAGAGGATCCCGACTGCGCAATCAAGTGGATGAGGTGAGTTATGTTTTTATTGCACTCACGCGAGAAAAAACGGAACGCAATCGCAGTCAAGACTGACTGAAATTGCGTGCCTACTGGCACGATTTTCCCTGTACACACCTGCATCGCATCTGGCCCTCACCTGCGACGCCCATGTGAAAGAGGCCTTCGAGTTATAACCTGAAAGCAGAAACACTAATGTAGATTAAGACAAATGCACAATAAAAACTCAGAAGAAATGAAAAATATTAACTGCTGTTTTATTCAAATATTGACTAGATTTATACTATGTACTGAAAAGTCTTTCAACCAAAATATTACATCTTTAAAACACTTCATAGCTGCAGACTTGTCATTGTTGTAATCGCCTTGCTAGCACATGGCAATGAATGCCCCTGAGCGTGAAAAAATATATATAACATACGAAAACAAGGAACAAAACTCTCATTTGATAGCTTGGCTCGTTATCTGATTTTGACCCCTAGACTATTCCAGTAGTGAAGTTTTAGTGAGTTCAAGTCATATGTAAGACATCATGTAAAATGACATCAATCTCACTGACAGAACAAAAGAGGGCACATGTACCTATGTAGATACTAAATTACTAAAGATACCAGGTCAACTACCATCTTGATAACAAATAAATGTTTAGTCCAGTTACTTAAAGATTCCCTAGTCACAACATCAGAACCAGTCTTTGATTAGGTTCTACACAATGTATATGCCCTATAACACGGGCCTATAAATCGGAATGAAATGCATGTTTATCAGGTGATTAAATCTTTCATGTGGCGAAAAAAGGATCTATAAACTAGCTGGGCATTGTTAGGGGCGGTGCTTGAGATGTGGCAGAGAAAGGAGAAGTGCATCATGGGTTTGGTTGGACACAGCAACAGGAAGTGCTACATACAGGATGGAAACAAACAAGAGTGATTTGTTAACATGGTGAAAATGGGTCAGGAGAATGCAAATCGGGAAAAAAAAATATAAAGTAATGGAAAGAAGTAAGAAACTACATACAGTCAAGTCCATAAATATTAGGACATCAACACAATTCTAAGATTTTTGGCTCTATACACCACCACAATGGATTTGAAATAAAACAAACTAGATGTGCTTTAACTGCAGACTGTCAGCTTTAATTTGAGGGTCTTTACAACCAAATCAGGTGAACGGTGTAGGAATTACAACAGTTCACATATGTGCCTCCCACTTATTAAGGGACCAAAAGTAATGGGAAATTGGCTTCTCAGCTGTTCCATGGCCAGGTGTGTGTTATTCCCTCATTATCCCAATTACAATGAGCAGATAAAATGTCCAGAGTTCATTTCAAGTGTGCTATTTGCATTCAGAATCTGTTGCTGTCAACTCTCAAGATGAGATCCAAAGAGCTGTCACCACCAAGCAAGCCATCATAAGGCTGAAAAAAATAAACAAACCCATCAGAGAGATAGCAAAAACATTAGGCGTGGCCAAAACAACTGTTTGGAACATTTTTAAAAAGAAGGAACGCACTGGTGAGCTCAGCAACACCAAAAGACCCGGAAGACCACAGCAAACAACTGTGGTGGATGACTGAAGAATTCTTTCCCTGGTGAAGAAAACACCCTTCACAACAGTTGGCCAGATCAAGAACACTCTCCAGGAGGTAGGTGTATGTGTGTCAAAGTCAACAATCAAGAGAAGACTTCACCAGAGTGAATACAGAGGGTTCACCACAAGATGTAAACTATTGGTAAGCCTCAAAAACAGGAAGGCCAGATTAGTTTGCCAAATCACATCTAAAAAAGCCTTCACAGTTATGGAACAACATCCTATGGACAGATGAGACCAAGATCAACTTGTACCAGAGTGATGAGAAGAGTATGGAGAAGGAAAGGAACTGCTCATGATCCTAAGCATACCACCTCATCATTGAAGCATGGTGGTGGAAGTGTCATGGCATGGGCATGTATGGCTGCCAATGGAACTGGTTCTCTTGTATTTATTGATGATGTGACTGCTGACAAAAGCATCAGGATGAATTCTGAAGTGTTTTGGGCAATATTATCTGCTCCTATTCAGCCAAATGCTTCAGAACTCATTGGACGGCGCTTCACAGTGCAGATGGACAATGACCCAAAGCATACTGCAAAAGCAACTAAATCGTTTTTTAAGGGAAAGAAGTGGAATGTTATGCAATGGCCAAGTCAATCACCTGACCTGAATCCGATTGAGCATGCATTTCACTTGCTGAAGACAAAACTGAAGGGGAAAATGCCCCAAAAGCAAACAGGAACTGAAGACAGTTGCAGTAGAAGCCCAGCAGAGCATCACCAGGGATGAAACTCAGCATCTGATTATGTCTAAGCGTTCCAGACTTCAGACTGTAATTGACTGCAAAGTGAAAATTTGATTTAAGATTATTATTATGTCCCATTACTTTTGGTCCCTTAACAAGTGGGAGGCACATATGCAAACTGTTGTATTTCCTACACCGTTTACCTGATTTGGATGTAAATACCCTCAAATTAACCACTTCAGCCCCGCTAGGTGAAACCCCCTTCATGACCAGGCCACTTTTTACACTTCGGCACTACACTACTTTCACCGTTTATCGCTCGGTCATGCAACTTACCACCCAAATGAATTTTACCTCCTTTTCTTCTCACTAATGGAGCTTTCATTTGGTGGTATTTTATTGCTGCTGACATTTTTACTTTTTTTGTTATTAATCAAAATGTAACGATTTTTTTTGCAAAAAAATGACATTTTTCACTTTCAGCTGTGAAATTTTGCAAAAAAAAACGACATCCATATATAAATTTTTCGCTAAATTTATAGTTCTACATGTCTTTGATAAAAAAAAAATGTTTGGGCAAAAAAAAAATGGTTTGGGTAAAAGTTATAGCATTTACAAACTATGGTACAAAAATGTGAATTTCCGCTTTTTGAAACGGCTCTGATTTTCTGAGCACCTGTCATGTTTCCTGAGGTTCTACAATGCCCAAACAGTAGAAAAACCCCACAAATGACCCCATTTCGGAAAGTAGACACCCTAAGGTATTCGCTGATGGGCATAGTGAGTTCATAGAACTTTTTATTTTTTGTCACAAGTTAGCGGAAAATGATGATGATTTTAATTTTTTTTTTTTTTTCTTACAAAGTCTCATATTCCACTAACTTGCGACAAAAAATAAAAAATTCTAGGAACTCACCATGCCCCTCACAGAATACCTTGGGGTGTCTTCTTTCCAAAATGGGGTCACTTGTGGCGTAGTTATACTGCCCTGGCAATTTAGGGGCCCAAATGTGTGAGAAGAACTTTGCAATCAAAATGTGTAAGAAATGACCGGTGAAATCCGAAAGGTGCACTTTGGAATATGTGCCCCTTTGCCCACCTTGGCAGCAAAAAAGTGTCACACATGTGGTATCGCCGTACTCAGGAGAAGTTGGGGAATGTGTTTTGGGGTGTCATTTTACATACAGACGTGGACAAAATTGTTGGTACCCTTTGGTCAATGAAAGAAAAAGTCACAATGGTCACAGAAATAACTTTAATCTGACAAAAGTAATAATAAATTAAAATTCTATAAATGTTAACCAATGAAAGTCAGACATTGTTTTTCAACCATGCTTCAACAGAATTATGTAAAAAAATAAACTCATGAAACAGGCATGGACAAAAATGATGGTACCCCTAGAAAACACAGAACATAATGTGACCAAAGGGACATGTTAATTCAAGGTGTGTCCACTAATTAGCATCACAGGTGTCTACAACCTTGTAATCAGCCATTGGGCCTATATATATGGCTCCAGGTAATCACTGTGTTGTTTGGTGATATGGTGTGTACCACACTCGACATGGACCAGAGGAAGCAAAGGAAAGAGCTGTCTCAAGAGATCAGAAAGAAAATTATAGACAAGCATGTTAAAGGTAAAGGCTATAAGACCATCTCCAAGCAACTAGATGTTCCTGTGAGTACAGTTGCACATATTATTCATAAGTTTAAGATCCATGGGACTGTAGCCAACCTCCCTGGACGTGGCCGCAGGAGGAAAATTGATGACAAATCTAAGAGACGGATAATCCGAATGGTAACAAAAGAGCCTAGAAAGACTTCTAAAGAGATTCAAGGTGAACTTCATGCTCAAGGAACATCAGTGTCAGATCGCACCATCCGTCGTTGTTTGAGCCAAAGTGGACTACATGGGAGACGACCAAGGAGGACACCATTGTTGAAAACGAATCATAAAAAAGCAAGACTGGAATATGCCAAACTACATGTTGACAAGCCACAAAGCTTCTGGGAGAATGTCCTGTGGACAGATGAGACAAAAATCGAAGTTTTTGCCAAGGCACATCAGCTGTATGTTCACAGACGAAAAAATGAAGCATATCAAGAAAAGAACACTGTCCCTACTGTGAAACATGGAGGAGGCTCTGTTATGTTCTGGGGCTGCTTTGCTGCGTCTGGCACAGGGTGTCTTGAATCTGTGCAGGGTACAATGAAATCTCAAGACTATCAAGGAATTCTAGAGAGAAATGTACTAGCCAGTGTCAGAAAGCTTGGTCTCAGTCGCAGGTCATGGGTCTTGCAACAGGACAATGACCCAAAACACACCGCTAAAAACACCCAAGAATGGCTAAGAGGAAAAAATTGGACTATTCTAAAGTGGCCTTCTATGAGCCCTGACCTCAATCCTATTGAGCATCTTTGGAAGGAGCTGAAACATGCAGTCTGGAAAAGGCACCCTTCAAACCGGACACAACTGGAGCAGTTTGCTCATGAGGAGTGGGCCAAAATACCTGCTGAGAGGTGCAGATGTCTCATTGACAGTTACAGGAAGCGTTTGATTGCAGTGATTGCCTCAAAAGGTTGCGCAACAAAATATTAAGTTAGGGGTACCATCATTTTTGTCCATGCCTGTTTCATGAGTTTATTTTTTTACATAATTCTGTTGAAGCATGGTTGAAAAACAATGTCTGACTTTCATTGGTTAACATTTATAGAATTTTAATTTATTATTACTTTTGTCAGATTAAAGTTATTTCTGTGACCATTGTGACTTTTTCTTTCATTGACCAAAGGGTACCAACAATTTTGTCCACGTCTGTATACCCATGCTGGGTGAGAGAAATATCTTGGCAAAAGACAACTTTTCCCATTTTTTTATACAAAGTTGGCATTTGACCAAGATATTTTTCTCACCCAGCATGGGTATATGTAAAATGACACCCCAAAACACATTGCCCAACTTCTCCTGAGTACGGCGATAGCAGATGTGTCACACTTTTTTGCTGCCAAGGTGGGCAATGGGGCACATATTCCAAAGTGCACCTTTCGGATTTTGCAGGGCATTTTTTACACATTTTGATTGCAAAGTTCTTCTCACACATTTGGGCCCCTAAATTGCCAGGGCAGTATAACTACGCCACAAGTGACCCCATTTTGGAAAGAAGACACCCTAAGGTATTCCGTGAGGGGCATGGCGAGTTCCTAGAATTTTTTATTTTTTGTCACAAGTTAGCGGAAAATGATGATTTTTTTTTTTTTCTCTTTTTTCCTTACAAAGTCTCATATTCCACTAACTTGCGACAAAAAATAAAAAATTCTAGGAACTCGCCATGCCCCTCACGGAATACCTTGGGGTGTCTTCTTTCCAAAATGGGGTCACTTGTGGCGTAGTTATACTGCCCTGGCAATTTAGGGGCCCATATGTGTGAGAAGTACTTTGCAATCAAAATCTGTAAAAAATGACCGGTGAAATCCGAAAGGTGCACTTTGGAATATGTGCCCCTTTGCCCACCTGGGCTGCAAAAAAGTGTCACACATCTGGTATCGCCGTACTCAGGAGAAGTTGGGGAATGTGTTTTGGGCTGTCATTTTACATATACCCATGCTGGGTGAGAGAAATATCTTGGCAAAAGACAACTTTTCCAATTTTTTTATACAAAGTTGGCATTTGACCAAGATATTTTTCTCACCCAGCATGGGTATATGTAAAATGACACCCCAAAACACATTGCCCAACTTCTCCTGAGTACGGCGATACCAGATGTGTCACACTTTTTTGCTGCCAAGGTGGGCAAAGGGGCACATATTCCAAAGTGCACCTTTCGGATTTTGCAGGGCATTTTTTACACATTTTGATTGCAAAGTACTTCTCACACATTTGGGCCCCTAAATTGCCAGGGCAGTATAACTACGCCACAAGTGACCCCATTTTGGAAAGAAGACACCCCAAGGTATTCCGTGAGGGGCATGGCGAGTTCCTAGAATTTTTTATTTTTTGTCGCAAGTTAGTGGAATATGAGACTTTGTAAGGAAAAAAGAAAAAAAAAAAGAAAAATCATCATTTTCCGCTAAATTGTGACAAAAAATAAAAAATTCTAGGAACTCGCCGTGCCCCCCACGGAATACCTTGGGGTGTCTTCTTTCCAAAATGGGGTCACTTGTGGCGTAGTTATACTGCCCTGGCAATTTAGGGGCCCAAATGTGTAAGAAGTACCTTGAAATCAAAATGTGTAAAAAATGGCCTGCGAAATCTGAAAGGTGCCCCTTTGCCCACCTTGGCTGCAAAAAAGTGTCACACATCTGGTATCGCCGTACTCAGGAGAAGTTGGGCAATGTGTTTTGGGGGGTCATTTTACATATACCCATGCTGGGTGAGAGAAATATCTTGGCAAAAGACAACTTTTCCCATTTTTTTTATACAAAGTTGGCATTTGACCAAGATACTTTTCTCACCCAGCATGAGTATATGTAAAATGACACCCCAAAACACATTCCCCAACTTCTCCTGAGTATGGCGATACCACATGTGTGACACTTTTTTGCAGCCTAGATGCGCAAAGGGGCCCAAATTCCTTTTAGGAGGGCATTTTTAGACATTTGGATCCCAGACTTCTTCTCACACTTTCGGGCCCCTAAAAAGCCAGGGCAGTATAAATACCCCACATGTGACCCCACTTTGGAAAGAAGACACCCCGAGGTATTCAATGAGGGGCCTGGCGAGTTCCTAGAATTTTTTTTTTTTTTGCATAAGTTAGCGGATATTGATTTTTTTTGTTTTTTTTTCTCACAAAGTCTCACTTTCCGCTAACTTAGGACAAAAATTTCAATCTTTCATGGACTCAATATGCCCCTCACGGAATACCTTTGGGTGTCTTCTTTCCGAAATGGGGTCACATGTGGGGTATTTATACTGCCCTGGCTTTTTAGGGGCCCTAAAGCGTGAGAAGTCTGGAATATAAATGTCTAAAAATGTTTACGCATTTGGATTCCGTGAGGGGTATGGTGCGTCCATGTGAGATTTTATTTTTTGACACAAGTTAGTGGAATATGAGACTTTGTAAGAAAAAACGAAAACAAAAACAAACAAAAAATTTCCGCTAACTTGTGCCAAAAAAAATGGCTGAATGGAGCCTTACCAGGGGGGAGTGATCAATGACAGGGGGGTGATCACCCATATAGACTCCCTGATCACCCCCCTGTCATTGATCACCCCCCCCTGTAAGGCTCCATTCAGACATCCGCATGATTTTTTTACGGATCCATGGATACATGGATCGGATCCACAAAACGCATGCGGACGTCTGAATGGAGCCTTACAGGGGGGTTATCAATGACAGGGGGTGATCAGGGTAATCACCCCCCTGTCACTGATCACCCCCCCTGTAAGGCTCCATTCAGACGTCCGCATGATTTTTACGGATCCATGGATACATGGATCGGATCCACAGAACGCATGCGGACGTCTGAATGGAGCCTTACAGGGGGGTTATCAATGACAGGGGGTGATCAGGGTAATCAGGGTGATCACCCCCCTGTCACTGATCACCCCCCCTGTAAGGCTCCATTCAGACATCCGCATGATTTTTTACGGATCCATGGATACATGGATCGGATCCACAAAACGCATGCGGACGTCTGAATGGAGCCTTACAGGGGGGTTATCAATGACAGGGGGTGATCAGGGTAATCAGGGTGATCACCCCCCTGTCACTGATCACCCCCCTGTAAGGCTCCATTCAGACATCCGCATGATTTTTTACGGATCCATGGATACATGGATCGGATCCACAGAACGCATGCGGACGTCTGAATGGAGCCTTACAGGGGGGTTATCAATGACAGGGGGTGATCAGGGTAATCACCCCCCTGTCACTGATCACCCCCCCTGTAAGGCTCCATTCAGACATCCGCATGATTTTTTACGGATCCATGGATACATGGATCGGATCCACAGAACGCATGCAGACGTCTGAATGGAGCCTTACAGGGGGGTTATCAATGACAGGGGGTGATCAGGGTAATCAGGGTGATCACCCCCCTGTCACTGATCACCCCCCCTGTAAGGCTCCATTCAGACATCCGCATGATTTTTTACGGATCCATGGATACATGGATCGGATCCACAAAACGCATGCGGACGTCTGAATGGAGCCTTACAGGGGGGTTATCAATGACAGGGGGTGATCAGGGTAATCAGGGTGATCACCCCCCTGTCACTGATCACCCCCCTGTAAGGCTCCATTCAGACATCCGCATGATTTTTTACGGATCCATGGATACATGGATCGGATCCACAGAACGCATGCGGACGTCTGAATGGAGCCTTACAGGGGGGTTATCAATGACAGGGGGTGATCAGGGTAATCAGGGTGATCACCCCCCTGTCACTGATCACCCCCCTGTAAGGCTCCATTCAGACATCCGCATGATTTTTTACGGATCCATGGATACATGGATCGGATCCACAGAACGCATGCGGACGTCTGAATGGAGCCTTACAGGGGGGTTATCAATGACAGGGGGTGATCAGGGTAATCAGGGTGATCACCCCCCTGTCACTGATCACCCCCCTGTAAGGCTCCATTCAGACATCCGCATGATTTTTTACGGATCCATGGATACATGGATCGGATCCACAGAACGCATGCGGACGTCTGAATGGAGCCTTACAGGGGGGTTATCAATGACAGGGGGTGATCAGGGTAATCAGGGTGATCACCCCCCTGTCACTGATCACCCCCCTGTAAGGCTCCATTCAGACATCCGCATGATTTTTTACGGATCCATGGATACATGGATCGGATCCACAGAACGCATGCGGACGTCTGAATGGAGCCTTACAGGGGGGTTATCAATGACAGGGGGTGATCAGGGTAATCAGGGTGATCACCCCCCTGTCACTGATCACCCCCCCTGTAAGGCTCCATTCAGACATCCGCATGATTTTTTACGGATCCATGGATCGGATCCACAGAACGCATGCGGACGTCTGAATGGAGCCTTACAGGGGGGTTATCAATGACAGGGGGTGATCAGGGTAATCAGGGTGATCACCCCCCTGTCACTGATCACCCCCCCTGTAAGGCTCCATTCAGACGTCCGCATGATTTTTACGGATCCATGGATCCATGGATCGGATCCGTAAAAATCATGCGGACGTCTGAATGGAGCCTGACACGGGGGTGATCAATGACAGGGGGTGATCAGGGAGTGTATATGGGTGATCACCCCCCTGTAAGGCTCCATTCAGACGTCCGCATGATTTTTACGGATCCATGGATACATGGATCGGATCCGTAAAAATCATGCGGACGTCTGAATGGAGCCTGACAGGGCGGTGATCAATGACGGGGTGATCAGGGAGTGTATATGGGTGATCACCCGCCTGTCATTGATCACCCCCCTGTAAGGCTCCATTCAGACGTCCGCATGATTTTTACGGATCCATGGATACATGGATCGGATCCGTAAAAATCATGCGGACGTCTGAACGGAGCCTGACAGGGGGGTGATCAATGACAGGGCGGTGATCAATGACAGGGGGGTGATCAGGGAGTTTATATAGGGTGATCAGGGGTTTATAAGGGGTTAATAAGTGACCGGGGGGGGGGGGGTGTAGTGTAGTGTAGTGTGGTGTTTGGTGGGACTGTACTGACCTACCTGAGTCCTCTGGTGGTCGATCCTAACAAAAGGGACCACCAGAGGACCAGGTAGGAGGTATATTAGACGCTGTTATGAAAACAGCGTCTAATATACCTGTTAGGGGTTAAAAAATTCGGATCTCCAGCCTGCCAGCGAGCGATCGCCGCTGGCAGGCTGGAGATCCACTCGCTTACCTTCCGTTCCTGTGAGCGCGCGCGCCTGTGTGCGCGCGTTCACAGGAAATCTCGCGTCTCGCGAGATGACGCGCCGATGCGTCCAGGAGGAGAAAAGCAACCACCTTCCGGACGCATCGGCGCGTTAGGCGGTCCGGAGGTGGTTAAAGTTGACAGTCTGCAGATAAGGCTGAGTTCACACGGGCGTGACAGATTAGGTCCGGATGCGTTCAGTTAAACTCTCACCATTTTGCAAGCAAGTTCAGTCAGTTTTGTCTGCAATTGCGTTTAGTTGTTCAGTTTTTTCCGCGCGGGTGCAATGCGTTTTGATGCGTTTTTCACGCGCGTGATAAAAAACTGAAGGTTTACAAACAACATCTCCTAGCAACCATCAGTGAAAAACGCATCGCACCCGCACTTGCTTGCAGATGCAATGCGTTATTAACGCAGCCCCATTCACTTCTATGGAGCCAGGGCTGCGTGAAAAACGCAGAATATAGAACATGCTGCGATTTTAAAGCATTGCAGAAGTGATGCGTGAAAAAAAACGCTCATGTACACAGCCCCATTGAAATGAATGGGTCAGGATTCAGTGTGGGTGCAATGCGTTCACCTACTGCATTGCACCCGCGCGGAAATCTCGCCCGTGTGAACGCAGCCTAAAGCACATCTTGATTGTTTCATTTCAAATCCATTGTGGTGGTGTATAGAGCCAAAAATCTTAGAATTGTGCCCCAATATTTATGGACCTGACTCTGTTAAAAAGCAAAGAAATACTAAAAAAAAAAAACCTGGGCTCCTGCCTTCTCAAACAGCTGATCCGCGGGGGTCCCCCGCCGGTCAGATGCTGATGATCTATCCAGAGGATAGATCATCAGTTTAAACAAACTGCAAAACCCCTTTAACTGCTCATTTGCCTATGGATTAAAGGCAATGGATATCATTACATTTAGCTGAGCTAGCCCTGAAAGGCAATGTGCCTGGCTTAACAGCGAATTTCCTGGTGACAGATTCCCCTTAAATGGGTTTTCTCTTCTCACCGTTACTAAGGCGGCAGGAGACCAAGTCCTGACCACCAGGGGGTCTGGAAACGGCACAGTGGGCCAGCCCTGATCAGTTTCAGTAGCTCCTATTGTAGTGCATGGGAGTTACGGAAACAGCATAACATAGCAAGCTATGCTGCTTCCCGAGCTCAGAAACAGCATAGCTTGCTGATACACAATTTGATAAAATCTGATCAAATAAAATGTTGAATCATTAGTCATAGATATCTAGGGAACATGTATTTATTGAGGTCTAGGCAGGGTGCTGGATCTCAAAGAGACCAGTCATGTATTGAGACTTACTTGGAAGTACACCATAGTATGGAGACTTATTGCCAATGCCCAATGGGAAATAAATATGCAAAGAAGTATCTCCCAAGAAACAGAACCATCTTGCTAGTGCCACTTTGTGGAAGAGACTCCCTATGAGTCAAATCCAACTTTCCAACAAGCCTTGGGATTTGACAAGGAAATATACAGACAAGCCAGATACCCATCTGTAGACAGCTGTTTCGGGGTGCTTTCCCCTCATCAGTGCAATGCCTTGAGTGCAGCTTAGGCAGGGCGCAGGATCTCCTTAAAGAGAGCAGTCCTGTAAGGAGACTTATTGGCAGTGCTCCAAGATATGAAGACGCATTGTTTGTTCTCCATGGGAAATAAATATGCAAAGAGGTATCTCCCAAGACACAGAACCATCTTGCTAGTGCCACTTTGTAGAAGAGACTCCCTAAGAGTCAAATCCAACTTTCCAACAAGCCTTGGGATTTGACAAGGCAATATACAGACAAGCCAGATACCCATCTGTAGACATCTGTTTCGGGGTGCTTTCCCCTCATCAGTGCAATGCCTTGAGTGCAGCTTAGGCAGGGTGCAGGATCTCCTTAAAGAGAGCAGTCCTGTAAGGAGACTTATTGGCAGTGCTCCAAGGTATGAAGACGCATTGTTTGTTCTCTATGGGAAATAAATATGCAAAGAGGTATCTCCCAAGAAACAGAATGATCTTGCTAGTGCCACTTTGTGGAAGAGACTCCCTATGAGTCAAATCCAACTTTCCAACAAGCCTTGGGATTTGACAAGGTAATAAACAGACAAGCCAGATACCCATCTGTAGACAGCTGTTTCTGGGGCTTTCCCCTCATCAGTGCAATGCCTTGAGTGCAGCTTAGGCAGGGTGCAGGATCTCCTTAAAGAGAGCAGTCCTGTAAGGAGACTTATTGGCAGTGCTCCAAGATATGAAGACGCATTGTTTGTTCTCCATGGGAAATAAATATGCAAAGAGGTATCTCCCAAGACACAGAACCATCTTGCTAGTGCCACTTTGTAGAAGAGACTCCCTATGAGTCAAATCCAACTTTCCAACAAGCCTTGGGATTTGACAAGGTAATATACAGACAAGCCAGATACCCATCTGTAGACAGCTGTTTCTGGGGCTTTCCCCTCATCAGTGCAATGCCTTGAGTGCAGCTTAGGCAGGGTGCAGGATCTCCTTAAAGAGAGCAGTCCTGTAAGGAGACTTATTGGCAGTGCTCCAAGATATGAAGACGCATTGTTTGTTCTCTATGGGAAAAGAATATGCAAAGAGGTATCTCAAGAAAGTCCATACTAAGAAGGGGCAAGCACCCTGAAACAGCTGTCTACGGCTGAATATCTGTATTGGTTATATTCTCTTGTGAAATCTCACGGCTTAAAAAAAAAACAACGGATTTTGACTCTTAATGAGCCACTTCCACAGTGGCTCCCTAGGGGCGCTATCAAGATGGTTCTCTTTCTTTGGACACACCTCTTTTCATATTTATAGAGGCCAAAATCTTTACTGATCACACTGAGACAGAAACCGAGAAATGGATCAACAAAATTATTCCAAATCTGTATCTTTTAAACAAGCCCACAGGAAAATTGGCCTAGTTAGGCAACATTCACATGACAGAGAAAAATGGCCGTCACGTTACCGTTTTAAGACAATAGTAATCTATGGGGTATTCCCACGTCAATTTTTTTTGAAGGCCGGAGAATAATAGCCTCCAAATAGAACATGTCCTATTTTGTCTGTTTTAACAGACCGACATCCCCCACAGAATCGAAACAGAGGCCAGCATTCTGAAATGCTGCAGGTAGAGTCCACTGGGCATCTTCCCTCTAGCTTCGGCCAAGCTGGGCGGCCCAAACTGGAACGTACAGTTATCCCTGTTCCTCTTTTTAGAACTATGGGAAAAATGTAACTTTTTTTTATTGGTTGTTTCTCAAAAAAGAATCACTGGAAAATAAACTGGCATTAAAAATGTACTGTTTTGACATTTTTAACAGTCGTTTTTTCCCCCACTGTTGTGTGAATGTAGCCTTAGAGCTCATGCACACGGCCATTCACTTGAAAGGGTCGGCAATCCAGAAGATACGGTGCCTCAGCACGGAGCGGAAGGCCAAGGAAGCTTCCAAGGCATTTTGGCTCGTGCCTCAGCACCGCAAGAAAATATAACTTGTGCTATTTATTTGCTGTGTGGACGGATCACAGACCCATTCAAGTTGAATGGGTCTGCATCTGCCTGCACAAGCCACACGGACGGTGCCCGCGCATTGAGGACCGCAATTTGCGGTTTCCTATGCACGGACCGGGCGGCACACGCTAATGTACATGAGCCCTTACATAGAACCTTAAAGGGACACAGACAGAAAGAAACAGTGACAGGCTCCCTCAATACAATGAACTAGTAACAACTCTGAAAACAAAGTGAGGAATTAATACGCCTGTACTGATCAGAAATGCACTCTAGTAAGATGCCAAGAGAAGTGTAGACAACAAAGTTATGGCCTTAAATAAACGTTCCCCATAGTAACTGTCCCTTCCAGTTTTTGGCCACCCAGCTTGACAGAAGCTAGAGGGAGGATGGCCAGTGGACTCTTCTCCCTGCAGCATTTCAGAATAACATACAGTATTGTAATGAGATGCTGGCCTCTGTTGTATGCTGCCTATGGCCCCTTTACAGGCAGTGGTCACTACTTTTACACTAATGATTTATAAAGCTGTGTGTCCCTGCCTGAGCTCAGATCTATAGCACTGTACTGATGGAATTATTTCAGTACAATTCAGTAGATCCGAGATGGGGTAGGGACACACAGCTTTATAAATCACTATAATGTCACCCAGTCAAAGGAGGTGTCCATAACGGGAAATCATGGTCCCACATGGAACATGTTTCCCGCAGTGGACACACTATTCTGGAATTAGCCGGTATAGTGGGCAGATTATCAGCTTTCTATATGGTTGGCACACCCTCTTTTTCTCTTTCAAGTGGTTTTAATATGAAATACTTTTTTTTTTTTTTATGCCAATCAGACTACAGAAAGGTGGAAGGTCTGAAAGGTGGAACTCTCAAAGATTCAGAGAGAAGAAGATACATTTGTATGGGAGTTATCATAAAAGAAAGTTATGATAAAAGTGAGACAACCCTATTAAGAAATTCATTAGAAATTTCAGAATTTTATGTTGGGAAACAAATTGAAATGTGAACATAAAAGTAAAAGGACCTTTCAAAGCTGTTCACTCTTACCATGCCCTATTTTAGCCGCTGAAATGTATAGTTGGACACCTGCTAAGGTGAACTGGTTGATCTGCTACTGTAAGAATGTGATCTACGTGCATAGAATTCATACAGAACACACATAAGCATTTACCAAGACATGAATAAAACAAGATTAAATGGTTTGTGTTTATGCATGAACATCACCGCCAAACTAACGTTACACCACTCCATCATATCTTAAAATACTAAGGCATTTGAAGGGTCAAGGACTTAAAATACCCTTATGATGTACAGCCGGTTACGTTATCCTGTGTAAGTATATGCTGTGATCTTGCTCAATGAAACCAGTATAAAAAAGAGGGAATAGAAGAGGGAAAATGTTGAGAGCTGCTGAGGCACAGTACAAGTTACACAGAGTAACGTTACTTTTGAAGACAACCTGTCATCATGAAATGCAATGCAATCTGCAGGCAGCATATTATAGAGCAGGAGGAGCTGAGCAGATCGATATATAGTTTTAGAGGAAAAGATTCTGCTAAACTTTTACTTTATTCATTTAAATCTCTGCTATTTCTGAGCTCGGCAGCCAAGTGGGAGGTCTTATCAGTGTGTATACACAGACGGCTGTCAGACGGACCACCCCCATAGCCCCATTCACACAACCGTATTTTTAGTCCGCATCGGATCCGCATTTTTGGAGGATTGGATGCGGACCCATTCATTTCAATGCGTCCGCACAAACCTGTAAAGCACATTGTATACGTGTGTCCTTTCTGCAAAAAAGATAGAATATATCCTATTCTTGTCTGTTTTGCAGACAAAAATAGGCATTTTTACAATGGATCACCAAACAATGGATCACCAAAAAAAAAAAAAAAAACGCAACACAGACGTCATCTGTATTTTTTGGCGGATCCGCATTTTGCGGACTGCAAAATGCATACGGTCAAGTGAATGCAACCTTATGGGAAATGACTTAGAACAACCTCCTCCTGCTCTATAACATGCCGCCTGCAGACTGCACTGCATTTTCATGCTGACAGGTTCCCTTTAACTTTGTATATACATAAACACATACATACAGAGCTGGACGATCTCATGTGCACATACTGACTACAAGGCACACAGACGTATTATTACTTTATAGTATTCTAGCACAATCCACTTCCATCATTTCAGGAACGAGGTACAGTACAAATCCCACAGTACAGTCCCCAGTAGTCGGAATTCTCCTTCCTGTTTTTTTATTTTTTTATATTTTCCTGTTTTTTTTTCTTATGACTTTTTTGGGGTTACAGCACAGAATATTGCATCCAAACATCCTGTAATCCAGTTTAAAGAAACGCATACAACAAAGCAAGGGGAGACACTACAGGTACAGATTCCACTATGCAAATATTAGTGCAAATCACTACTTCCACTGATTCCTTGTTGTTAAGGCTTCACCCTGTTGTGACAAGTAGTACCAACACATGTGGAGGAGAACGTCAGCGCTGTTAATTGCTTTCCTTGTTAAAGTAATATCTGACAGGGGGCCCAGGTAAATCTTCATCTTCATCAGTCTCGGGCGCAAAGGACACGGTTAGGTCGACGTATTTTCTATCAGCTCCAGCCTTTACAAGCTTGTGCATCCTAAAGTAGAAAACAAAGAAAGGGCTCAATAACTTTACTGGTATAATACCGACAGCGGCGTACACAGATCTCATAGGGCCCAATAGCACAACTAAGCATAGGGCCCCACCCAGTTTTCCAGTACGTGTTCGATAATCACTCCCAGGCAATGCAAAGTGTAATGCCTGAGATTTATTACAAATTTAGTTTTAGGTTTTTTTTGGGGGGGGAGTCAGAAGAAATAAAAAAATAATTATAAAAGTCACCATCCACCTCATCCGCTTTATCCGAATTCTATGTCAGAAAAAGTGGAATAGGTGCTTCATAAATATGGCTCTTATTCTGAGCACCATATTTCTCAAGGTATTTACACTGGCAACAGGCATAAATACATTGATAAATCTCCTGCTCCCCCTTCTATTACAAAGCTAGCTGCCTGCAGCCTCCACTAGGGGGAGCTCACTGGATAGGAATTTATCATTTACTGGAATAGATGCTGAAATGGTTCATTTGCATTTTGTTCCCCCAAGTGACAAATGCAGGAAAATGTTCTTGTTAGAAAAAGGGAGTCTAGCACCGGGACCCATAGCGGTTGCATGGTCTGCCTCCGTGGTATGCCACTGAAAACTGGAAACACTGGACCTCAATAACGAAAGCTGCATAACAGAATAAAATGGCTAGGCGGCTCAAAAGTAGTAAAATGGAGTTCTGGTTGCTTGCTATTACACAATTTTGACAAATGCGGCCAACTAATTTAGCCATCTTCACAAAAGCTTTCCTGAAAGCAATAGAACAATGGAGTTGTTCTACTGTCAGCAATGTACTGTGAGCCCTGCTGGCTAATAAAATATAGCTTACAGGGATTTTCCAGGACTCTGATACCGATGACCTATCGTTTTAGGTCATTGATATCAGATCAGTTGGAGTCAGACACCCAGCACCCCCACCAATCACCTGCTAGCAGAAGCCAAAGAATGGGGACTGAGTAAGTCCAACTTCCGGCATTCCTCTTGAATGTTTCTGTGCATGCTGTCTCTCCTGTAGTGGCGGTGCAGTGTAATTACAGCTAAGTGAATCATGTGAATAGCCGTAATTATCCTGCACTGCCGCTACAGAGTAGTACAGCACGAGTGCCACCGTCCCTTCAAACAGCTGATCAGCAGGGGTGTCAAGAGTCAGACCCCTGCCAAACTGATATTGATTTCATTTTCCAGATTTGGGCACTCCCCGCTCCCCTTGACTGACAGGGACGGGCATCATCATTGTCCTCTTGTCCGGCCCTGTAATACAGCACATCTCCTACAATCAGCAGTACGATTCCTTCAGCTTGCCCCACTGCTGAGTATGTGGCAAAAATGTCACCCTCTAGCCTGAAGAGGAGATAGTATTTTCTCTTCTGGTTTGGGGGTGACATCATTGGCACATGCACAGTAATGATCTCAGCAGTGGGGCAAGCTGAAGGAGATGCACATGCACCGATTCTAGAAACAGATTTTCACCAGAAAAGAATCGTTTTTAATTAGTAGGATCATCGCTACCAGGCATTACGTCAGGTTTAATGGGGTCAATCCTGCTGACAGATGCAATTTGAATGGTCGCCGTGCTTTCAACAAACTTTGTATGAATCAATAGACTTTATTTATCACATTAAAACATCCAGACCAACATGAGAGACGCAGATATGTTTTGGACAAAAAAGTGTGTACTGTCCTTAATCATTGCTTAGTCTCTCCGATCGGTGGGCCTGTTCACTTCCCCATGCAAATGCCTGTGGTTAATATGAATCAAGATTGACTCTTAGGAAATGAAAGTGTTAATTTTTCCGATTATCCAGGTTGTGAATACCTGAACAGAAAGTGATGTTGGTTTTAAAAGGGGTTGTCCAAGTTATTTTTATTGATGAACCATCCTCAGGATAGGTTATCAATATCTGATCGCCGGGGATCCGACACCCAGCACCCAAGCTGATCAGCTGGATGATGAGAAGGCGTACGCTGTGCCGGCACGGCCTTCTCTTCATTATTTACCTGCTCGCTGTCGCATCCGCACCAGTGAGCAGGTGTAACTACACCTAAGCCGTCCCAGTCATTTCAATGGGACAGCTCGTTCCTATACACAGACCAGAGAGACTAAGATCAGATTAAGGACAATACACAATTAACTGTCTGAAATGAATAAGCGTCTATCTCTCTTTTGCTGTGATGAATAAACTTGGATGCTTTAACAAGTGCTGGAGTTTTACACCATTGTGGAATCAGTGGATTGTACCTGTGACAACTGAGGATCTGCCTCCCCGCACCATCATTTGAGGTGAGCCAATCTCCTACTTCCCTCTTTTTGAATTCATCTGAGGCATCCCTTTAACATAACACAGCCGAGTCACATTATAATAACCAGGGTAACTGCCATGTGCAGCATGGACAGCAACTAGATGGCTGGAAGTGACTCAATAAAGGTCCTGGTAGGAAGTCACAGGTATCTGGAGCCATGCTGACTGCAATGCGTCCTACAGCTGCTGGAGGGTACGTAGGAGAGGATCCACAGAGTGAACATGACGATCGGGGTGACAGATGCTCAACTGGGTTTAAGTCTAGGGAATTAATGAGCCAGGGTGGCATTTGGAAGTACTGGTCATACTCTTAATGTCAGCCATTTCTAGCCATATGACATGTTGCATTGTCTTGCTAGATAATCTCATCCTCTCCAGGAAAGACAATCAGCTTGTATGGGTGTATCTGCCACATGGATGAGTGGGCATAGACCATAATACTGCTCTTCCAGCAATGGTTGTAGGGTGTCTGTTCTCCAATGTTTACAGCCTCACACGCCAACATTAATCCGTTTGATAAAGGAGAAAACGTGACTCATTGGAGACAGCAACTTTTTGCCAATCAGCAGAGATACCATTCTGATACTGTTGAAAAAACTGAAGCCTTTTCTGCCGATGCAACGTCGTTAGCAGAAGTAGAGTGACTAACCTTCTGCTTCGGAGCCACATATGTGGTAGAGTTTGCCGATCCGATGTTTTAGACAAATGTCTGGTAGCCCCCTGGTTTATTCTGGCAATGAGCTGCACACTGTAGTGTGTCAGTCCGCCCTCACGCAACTTCATAGCCAACATTCACCAGCACAGTTTCAGAAATACTGCCAACAGGTTGCTGATCCCTGGCCTATCGTAGACCTTAGATACCCACCAAGCCAGCTCATGACATGTGACTTCCTTCATGAGTTGCTTGCTGCTGTAGAAAGTGGTCATAATAATGCAACTCAACTGCATATGTCATCTCTACACATTAAACATAGGCCAAAACCTGATGTGAACACAGCCTTATGCTTATTTTTGGCCAGAGCAATACTTACGTAAGTTTCAGTCTTTTAGCATGACCAGGCATAACTGGGATGTATAACATTTTGACTCCTTGTACAACCATGGTTGGTTCTATTCCATACTGTTCCTGTGAAAAAATGCACAGATATACCCATTGGCATTTGCAGCGGTTTTAAACAAACTAAGTTATTTCAATTGATCCCTTATAAAACATAATTTTGTACAATTCAAAAAACTGACAGCTTCCACGTCCTACCATGTTAGACCTGCAATCTAGTATCCTGCACTATGCCAACATGCTGAAAGCCAACTTTAGGACTGTGCAAGGACTGTCGACAACCTGCTAAAATACACTGCTGTTGTGCCCTTTTTACTTCCATTGCTTTCTAATTGCAGTGTTACTATGGAAACAAAGCTACAGGCTCCAAAGGGAAAGTGGCGTAGCGGCTCATACCAACCAATGATATTGCAGGTCTCATTTTTCAGAGACTAGATGGAAAATGAAACCAGTAACCTGATTGGTTTAATGGTCAACTGCACGATTTTCCCTTTCACTAGTTTAATAAATCTCCCTCGCTGTATCTCACATTGTAACATTGCAATATATACACCTCGAGAACCATTCTAGAGAACTACAGTAGGTAAAATAACGAAGATCACTCTTCTACTATATAACCAGTACTACATCGCAGTTGTACCGTATAACCAGAGCACAATCAACAGAAGTGACACAGATCTTCCTCAATAGGCAGTTCTAGGAAGCGCAAATATGCAAGTACCTGTATATTCACAGTCCATATGATACAAATGGTACCTTGTTCATTCACGTCAATGGCGTGATCTCTATTCCTATTGTTACAACTAATGTACATATACAAATGAAGAAGAGGTTCGGTAATAGTTAAACCCAATGCAACCAGTCGGTGTTCTATGAATGAGTTAAAGACCTGGTCAGCTCAGTAACTGTTAAGGTCAGATGGACTTCCTAGTGGCTGTAATAGTAGTTGGAACACTTATTATACACATATAGCCAACTGTATAAGTCAATTAACATTTATGAGGTGTAATTATGCATTGTGGGAACTTTAAATGATAATCACTAGAGTCCTATGTGAAACCATAGAGCACACCTCTTGGCACAGTGATGGGTACCCGCTTCACCCCATGGTGTCCATATGCCCTTGTAGTAATTTCACACCACTATTAAGGTACTGTATCTAACTTGGGGAAGTGAATTAAAAGATTTACATCTAAAACCCATACCAACCTAACATCTTTCACAACTTAGGTTACTTTCACACTAGTGTTCTTTTGCGAATCCGTCTTGGATCTGCAGAAACGCTTCCATTACAATAATACAACCGCATGCATTTGTCATGAACGGATCCGGTTGTATTATGTCTTCTATAGTTATGACGGATCCGTCTTGACCACCATTGAAAGTCAAAAGGTGGACGGATCCATTTTCTATTGTGCCAGAGAAAACGGATCCGTCCTGGCACACAATGTAAGTCAATAGGGACAGATCTGTTTTCTCTGGCACAATAGAAAATGGATCCGTCCATGTTTTGACTTTCAATGGTGTTCAAGACGGATCCGTTTGGCTCTGCTTCGTCAGGCAGACAGTGCAGGAAGCGTTTTGGTGTCCGCCTCCAGAGCGGAATGGAGACAGAACGGAGGCAAACTGATGCCTTCTGAGCGGATCCTTTTCTATTCCATTCAGAATGCATTAGAATGCAAACTGATCCGTTTTGGACCACTTGTGAAACCCCTGAAGTGATCTCACAAACGGAAAGCCAAAACGCTAGTGTGAAAGTAGCCTAAGACTCTGAAGCAAAGTACCAGTCTAGACCAGGGCCATCAGTTGTTGGGGAGGCACAGCTGGGCAGAAGGTTTAGGCAGAAGTGATCACTTTCTGTACAGGACTGTTTTGAGTGGTGCCAATCTCTGGTTTATTAACCTGATTCCTTCATCTGTTTGTTTCAGTGTTCAGGAGATACATTTTATGACAGACTGAGGTCATTTAAAAAAAAAAAAAAAAAAAAAAAAAAAAAAAAAAAAAAAAAGCTTCCATGGTCAAAGATTAATACTGAGGTCCGGGCATCACTATGTTCTGCCTTAGAAGGCCTTAGTTTAAAAAAAAAAAAAAAAAAAGATTAAGAAGTCGCCGTCTACCCAAATCGACAGCTACAGCACAAATCTCTCTCTCTCCTGGCGCATTGATTTTCTATAACAATATGTAAAATGAGAACAGACTGTTTTGGTCCTTCACAGATACAGTGCCTACAGATCCCTACCATGCTGTTTAAAATGCTATTTCTCATGCCATTCTAGCCATTGGAAAAGTGGCTGGTTTACTGCGATGGGGGCTTGCCCTACAACTTTTAGACAAAATTATTAATACTTAAGTCAGAAAATGCTGGCGTTTTGTCTACAGCAGGCGTACATTTCATTTTCTAACTTAAGCCCAGTTTAAAATGGGACAAATTTATTAAACAGGCGTACTTCTTTTAATAAATTTGACCCAAATTACTCCAATCTTTTTTTGGACTTGCATGTGAAAGCCAGTCTTGATAAACGTGGGCTAGTCTTACTTTCACAGCATTGATGAAATCCAGAAGTGTAAAGTCTGCATTGCCGTAGATAGTCCATCTGTCCCAGATATTAAAAGAAATGTCATTTCTGCAAATCAGAAAAACAACTATGTTATTACTGGGAACCATTTAGTTTCACATTCTCACTATTTTAGCCACTTCTTGACATGAAAATCAGACATTTCCAACAATTTTTACTCGACGCAAAACGTCTAAAATAAATTTGTATGAACTTAGGAGAATATATTAAAATTTTACTTCCCAAATATTTATATTGTGTAATTTATCAATTTTCATATCGATTTTGAAAAGCTTATAAAATATATTATATGTTCTGTCAATAGAAGGCCCTTATTTATCTAGCACAGTGATGTTCTAATGGTGATAGAGAATCAGTTCTCACCTCTCCTGTGTTCTCTCCTGTCCTTATATTATAGACAGTGATAAGCAGGGTGTTCTAGTGGTGATAGATAATCAGTTCTCCCCTCTCCTGTCCTTATATTATAAAAAGTGATAAGCAGACAGTTCTAGTAGTGATCGATAATCAGTTCTCACCTCTCCTGTCCTTATACTAGAAACAGTGAAAAGCAGGGTGTTCTAGTGGTGATAATCAGTTCTCTCCACTCCTGTTTTCTCTCCTGTCCTTATACTAGAAACAGAAATAAGCAGACAGTTCTAGTGGTGATAGATAATCAGTTCTCACCTCTCCTGTCCTTATACTAGAAACAGTGATAAGCAGGGTGTTCTAGTGGTGATAATCAGTTCTCCCCTCTCCTGTGTTCTCTCCTGTCCTTATACTAGAAACAGTGATAAGCAGGGTGTCCTAGTGATGACAGAGAATCAGTTCTCACCTCTCCTGTCCCTTACGCTAGGTATCATCATGCTGCTCTAAGGCCCTTCGTTACAATGCCTGAAACTGTGCTGCACATGGTCAGTAGTAAGTTCTTCCTCCAAAGACCAGAGGACGAAGTTCACCACCGGGCACACCTGCAGTAATCTCAAAACTGCTAGACAGAAACAGGAATATAGCTTTAAAGGAGTTGTCTGAGAATAAGTAACCTTTCACAGGTGCCCGCAACCTGCCCCTGCTGTGTAAAGAATCATACTTACCTACAGCCAGTGGCATACCTCTATTAGAGGCAGACCACACAGCTGCTATAGGGCCCATAGGCGAAGGGGGCCCGGCTGTGGAGGAAATGCTCTGCCCCCTTATTACCATTAGTATAACAGCTCTGGTCTAGAGTACTTGCCAGGGTCTCTGGCTCCGCCTTCCAGCTCTCCTCACTGCTTCTCCTCAGCAGGCTGTGCTCTGGCTTCCCCCCTTCCCCCAGCAAGACCCGGATCCTACCATGAGGAGATGCCTCTAGCAGCAGCCTGCACATATCCTCAGGGGCTGCACTGCTGAGGAGAGGCCAGTTTTGCAGAAGCTACAGCAGGATGTGCTGCTGCCATCAGAAGCCTCCCCAGTGCTACCCTCCTCTGTCCTGGCACACTGCAGAGTCCTCCTCTGCTGTTATGTAATCCATGTGCAGCAGTCTGGATAAGAGAAGGGGGGAAGAGAGCCTGCTGCACTGCCTGCTGAGGAGAAGATGTCCTCCCATCAATCCTGACTGTTTACCCTGGAGACCTGCTCAGAAGCTAAGTGTGTGCCAGTATAATATATGTGTGTTTACATATATGTACATGTGCTTTGTAATCTACTGTATTCTGTACATACGTATGTGCTATATGTGTGAGTAAATGTATATATATGTGTGTATATAAATATATATATATATATATATATATATATATATACACACACATGTAGCAGAGTTAACCCACACTTGATGAGTTTTCACATTAAGTTAATGCGTTATGAGTAGTGTTGAGCAAACTTGTGTTTCAAGTTCAGCGTACAAAGGTCGGGTTTTCTAAGAATTCTGTAATGGATTTTGCTACCATGGACCATACGGAATTCTATGACAGCATCCACCACGGAAGCCTATAAAAGGCTTTCTGTATTGCATTCCATCATAATAGAAGTCTATGCTGGTCATGCTATTCCGTCATAGAATTCCGTTATGGTCCGTGGTAGTGGAATCTATAACGGGATTCTTAGATAATCTGAACCTTCAACCTACAAGTTCACTCAATACTAGTTATGACTGTGACTGTTAAAGGGGTTGCCATATCCCATTCTTCCCCCACTCAGCCCCTCTGACATTTCATGCTCCAATGCTCTCCCTTGCCTTCCGCAGGGCAATGGCTTTTTCTGCAGATCCGGTGACGTCACCAAATCTCCAGAAAAATTCTCCAGATTCAGCGCAGTGCAAGGGAAATGCTCCGATGCTCATGTCACAGGGGCTGAGTGCGGGAAGAGGGGGATATGTCCGGGGTTTAGCTTGGAACCCGGACAGAATAAAGCCATCTGATCGACTTTGATGCCGTATTAGTCTTCGTTCACATCTCTGGTGATCGGCATCTGGTACAGAACATCCTGCCAGAGTTCACTAATCCACCACTGCTGGATTCTGCCCTTCTCAAGTAGAACAGTTTTTGTCAGGCCGAAACCCTGCTGGTATTCAGCCATAGTCTATTGCAGACCTCCAGGATTAGACTATTAGGATAGTCACCTGAGATATTAATGAATTAATGAGGCATTCACATTCAGTTTTCCATTCTTCTGATCCGTCAGAAAATGAGATAAATAACAAAGATCCTGTATTTTAAGCATCCGTTGTGCTCATTTTGCACCCTCTTTAGCCATTTCCATCTGAGATCTTTTTTTTTTTATGTAAAAAAAAAAAAATTCTACACAAAGTATTTTTTTTTCTCCGTCTAAAATAATGTATCTCAGATGGAAATGTCTAAAATGGATCCAAAATGTGCACAACTGATGCTTAAAATACAGGATCTGGTTTTCTTTATTTTTTTCTTCTGACGGATCAGACGGAATACTAACAGTGATGTGCACGTGGGCTTGGGCGGTAGTGCTATATAGTACATTATACCTACTAATGTCACCCCTTGTGTACATGCTGTTTTGTAAGCACTCCCAGGTTATCAAAAACAGTAGTAATGTGTAATGTAGCACAAATGTACCTACATAAGGCACTGTTCATGGGTGAGCGAGGGGAGGGGCTGGGGTAGAAGGTGGGAGGGACCAGGGATGGGTAGTCAGCGGGGTTTGGTAAGGACCATGGGGGCCCAATTCAGAAAATTGCTATGGGGCCCAATAAATTCTATGTACACTCCTGCCTATAGCCTGCTCTAGTTCTGTGTGTCCATTATCTGGTCCGTGTCTTAAAGGGGTTGTCTCATCATGGACAATGGGGGCATATCGCTAGGATATGCCCCCATTGTCTCACCTATATCGAGAACGGGGCCCCGCAAGGTGGTGGCTAGAGGACTCCGGTCCGGCCACCACCAAGCCGGCTGCCCTCAGAAGTGAATAGGAGCATACCGCACATGCGCGGCCCCCGCTCCCATTCATTTCTATGGGGCTGACTGAAATAGCAGAGCCAGCGCTCGGCTATTTTCGCCGGCCCTATAGAAAATGAATGGAGGGCGGCTGCGCATGCGCCATCCTTCACTTGCGGGCCTCCGTTCTTGATATAGGTGCGGGACCCGCACCTACAAGACATTGGGGGCATATCCTAACGATATGCACCCATTGTCCATGATGAGACAACCCCTTTTAAGTGGTGATGTGTCTCTTGCCACAGAAAATGTAAATAAGCCTCGGACCAGAAAACAGACACACGGGAGACAGCACACATGACCAGAGCTGTATGAATATTTCCATAGCAGAGGAAGACTCAGACCCTTGTAAAAAGTTATTTATTCCCAGACAACCTTCCTATGGTAGTTTTGAACATAGCAGCTCCACTTTTTAGATTTTTTTGTTTTGTTTTTATTCCCTTTTAGACTTGCACGTGATTCTTTGCATTTCCAGGCCATACACACAGTATATAGCTGTTCATAGATTTCCTAAAATTTATAAGTGTATGACAGAGTTTTACAGTTATTCAATGCATAGCGCTTTGCATACTTACTACATTACTAAATTACAGGACTTTAGAAAATATCAGGGATTTCTGAAATTTTATTTCAATAAATATATGGTTACGTTCTATCTAAGCAGCCTGATTACTCAGAGCCCTGCTTGTACATTTAGGCACCGATTTTGTGCATTTTTGACCAAATAAAACCGGTCCGTAAAATGACAATTTTCTAAATTTGCCATACTGCTAAATATATTTTACGGGGTTAATCACGATCTATTACTAATTGCAAATGTGTTGGGAACAGCACATGCAACCTAGTAATAGACATTAGTAAACCACCAATGCCGATGTCCGATGCCTAATTCATGTTTACTTTCAGGTCCACTTTCCAGCGCTGCTCTCCCAAAACGGCTGTTCATCAGCGGCTTCTATTCCCTTACACTAGGGACAAAATGCCTATGCACTAGTAACCACCTGTCCCCAGTGTAAGTGAATGGAGGCCACAGTGGACCTGCAAGTAAACATAAATTAGGTATATTAAATCATCTGACATTGGCGCTCATGGTTTAATAATGCCTAGTAGTAGCTGCATATTTGTGCTTAGAGTCAACCCTTTAACCACCTCCGGACCGCCTAACGCAGATCTGCGGTCCGGAGGTGGCAGCTCTGCGCAGAGTCACGCATATATGCGTCATCTCGCGAGAGCCGTGATTTCCTGTGAACGCACGCACACAGGCGCGCCCGCTCACAGGAACGGAAGGTAAGCGAGTGGATCTCCAGCCTGCCAGCGGCGATCACTCGCTGGCAGGCTGGAGATGTGATTTTTTTAACCCCTAACAGGTATATTAGACGCTGTTTTGATCACAGAGTCTAATATACCTGCTACCTGGTCCTCTGGTGGTCCCTTTTGTTTGGATCGACCACCAGAGGACACAGGCAGCTCAGTAAAGTAGCACCAAACACCACTACACTACACCCCCCCCCCCCCCTGTCACTTATTAACCCTTTATGAACCACTGATCACCCCTGATCACCCCATATAGACTCCCTGATCACCCCCCTGTCATTGATCACCCCTCTGTCATTGATCACCCCCCTGTAAGGCTCCATTCAGACGTCCGTATGATTTTTACGGATCCACTGATACATGGATCGGATCCACAAAACACATGCGGACGTCTGAATGGAGCCTTACAGGGGGGTGATCAATGACAGAGGGGTGATCACCCATAAAGACTCCCTCATCACCTCCGTCATTGATCACCCCCCTGTAAGGCTCCATTCAGAGGTCCGTATGATTTTTACGGATCCACGGATACATGGATCGGATCCGCAAAACACATACGGACGTCTGAATGGAGCCTTACAGGGGGGTGATCAATGACAGGGGGGTGATCACCCATATAGACTCCCTGATCACCACCCTGTCATTGATCACCCCCCTGTAAGGCTCCATTCAGACGTCCGTATGCGTTTTGCGGATCCGATCCATGTATCCGTGGATCCGTAAAAAATCATACGGACGTCTGAATGGAGCCTTACAGGGGGGTGATCAATGACAGGGGGGTGATCAATGACAGGGGGGTGATCACCCCATATAGACGCCCTGATCACCCCCCTGTCATTGATCACCCCCTGTAAGGCTCCATTGAGACATTTTTTTGGGCACAAGTTAGCGGAAATTTTTTGTTTGTTTTTGTTTTTTCTTACAAAGTCTCATATTCCACTAACTTGTGTCAAAAAATAAAATCTCACATGAACTCACCATACCCCTCACGGAATCCAAATGCGTAACATTTTTTAGACATTTATATTCCAGACTTCTTCTCACGCTTTAGGGCCCCTAAAATGCCAGGGCAGTATAAATACCCCACATGTGACCCCATTTCGGAAAGAAGACACCCCAAGGTATTCCGTGAGGGGCATATTGAGTCCATGAAAGATTGAAATTTGTGTCCCAAGTTAGCGGAAAGGGAGACTTTGAGAGAAAATACAAAAAAAATCTATTTCCGCTAACTTGTGCCAAAAAAAAAAAATTCTAGGAACTCGCCATGCCCCTCACGGAATACCTTGGGGTGTCTTCTTTCCAAAATGGGGTCACATGTGGGGTATTTATACTGCCCTGGCATGTTAGGGGCCCGAAAGCATGAGAAGAAGTCTGGGATCCAAATGTCTAAAAATGCCCTCCTAAAAGGAATTTGGGCCGCTTTGCGCATCTAGGCTGCAAAAAAGTGTCACACATCTGGTATCGCCGTACTCAGGAGAAGTTGGGGAATGTGTTTTGGGGTGTCATTTTACATATACCCATGCTGGGTGAGATAAATATCTTGGTCAAATGCCAACTTTGTATAAAAAAATGGGAAAAGTTGTCTTTTGCCAAGATATTTCTCTCACCCAGCATGGGTATATGTAAAATGACACCCCAAAACACATTCCCCAACTTCTCCTGAGTACGGCGATACCAGATGTGTGACACTTTATTGCAGCCTAGGTGGGCAAAGGGGCACACATTCCAAAGAGCACCTTTCGGATTTCGCAGGCCATTTTTTACACATTTTGATTGCAAAGTACTTCTCACACATATGGGCCCCTAAATTGCCAGGGCAGTATAACTACCCCACAAGTGACCCCATTTTGGAAAGAAGACACCCCAAGGTATTCCGTGAGGGGCATGGCGAGTTCCTAGAATTTTTTATCGCAAGTTAGTGGAATATGAGACTTTGTAAGGAAAAAATAAAAAATAAAAAAAATCATCATTTTCCGCTAACTTGTGACAAAAAATAAAAAGTTCTATGAACTCACTATTTTCCCATCAGCGAATACCTTAGGGTGTCTACTTTCCGAAATGGGGTAATTTGTGGGGTTTTTCTACTGTCTGGGCATTGTAGAACCTCAGGAAACATGACAGGTGCTCAGAAAGTCAGAGCTCCTTCTAAAAGCGGAAATTCACATTTTTGTACCATAGTTTGTAAACGCTATAACTTTTACCCAAACCATTTTTTTTTTTTTTTTTTGCCCAAACATTTTCTTTTTATCAAAGACATGTAAAACAATAAATTTAGCGAAAAATTTATATATGGATGTCGTTTTTTTTGCAAAATGTTACAGCTGAAAGTGAAAAATGTCATTTTTTGGCAAAAAAATTGTTAAATTTCGATTAATAACAAAAAAAAGTAAAATGTCAGCAGCAATAAAATACCACCAAATGAAAGCTCTATTAGTGAGAAGAAAAGGTAAAATTCATTTGGGTGGTAAGTTGCATGACCGAGCAATAAACGGTGAAAGTAGTGTAGGGCAGAAGTGTAAAAAGTGGCCTGGTCATTAAGGGGGTTTTAGCTAGCGGGGTTAAAGTGGTTAAACCAAGCTGTAACATTTCAACCAGTGCTGGTTTAGGATTTGCTCTAAAGCATAAATGCAAACATCAATATATGAAGTTACATCCTTACAAATGAATGAGAAAATGGAGACCAGATCTAGACACATACCTGATCTGGGTACTTTTTACTTCAGCAGTCTCAGTGAATACTATGATTGGAATTGCTAGATTGAAGAAACAGTTCTTGTAAGCTTCAAATGGATGTCCTCCTACAACTTTAATCAACTCCAGTGCAACCTGAAAAGGTAATGTGAAACATAAAGTTGAACTGCATCTCCGAGCCCGTCAAGTAATTGCAAGAAAAGGGGACAACGTATTTCTTATAGGAGTTGTCAACAACAGAAAAAAAAAAAAGACTGGGGCCGACATAGCGTTTTGCTCAGTCTGCAACATTAGACCTAGCATTTTGGTGTGTGCCAAAATGCATGCTTTGCTCCATTTTATGCACCCACAGCAAAAAAGTATGTTTTTTGTAATTACTGTAAAATATTTTTCTTTGCCATTTTACTGGGAGATGCAGGAAAGACCATGCGCTATAGCTGCTGCCTCTAGGAGGCAGACTAGGCAAAAAAGGACTGGAAATAGACTCCTTCCGTCAGCTATACCCTTCATAGGTAAGCTAGCATGTTTGGCTAAGCAGGACACCGGCAGGTCCACAATACAGCAAGAGGACCATTGACATGCTAAAGTATAAATAGAGAACAGAGGCCCGCTCCCACTTTCGGGGTTGCTGAGGTGGGAGATGAGGTTCTCTCTTTAGAAGAGTCTGGAGCGAGTGCTGAACAGTGTTAAACAGTGCGCCCGCCTCGGACCCATGCTGCTCTGCCGCCTGGAAGAAGCTGAGGGCCTAAAGTGATGCAGAGACAATTGGGCTTGTGAGCAATGGAGCAGGAGCAAGATGTAAAGGAAAAGAGCTGCCCCCCCCCCCCCCCCCCCCCCCCAAAAACAGACCACCGGCAAGCAGAGAAGTCCGTGGAGAGTCCCTACCGGAGAAGGTAGATGGGCTCATGTGCGGCAGCCTGGCTCGAACCAGGACCAAATAGTAAACCAGTTTGGTGCAGTGACACAAGGGAAAGAGGGGAACCCTGGTGGGAGACTGTTCTCCAGAGAAACTGAGGGTTGGGTGTAGCCCAAGAAAAAAAAAAAAAAACACACAAAACATTATTTAGCAGTCTGATGCCTACAGAAACAAAACTAACTCTATCTCAACTTAGTCCCTGTAGGAAGTGTATAGCTGCAGGGAGGTGTCCATTTTTTTGCTTAGTGTCCGCCTCATAGTGTAGCAACTATGCACCATGGAAATGCCTGTATCCCACAATGACACGGATGAGAAAATAGAAAAATGGGTACAATAGGCATCGAAATGACACATAAATAAATCCATGAGTCCATGTGTAAAAGAAGCACAATTTATAGATAGGTCATAGTTGTCTTAAAATTAAAATAAAAACACTGAGCACATGCATTTATGTGACAAGCATCATTTTAGGTTTTTACAATGTCAAATTGTGCAACATTTTTCTTAATAAAACAGTGGGGGACATTTACTAAGCACGTGCACCAGAATTGTGGTGTAAAATGCGCCCAAAAGAATGGCCTTTTGATTTGTGCCAAATATATCAACTGTTTTTTCCAGACTTTTCACCATAAATAATGCATCACGCCAGAAATGAGTCATAAATGTCAAAGTGGGCGCAACATCCCGAGTCTGAGACAAAACTCGCAATTTACCACTGGAAATGTCACAAATATGCTTCAAAAGTCGCAAATATGTTTCAAAAGTGCAAGTGTGGTCTGGCATGGTTGGCTGAAATGGCGCATTTCAGTTTAAAAAAGTCAAATTTTCATGATATTGGTGTTAAAATGTTGCAAATCAAGAGAAATAGGTGGATAATCAAGTTTATATTTAAAAAGGTCACATTTTACAAACAGCAGGCGCCTTTTGATATACGAGGTGAAACAAATGACCACTTTTGATTAGTAACGTTAGTTTTTTTTTTTTTTGTCGCAAATTACGCCATTATTGATAAATGTCCCCCAGTGTCTTCTTGTCCATGGACTATGCCCTGTACTGCAGCTCATATAGGACTGAACAGCAGTACCAGGGAAAGACACTCATTTAGACAAGCCGATGTACATCTGTAAACGAAGAGAGGGATGAGGCAAATCTCCTTGAGTCCTAAAGGTCATACACTCACTAAGGTTAGGACGTCACAGAAAACACCTTTAAGAAACACAGAAATTTTATTTTTTCCATACAGATTTGGAGCTTGCTGTAAAGCCTAAAGAGCTAAAAGCCGTAAGGACTAAGGGGGTCATTTATAAAGACCGACGTTTTAGACGCCGGTCTTAATAACCCTTGTATCTGGTGGTGCATCCACCGCAGTTATGTAGACACACCGGCTTCTACATAACTTCGGCGCATCCAGCGCCAGTTCTAAATATAATACCGCTTCCTTGCTGTTTTACATTTAGACCATTTTCTATGCCTAAAACAGGCGTAGAAAATGATGACTGAGACGGGCCTACCAGCGTGTCCCCTTCCACCACCTCTTTTTTAGACCTGGTGTGAACGGGGAAAAGACACAGGTTGCATTGCAACACACCGTTGCACCGCAATCTGCGGCAGAAGTACACCTAATATAGCGGTATTTCTGAATAATAAATGATCCTCTAAATATCTAATGAACTCATAGAAGAGATACAATAGAAAATTAAATTACAGATACTGTGTGAATAGGTACACTTTAAAGGCAGACACTATTAAAACACAGATCTGAGTTGGAGAAAAACGGATTCCCACTAACCAGGCCAGACACCGCTGCCGTAGCTGTAGCTATAGCTGGAATAATCTTCCCCGCAATGCGCTTGGTCTTCAGTCTGTCAGCTGGTTCAATGCTATACATTTTTGCTCTCAAGTTAGACACCGCTGTGATAAAGTTGATATGTTCATTGCTGTCATCATCCTTTTCAAACAATAGCATCTTCATTTGAAGGTCCTCTACCGGGGTAAAGAAATTGTAAGCAAAAAGCAATGGCAACTCCGTATACATAAATCATCACTCTACTGAATAATGAACATCCAAGGACTCTCAACAAGCTGCCCCTAGAGGGGTCCTGGAGTAATCACAAAACTGACCTTGTGAGGTTTGGCCCTCTTCAATGACTCTTTCTAACTGCATGACAGCCAGCCTCTCATCTTCACTGCTCACTAGGATTTGATCAGGCTTCTTTGCATTCTCATCTGTTTCTACAATCTACACAAATTGAAAAAAACTGTTTTTGGGTAGTAAAAATAACATAATGATAAAGAGTTTATTGGAATATAGCAGAAGCAGCAAGAACGGTGACTTCTATAGCAGGAATAGCAAACTGCTTTCAATCTACACAGAACTTGAATTATGGATTGCCCAAGATGGGGGGAAAAAAATAAAACTTTAAGAAATTATTGTGACCTGCACTTTAACCACCTCCCGACCTCCTAACGCAGGATTGCGTCCTGCGGGCGGCCGGGTTATTCCTCCTGGACGCATTGGTGCGTCCTCTTGCGGGACGCGAGGTTTCGAGCATAGTCGGCCCGCACATGCGCAGTGCGGGCCGGGAATCGGCGCAGAAGTCCGTCACCAGCCTGCCAGCCAATGATCTGTGCTGGCAGGTTGGTGACTTTTAAAAAATTGAATCAGAAGCCATTTAACACATTATATTTATAAATATAATGCGTTAAATGGCTGCTGTGCTCCTCTGCTGGTCCTTTTCGTCGGTTGGTCCCAGCAGAGAGCACAGATCACAGTGAGTACACCAAACACTAGACTTAGCCCCAGATCACCCCCCCCCCCCCATCACCCCAATTAACCCCTTGATCATCCCTGTCAATCACTAGTGAAAGGGAAAAAAGTGATCAGTGTAAACTGTCAATTTTTTTTTTCACCAGTAGTGACTGTTGGTAGGTAGTTAGCGTCGGTTAGCGCCCAGCCCACCGCAGTCACTGATTCGCTGATTAGCGTATCGCTAATCAGCATTGGTACTTTTATAGTATCTGTAAGTGATCAGAACTGATCACGGTCAGATCTATGATAGTATTAGTGTCACCTTAGCTCGCCCGCCACCCAAAACGCAGTGTTTGCCCGATCAGGCCTGATTGGTCGCCCACACATGCGTTCACCCACGCCCGCCCCGCCACAGTGACAAAATTTTATTTTATTTTTTATCACTGCACAATCACTTCACAAGCGCTGCGGCGATAAAAAAGAAATAAATCAGTTTTGATATTTTTTATCAATCGCAGTGGCTTCCGGTACTTCGCTAGCCTCCCATTTGTAAGACAGGCTTGCTTTTTTTCTTGGGTAGTCTCAGGGAATACCCCCTAAATTTAGTTGACCAAATGGCAAGTAAGGGGTATTCTTCTGAAGAGGCCTACAGGCTTCTGACCCAGTCGGATGAGGAATGGGAACCCTCATCTGACGAATCCAGCGGGTCAGAATACGAACCTGTAGAAAGCAGTGGCAATCTGACCCAAAGTTCGGACGATGAGGTTGAGGTCCCTGATACCACCAGGTGTACCCGGCCCCGTGTTGCTAGACCACAGGTTGCGCAGGATCCGCTTCAAGGGCAGCAGAGTGGGGCTGGCGCTGTTGGATTACGTGGTGAGGCATACACCAGCAGCGCAGCCCATCCTGGACCTAGTACCAGCACTGCCGTAGAACATGGTGAAGTGGCGAGCACCAGAAGGGCAGTTGAAGCTGGTACGGTGGCACGTGCATTAGTTCCCCCGTCGCAGCCACCGCACAGACAGGCCCGTAGAGCCCCTAGAGTCCCTGAGGTGCTGGCAAACCCTGATTGGCAGCCCCCAACTTCAGCCGCACCAGTAGTTCCCCCTTTCACCGCCCAGTCTGGAGTTCAGGTTGAGACAGCTCAGATCGGATCGGCACTGTTTGTTTTTTAGCGGTTCTTGACTGCGGAGCTCTTGGACTTAGTCGTGGCAGAAACAAACCGGTATGCCACTTAATTTATAGCCGCCAACCCGGGAAGCTTTTATGCCCAGTCTTTCTGGTGGAAACCCATCCAAGTTTCCGAATTTAAAACTTTTCTGGGCCTTCTCCTCAACATGGGCCTGACAAAAAAGCATGAACTGCGGTCATATTGGTCCACGAACCCAATTCCTCACATGCCCATGTTCTCTGCTGCCATGTCCTGCGTTTCCTGCACTTTAGTGACAATAGCACCTCTTGTCCCAGAGGCCACCCAGCTTTTGACAGGCTCCACAAAATTCGGCCCCTCATAGACCACTTTAACACCAAATTTGCAGATTTGTATACCCCGGAGCAAAACATCTGCATAGACGAGTCCCTGATACATCCCAAGCAAGCGCGCCCAGTATGGGGTCAAATTGTATAAGCTCTGTGAAAGGGCCACAGGCTATACGCACAAATTTCGTGTCTATGAGGGTAAAGATCAGACCCTGGAGCCGGTCGGTTGCCCTGAATACCTGGGGATCAGTGGGAAGACAGTCTGGGACTTGGTGTCACCCTTATTTGGCAAGGGGTACCATCTTTATGTGGACAATTTCTACACAAGTAGGCATTTGTTTCTAGAACAGATTGGCTGCTGTGGCACCGCGCGACCTAGTCCCCGGGGCTTCCCCCAACGGCTCGTTACCACCCATCTTGCAAGGGGGGAGAGGGCTGCCTTGTGTAACGAAGAACTGCTCGTGGTGAAATGGAGAGACAAGTGTGACGTTTACATGCTCTCCTCCATTCACACAGACACGACAATCGAAAATGAACGAGCAACTGGAGTCATTGAAAAGCCCCTCTGTGTCCACAACTATAATACGCTCATTGGAGGGGTGGACTTCAATGACCAGATGTTGGCTCCTTATTTACTCTCCCGCAGGACCAGACGCTGGTATAAGAAGGTGTCTGTATACCTAATTCAATTGGCTATGTACAATGGTTTTGTTCTCTACAGAAAGGCTGTGAGAACAAGATCCTTCCTCAAATTTCAGGAAGAGATCATCGAGAACCTCCTGTATCCAGGAGGTTCCGTGGCCCCAACCACCAGTGTAGTGAGCAGTCTACACGAGCGACATTTCCCCAATGTCGGTGCTGGTACCTCAAACCAAGCGCCACCCCAAAAAAAATGTTGTGTCTGTAGCAGGAGTGACACCCGCTATTTCTGTCCTGACTGCCCTGACCACCCTGCCCTATGCTTAGGGGAGTGTTTCCGGAAGTACCACACACAGGTACACTATTAGTATAGGGATTGCGTGACACAGGACAGGCACACAGGGGTCTTAGGGCCCTTTTACTCACAGCTGCTGCAAACCTCTCCTTTCACCTGGGACAAAGTGCATAATGTACTTTGCTACATCTCTGGGCGATTTGCACTTTGCACATTGTCCCATGGGGAAGGAGAGGTTTGTCCTATAAAGGTAAAAAAAAAAAAAAAAAATCACAGGTAAGCAAAAAAGTTAATGTTCCGTTTCAAATGTTATATAAAGTTAATGAGAGAAATATCTCTCTAAAATGACAACTTTGTATAAAAAAAAAAAAAGGGGAAAAGTTGACTTTTACAGAGATATTTCCCTCACCCAGCATGGGTATATGTAAAAATACACCCCAAAACACATTGCCCTACTTCTTCTGAGTATGGCGATACCACATGTGTGACACTTTTTTGCAGCCTAGGTGTGCAAAGGGGCCCAAATTCTAAAGAGCACCTTTAGGATTTCACTGGGCATTTTTTACGCATTTGGATTCCAAACTACTTCTCACGCTTTAGGTCCCCTTAAATGCCAGGACAGTATATATACCCCACAAGTGACCCCATTTTGGAAAGAAGACACTCCAAGGTATTTCGTGAGGGGCATGGCCAATTCATGTAAAATTTGATTTTTTAGTCACAAGTTAGTGGAATATGAGACTTTGTAAGAAAAAACAAAAACAAAAAAAAAACACAACATTTTCCGCTAACTTGTGACAAAAAATAAAAACTTCCATGAACTCACTATGCCCATCAGCGAATACCCTAGGGTGTATACCTTCCGAAATGGGGCCATTTGTGGGGTGTTTTTACTGTCTGGGCATTGTAGAATCTCAGGAAACATGACAGGTGCTCAGAAAGTCAGAGCTGCTTCAAAATGCCATAGTTGTAAACGCTATAACTTTTGCGCAAACCAATAAATATACACTTATTGCATTTTTTTTTATCAAAGACATGTAGAGCAATAAATTTTGAGAACAATTTATATAGAAATGTAGTTTTATTTGAAAAATTTTACAACTGAAAGTGAAAAATTTCATTTTTTTGCAAACATTTCGTTAAATTTCGATTAATAACAAAAAAAGCAGCAATGAAATACCACCAAATGAAAGCGCTATTAGTGAGAAGAAAAGGAGGTAAAATTCATTTGGGTGGTAAGTTGCATGACCGAGCAATAAACGGTGAAAGTAGTGTAAAAAGTGGTCTGGTCATTAAGGGGGTTTAAGCTAGGGGAGCTGAGGTGGTTAAGGCTACATTTACACAGCCGTGACATGTTTAGCTGTCCGCAAATTGCGGATCCGCAAAACACGGATGCCGCCCCTGTGCCTTCCGCAATTTGCGTCCGCACCCGAGCAGCAAAAAATGCGGCTTGGATATGACACAAAAACAACGGCCGTGTGAATGAAGCCTAATAGTCAATGGGGAAGAGTTATCAAACTGGTGTAAAGTAGAACTGGCTTAGTTGCCCATAGCAACCAATCATATTCCACCTTTCATTTTTCACAGCTCCTTTGGAAAATAAAAGGTGGAATCTGATTGGTTGCTATGGGCAACTAAGCCAGTTCTGCTTTACACCAGTTTGATAAATCTCACCCAATATTCTTAACCACTTCCAGGCAATTTACCTTTCCTCCTGACCAAGCCTAATTTTGCAAATCTGACATGTATTACTTTATGTGGTAATAACGTTGGAATATTTCAATCCATTTTTTCCTGTAACACAGCAAGGGTTAACAACAAAACAAATCTCAATATTTTTTACTGTGATTTGGCAGCATAAACTGCTGTATAGGCACACCGCAGGGCTCAGAAGGAAAGGAGCGCCATATGGTTTTGGAGGGCAGATACTGCTAGAATGGTTTTCGGGTGCTATGTTGCAGAGACCCTGAGGTACGCCTACAGTAAAACCCCCCAAAAGAAACCCCATATTTGAAACTAAAACTCTCAAAGAATTTATTGCGGGCTATAGTAAGTGTTTTGAACCCACAGAGGTTTCATAGAATAAATACTTGGCTGTGAAAATGAAAATTTTAATTTTTTACAATAAAAGCACCAGATTATTGATTTTCACAAGAGGTAACAGGAGAAAATGCACTTGATAATTTGTCATGCATATTGTCCTGAATATGGCAACACCCCATATGCGCTTGTAAACTTCTGTTTGGGAACACAGTAATTCTCAGAATGGAAATGGTATCTGAATTTTCTAACATGGAATTTGCCATAGTTTTTATTGGCACTCTTTTGGGATACATTTGGCTTTTTGATTGCTTTCTACCTCCGTTTTTTGGAGGTCAGTGTTTTTTTATTTATTTTTTTATGGGGTTCATCATGTTGTATATATGATATGGTAACTTGATTCTGCATGTTAATACAATTATAGTGATACCAGATTTTTTTCATCTTTTACTACTTTTGCATCATAAAATGTCTTTTTATTAAAATTATTTTTTATTTAGCATTATCATATATTAACATCCATACCATTTTTTTTTTCTGCAAACATAGGTGTCTGAGGGCTTGTCTTTTGTGGGACAGACTGTAGTTTTTATTCGTTCCATTTTGGGCTACATATGACTTTTTGATCACTTGATATTATGGTTTTTGGGAGGCAATGTGACCAAAAAATAGTTATTTTTTACCTTGTTCACCTGATGAGGTAGATCATGTGATATTTTTATACAGCAGGTAGTTACAGATGCAGCGATACCCAATATGTCAAATTTTTATTTTATTCTATTTTTTACTATAATAAATGGCTTGCTAAGGAGAAAAGGGCTTTTTAAACTATATTTTTACAAAATCTTTTAACTTTTTATTTTATTTTTGCTACATTTACTTTTATTTTTTTTTCACAGTTTGTGGCCCCAATAAAGGTCATACCAGACCTATGGGGGACATTTAACTTTTTTTTTTTTTTTTGAGCATTGGATTGTGGTGATTAATATCACCTTGGTGGCCCTATTTCAACTTTTCACTGTGTATTCAATTACCCCTTAATTCCACATTTTTGTTCCCTGTACTGCCTACTTTTACCTGTGCTTAAAATAGGGTTGCTAGGCATGATCCGTCTATGTGTTGAAGGACGGAGGATGCAGAAGCATGCAGCGTGCAAGGTCACATTACTGACAGCCAGGGACTGTAAGTAAATGATTAAAGCCAGGTCCTCCCCAGCAGCTGATAACAGTGCCTGGGCTGTGTGCACTTCTCCCTGTCCCTGCGCTTGGCAGACGCTCCCTCACTCAGCAGAGATGGAGAATGCAGAGTTGGAGCAGCGCAGACCAGGGAAGGGAGATCTGCCGTCTGCTCAGTGTATAAATGAAAGCAACGTGTGGTAAGAGGACCCCTTTGTGCTGCAGGAGATTAACCTTTTAGGGGGGAGGGCTCTGGTTACTGACACTTTTGGGGGTCTATTGTTACTGGCTAGTGAGGGCAGGCGGGATTAGCCTCAGGGTGAGGGCATTGGCGGCCATCTTAACTGAATAGTGAAATTGCAGTTTTATGCAGACTGGTTGCTAAGGGCTGAATCTTATTAAATATGGGGTAAGTCAGTCTAATAGTAACTGATTCTGGAATATCATGTTATTAGTAACTACATATATGAAAATTGAAATTAGGATCTAAATGTGACAGTTATCCTTTAAATACTGCTGATTTCTCCTGTAACTGGGGCTGACATAGTAGAAGCAGTTACAGGGGGAATACAGCCCCCACAGAGGTTGTACAGCACTATACACCCTCACTGCAGAGCATATGTAGGTCTGGTAAAACCTAGCAGCTCCTATAGTCTCCCAGCCTCAGCGGTCACTGGGGCCAGAACAGAAAGCGACATAATGCTTCATGATCTTTATATAACACTGGGGAACTGTCCCTGCCTTCTCTATGGACAGCCCTCACTGACAGCAGGCCCCCATGTTTAGCAGCTGTACGATTAGCATGCAGCTGCAATATCTAAAACGTCCATTCAGAGGTAAGTCCCCACTGCCCAGGATGTTTATAGTCTATGGGCGGTCGGGAACTGTATGCAGACCTTACAAGCCAACAGGGAACAAACAAAATTGTTTTGGAATGAACATTTGCATACAAGCCAACAAGCCCTGAGGTCCTAAGTTGTGCACCTGAACATAAAAACCCCCACTTAACTGTCTGCGGTCCCATCAATGCTCTGTTCCTGTCCACTTTGGGTCCATGCTGGACCAGGAAGCAGCTTGGTCCCATGACTGCTGCAATCACTCACAGGCCTCAAAGGTCACAGTGGCTTGAGCACTATATCACAGCTGCTCTGACTGTTGAGACCTGTGACTGACCACAGCGGTCATGAGACCAAGCAGCTTTCTGGTCCGGTGTGGACTGGAAGTGGCATGGAATAGAGCAGCAGCATGACCGATGGACAGGTAAATGTTTTTTTTATGTTCAGTGCATAGGTTAAGACCCCAGGTCGGACAGCACCTTTAAGGAAGAACTGTCAGCGCTCTTGACATATGTTTTCCTAATAAAATAATACTGGAGCATCTTTCCTGTTATTCCTCTGAATACATTGACAACTGGGTGTTACCATTTTTCTTGTCAAAACGGTGTGTGTCCCTACACAGTTTGACACTGGCATAATAAGTTTTTCTTGCCAGCACACGGAGAGCTGAAGACAGGCAGTGTATTATTTTTTCTATAGCTTAATAAGCCATGTCATTGGTCAGTCATGTGAATGGAACTTAACTGCTTAAAGGTAAACTAAACCCTGAAAAACAAAAATATCACAAAGGCATTCAATTCCATAGTGCATACGCAGCCATGGCTACAAGTTGCTCCCCAAACTGTTGTCATAAGCAGTTTAGGAGTGAATTTTTTTTTCTCCACTCTCCTCTATTTTCAGATACAGAATGGCTAGGTGAACGTGCCTGATATCACACAAACACACTGAACAGGAAGTTCAGGAGAGGGACAGGGCTTAACCAGACACACTGAAATGTCAGCAGATCGATCTGCTTGCACTGCTATAGGTGTCCCTGCTCTTGGTCCCCACAGCTACTTTCCCTCCCACACCCCTGAGATCTATCGTCTGCCTCGCAGCCTTTTCAACTTGCTCATTCCACTCCAGCCATCTAGAACAGCTCCACAAGGTTGTAAACAAATCTATATTGTGCTATTACTAACTAGGAGATTTCTTCTAACAAAATGGTGGCTGTGTAAACAATAGTTATCCAGACAAAACCCAGCCACCTCCTTCTATACTTCCTGGCTCACGTGCACTAGCATGAGAGGGGGAGAGGGAGGTGATATGGCTGCAGCCCGAGAGAACAAGCACTGCTTTTATATTGTGGTTTTCTATATTTTATAGTTTTATATTATTCGCTTTAGTTCCTCTTTAAAATAAAAGGAGATCCTCAAGTTTCGGGCACAATGAATACACATACCTTGTTTGATGGTGTAAATTCTTTGATGTTCACTCCTGCTATTGTTTTCCTCATAATGTCCAGTGACAAATCCTGGAAGCATATTAACAGTAAGGACATAATATATCATTGTGAAGCAGACTACAGCACATTAGATCTAGGTTGGCTGAACTCGCTGATTTCAGGGGTCTGGCGAATGATCTAATGTATATAAAATCCCCAGTCAAATTCATTAAGCTCATGTCAAGGGTAGGAGAATCAGTAATGATGCTCTCTGTGCTACAACCATGTACAATTGGGTAAATCTGAGTAGAAAAATGCAGTTTTGAGGAATTCATATAGGATTTTGTCTGTGAAAGTTTGTCATAAAGACAAGAAAAACAAGTTTGTCTGCACGGACGTGCCATTTATCCACATTTCAGTCACGCAGCAAAGTTGGAAAAAAAAACACATATGTCTATCCAGTTAAACTGGGGATTTAATTTTGGGTTAGTTAAGGAAAATAAAAGCACATATAGTGTAGTAAAAATACATCAATAATGAGTAACAAGTGCAAACTTCACGGTTATAAAGATTAGCTGTTTTCACATCTGTGATATTTAATTTAAAAATTGACTCTGACTTCGACACCCGTGGGGACAATTCTAGCAAGTTTAAGTTCTGCAATTCACTTAATATTTGAAGTAATCTGAAAACCTTTTTCCAAAGGAGGAATCCACTCAAAATAATTTTTGGATATGTTATAGACATACGTGAGGAAATCTCATTGATGAGGTATCTGTGCTTGGATCATAACTCAATTAAAATTTTTAGACTTTATGGAATATTTAAAGGGAGTGTGTCCCCAAGACAGGTCTATTTAACATATGAAGCACCTTTACACGGGCAGATTATGGGGAACGAGTATTCATTTGTCCATGATAATCTGCCGGACAATTGGGCAGTGTAAAGCCACCTTAATTGCTGGATTTACACGGTCCGATGTTCGGGCCGAACGCTCATTCCCAATAATCTGCCAGTGTAAAGTTGCCGTCGATCACACGATGATCAAGCAAAATGCTTTTTCATTGGGTGAAACAATTGTTCACGTGGACACCTAAATCATTCTTTCTGGGCAGCAGATCATGTGATATAAACAATACCCTACTGCCGAAAAACAATGGAGCTGTACGAGGATGAGTGATGGAAGTAGCCATTGCTCATTCCCATACAGTGGAGGTGATCAGTGCTTCACCTCCACTGACAAGCAGCCAATTGTCAGGAAGGAACACTTCCTTCTCAATAATAATCAGTTTTATCGAGCTGTTTAAACCTTTAATTCTAAAATCTGTTGTGGCCTGAGATCAGTCTTCATGAATGAGATATTTTCACATTAATGCATAAATGTGATATAAGAAAATCATTTTTCAAAATTCATTTATACTAAAATGCAGTGGAATTGAAAACTGGAAAGTGTTGTTATATCCATCGTTGCAAGCTGACATTTTTCCTGAAACATTGCCTCTACTAGAACTTGCTATGAAACACACAACAAAGCAAATACAGCACAAACTGGACAAATAAGAAATAAACTCATAAATGAGTATGAGAATCATAAGTTAAGAAACCCTGGTATGATTAAAGTAGTTTACCTTTTCCGTGAACTTGATGCCATAAATGTCTGCATATAGCTTGGCTGCGCTGAGTATAAAGCTGAAATGCCTATACAAAGGACAAACCGTGTCAGTACATTTTGTGAACAACATACTTACACCTCAGTTAAAGTGGTTCTAAACTTAGATGCACACAGATCAGCCATAGCATTAAAACGCCCGCCTAATATTGTATAGGTCCCCCTTGTACTGCCAAAACATGATGCATAGACTCAAGACCTCTGAAGGTGGCACCAAGATGTTAGCAGCAGATCCTGTAAGTTGCAAGACTGAGATTCCATAAATCTAATCACACTAGCATCTTTGCTGAATCTGGCAGAGCTCAGCAAAAACTCTTCTGTTACTGATAATACAACTATCTGCATCCGTTATGAACGGATCCGGTTGTATTATCTTTAACATAGCCAAGACAGATCCGTCATGAACTCCATTGAGCTTGTTGCAGTTTGCTCAGATATGAGAACGGAATGCTTTTTGGAGCATTCCTTTATGTTCAGTAAAGTTTTTTCCCCATTGACAAACTGAAGTGTTTTTCTCTGGTATTGAGATCCTATGACGGATCTCAATACCGCAAAAGAGAAACGCTAGTGTGAAAGTAGCCTTATTGTTCTAGCATATCTGAAATATGCTCACGTAGAATGATATCTGGGAAACCACCTTGAACATTTTGTTCATGTTCCTTAATCCATTCCTGAACAATTTCTGAAGCATAGCATGGTACATGAAGAGAGGCCCATCACTTCATATGAAGCTTTTTGGTGTATATAGAGCTCAAATGGCGGCACATATAGTGACCACATGTAAATACTTTTCTCGCCAAGTTCACTGGGGGACACAGGAGACCCTGGGTATAGCTGCTGCCACTAGGAAACGACACTAAGAAGAAAAAGTGTTAGCTTCTCCTTCCACCAACTATATTACTCCTGCAGACACTAAGCTATTCAGTTTGTATGCAAACAGTAGGAGCAGACAGGAGAAGACAACAGAAGGTAAACCGTAAACCAGATAACGCCATTGATGGGTCAGAACCACAAACAGGTGGAACCCATCAAGCAAAACAAATAGATGCCTAATTAAATCAGGGAGAAAATAATTTTACCATTGAGTCACAAAAGCTACTCTTTTTCTTGCTTGTGTGATTAGGGGACACAGGAGACTGTGGAACTAGCTAACACAGTCCCAATGGGAGGGAACAATGAAACTGAGCATAACTGGTCTGCTCATTCACTGCTAGATGAGGAACCAAGCAACTGGGAAAAACATCTGAAGCTGACAGAGTATGCATCCTATAGAAATGAGAAAAGTAAAGAAAACGCGAGGTAGTGGCCCGATACATGCTCATCCAGGAAATTATATTAGTGTTAGACCGGCAGACAGAGGCTGTTAGAGGCCTGGAGAGCAGAACAAACAGATCTCCTGAGACAATTCCGTAGGACAGAAGGAAACCAGACAAACATACAAGAACTGCCAACACAGACATTCATTGAATGGAAGAGACCAAAAATGGCTACCAACTAAGAAAGATTTGGAGAGAAAACCTGCTTAGAGAACAAAGAGAAACCTACCTGGCACAAAGACCAAGTAAAGGTTCCAAAGATATAGGACTTCAAGGGAAGCCAGATGGGCCAACCATTGGAGTATACACATGCCTGGGGGTAAGCTAAAGCAAAGCCCCAGATTCAACCTCTGCTGGAGAACAAAGAAAATGAAAGGGACAGGAGAAAGAAACTGCCCCTTGCATTACCAGAAGGGAGCCCTAGGTGTAAGGAATCCTGACCTTCAACAGAGAAGGAATAAGTCCTCTTGAAAAAGCCAGTAGATCTCAGGCAGATGGAATTAACGGAAGAGGAAGAAACCAGGAGTTCCCTAGGAAACAAACATCCTTGGCCATTGGCCCAAAATATATGACCTCTGCCAATAACTGAAATTTAGGGGGAAAAGCAGAAGAGAGAAGACGTACATAAAGATGTACTTAATGCAAGGGGGGATCAATGCATCCACAGGGATGAAGAGGACCTTTTCCTGGAACCAAGTGGTCTACTGAGATAATCTACCACCAAGTGAACAACTACCAAGATATGAGCTGCAGACAGAGCTCTAATCCATAGCTGCCACAGGATCGTGGGTAATGATGGTAGCCCTGACAAGCTGCGGGTGGCCTTGTCAGTATGGATAAGCCTGGCAGCCCTAAGGGGAGCTAGAGAAGAAAAACTAACACCAGGGAATGATCGGGGAACATAGGCCCAAAGAAAAAGAGAGCAACATATTATCAGAGAAGAATATGAATATGGTCCTGAGATAAAGAAGATCAATCACAACAGATCAGAACTTCTGAAGAGGGCGAGTGCGGCACTGAAAGTAAGGAGCAATTTCCTTGGAGGGAAGATTTTGGGAAGACCCTGTAAAGAATACCCTACTAAGAAAGAATACTTGTTTGGCAGAAAAATGACCAAAATAACAGGCTACCTCCCATGTTAAAGAGCATGGGAGGAGCCTATATACACCAGGATGACGTCCAAGTGTGGAGTGAGCAGAACCAGTCCAAACCAGGGAATTGCAATGACTGTCGCAAACACTTTCATGAGGCCCCGAGGGAGCCATTATTTAGTTGATAAAGAAAACTAAGGTAGCATTGGTAGGGTGGACATACTGGAATATGAAGTAGTGAATTTTCACTGCAGAAAGGAATTGAGCACCTTTCTCCAGCTGAAAAAGGAGGTGGCACCACAGAGCCAGGATGGGAATATCAAACTGGTCCATCTCGGGATTACATAAAAAATGCACAGAATGGACAAAGAAACAAGGGGACATAGAAACAAGCTGCAGTTGTAGCCCAAGGGGTGTCAATTGCTGACACATGCATCTGAGAAAGGTTCCTGAAAAGGAATGAGCCTGCATACCACCAGAGCAATCTAAGACATGACAGATATAGCATCTAGCGTTAGCCCAATCACTCCGCAAATACCAGGCAAGGGTGCAGCCATTGGATGCATGCAAAACTGTGGAGTCATACCAGATAGAGTGCATAGTGATAAAGCGATTACCCTGTCAGGACTGGTGGTGCCAAAGGCTATGAAACCATAGCAGGTAGAGACTAGCAATGGCACAATTACTCTGCCCAGCATCCAGCACTGCCACGCTATTTCAGATACAGTGTATAGCATCAGCACAATTTTTTTGCCTAATGAGCGGTGGAGTGCAACTGCCTGGTGCACTGAATAAATTAGAAGTGCCACTGTATGTGAGTGAGCAATGTGGCTGAATAGGCATGTTAAATCTTACCAGGATAAAAAAAAGGACTGCCTTTTGATCTGAAGACAAGACCAAGGACCGGAGTCGGGGTGGTGGTCACAGTAATGTGGCACGAAGATGCCCCCAATGAGACCACCCCTTTAAAAAAAACAAGAATAGAGCCTGATAGAGGTGGCCTTGATTAGAGGGCTTGGGCTTGGGTAAATTTGGAGAGTGGGGGCAGCGTGAGGTAGGTGAGAATACTTAACTAATCCCGAAATACTCAACCCATGTTCATCCTCTTCATTTTGGCTCCTCAATGGGACCAGCAGAGGTCACCCCTTCAGTCAGTGGCACATACAGTAGCTGAGGTAGTAGGCTGATGGAAGAGCAGACAAGAACGACGAGTGACCCCATAACTGGCGAGCAACAGAGAAGCTGGGTTGCTCTGTTGCACTTTGTATTGATGGAGAAAGGTGGAAAAAGAAAGAATTCTCCTGCCACAATAGCAGAAGAGTCTGAAATATCACTTAGTACTATAACAATTTACAGCACCAAATGTGACCAATGTATATAATGTATAGAAACCTTCCATCAATAAACATTAGCTAAATATACTTACAATGGATCCTCTATATCGAACACTATTGGAGTAGGTGGTCGCTTTGGAGATTGCCAAAATAAACCTAAAAATAGAAAAATATTAAAAAACATTAAAAAAGAATTTTGAAGAATTAACAAATCAATAAAATTAGGTATCTCGTATGAACTACCAGTCATTTTCTTAAAGGGTTTGTCTGATATAATTATAATAATCCCTACATTTGCTTACAATAAAAAAAAAGTATATACTCCCCGGTTCTCCAGTGCTGTTTCTGTGCAGCTCTGGTCTGGGACTATTTCCACTTTTGTTTATAAACAGCATCGGGGACATGCCAGGATATGTGACCGCTGCAGCCAACCATTGTCCTCAGCTGTCTACACTACGATATGCAATTCAATCTGCAGGCAGCATGTTATAGAGCAGAGGGAGCTGAGCAGATTGATAGATTCAGTAAATGTTGCATTTCATATATTTAAACCTCCCCATTTTCATAAAGGGGTTATCCCATGATTAATTTAAAAAATGATAATCACAGATTATATAGGATGCGCCAGTCTTTTTCTAACAAACCTAGAACCAGCCCTGTACCTCACATGGATCCAGAGATCTCACCATTCATTGCTTCAATTGTCCTGCTAGATTTATTTGAAGCTGGAAGCTTAGAGGGCATGTTCTTTCTCAGGGGTGTTTCCTTTCTACTGCAGTTGGTGGCAGTTGAAGGATAGAACTGAGCATGTCCTTCCATCTCAGTGAGCAGGACAGAGAAATTATGCAATTACAAAGTATTGAGATCCAGGTGTTGGTTTGAAATCTGTAGAATATTTTTTTGTGGGACAGCCCCTTTTAGCCCACCACTGTGTAAAGCTATCCATGTATACACATTTACACAGATCACAATCGTTGATACGACAGCCCTGTGTACAACTGGGCTCAGAAAAGCAGAGAATGTATCATCAGGAAAAGACCAATTACTTGGTCTTTTTCTGCTCTACGGAGACAGGTTAAAATGTATGGGCTTCGTGGAGATAAACTTCATTAAGTCTGAAGTCACGCGAGGCTTCGGGGGAAGAACTTTGGCCTTCGATTCTACAACTTTAAAAACATTTTAAAATAGGTTATATCACAACTTATCTACTCCCTTCTGTCCTCTGCACAGGTCACAGAGCATGCCTAGAAAACTCTCCCATAGAAGTCAATAAGACAGCTCGTGTCCATTGTTTTATGGCCCATGGTGACAGCTATAAAGCATATCTCTAATTGCTGTTAAGAACAGAATTTATAAAATCTACAATTAGAAAATAGATTAGAAAAAGAATATGCATCTAGTTTTACCATATTCCCTTTGAAGGGGTTATCCAGGAAATGATGATCTATCCTCAGGATAGGTCATCATTATCACATCGGCTGGAGTGCCGGGACTCAGACCTCTGCCTATCAGCTGTTTCAGGGAGCCGCTACACTCACCGGAGCTCTGAGGAGCGCAGCCACTTCCCAACAGCTTTCCAAGCACAGCGCCGTACATAGGATAGAGGCTGTGCTTGGTATTGCAGCTCATCCCCACTGACTTGATTGGGGGTGAGCCGCAACTAGGCCATGTTACCGACGTACAGTGATGTCACAGGCCTAGGAAGAGGTTGTGGAGCTCACAGCCTCTTCTAACAACTGATCGTCAGGGGTCCCGGGTGTCATCGATATAAATTCCTGGATAACCCCTTTAACCGTTTCAGGACCAAGCCATTTTTTACCTTAAGGACCAGGCTATTTTTTGCAAATCTGACCAGTGTCAGTTTATGTGTGAATAACTTTAAAACACTTTTACTTATCCAGGCCGTTCGGAGATTGTTTTTTCGTCCCATATTGTACTTCATGACACTGGTAAAATGAAGTCAAAATATTTTTTTTTTTGCACAAAAAAATACCAAATTTACCCAAAATTTGGAAAAATTAGCAAATTTCAAAGTTTCATTTTTTTCTACTCCTGTAATACATAGTAATACCCCTAAAAATTGTGATGACTTTACATTCCCCATATGTCTACTTCATGTTTGGATCATTTTGGGAATTACATTTTATTTTTTGGGGACGTTACAAGGCTTAGAAGTTTAGAAGCATTTTTCGGAAAATTTCCAAAACCCAATTTTTAGGGACCACTACAGCTCTGAAGTCACTTTGTGAGGCTTACATAATTGAAACCACCCAAAAATGACCCATTCTATAAACTACACCCCTCAAGGTATTCAAAACTGATTTTACAAACTTGGTTAACCCTTTAGGTGTTGCACAAGAGTTATTGGCAAATGGGGATGAAATTTGAGAATTTCATTTTTTTGCCTAATTTTCCATTTTAACCCATTTTTTCCACTAACAAAGCAAGGGTTAACAGTCAAACAAGACTGTATCTTTATTGCCCCGACTCTGCCGTTTACAGAAACACCCAATATGTGGCCGTAAACTACTGTACGGCCACACAGCGGGGCGTAGAGTGAAAGGTGCGCCGTATGGTTTTTGGAAGCCAGATTTTGCTGGACAGTTTTTTTGACACCATGTCCCATTTGAAGCCCCCTGATGCACCCCTAGAGTAGAAACTCTATAAAAGTGACCCCATCTAAGAAACTACACCCCTCAAGGTATTCAAAACTGATTTTACAAACTTCGTTAACCCTTTAGGTGTTGCACAAGAGTTATTGGCAAATGGGGATAAAATTTGAGAATTTCATTTTTTTACCTAATTTTCCATTTTAACCCATTTTTTCCACTAACAAAGCAAGGGTTAACAGCCAAACAAGACTGTATCTTTATTGCCCTGACTCTGCCGTTTACAGAAACACCCAATATGTGGCCGTAAACTACTGTACGGCCACACAGCGGGGCGTAGAGTGAAAGGTGCGCCGTATGGTTTTTGGAAGCCAGATTTTGCTGGACAGTTTTTTTGACACCATGTCCCATTTGAAGCCCCCTGATGCACTCCTAGAGTAGAAACTCCATAAAAGTGACCCCATCTAAGAAACTACACCCCTCAAGGTATTCAAAACTGATTTTACAAACGTTGTTAACCCTTTAGGTGTTCCACAAGAGTTATTGGCAAATAGAGATGAAATTTCAGAATTTCAATTTTTGGGCAAATTTTCCATTTTACTATTTTTTTCTCCAGTTACAAAGCAAAGTTTAACAGCCAAACAAAACTCATTATTTATGGCCCTGATTCTGTAGTTTACAGAAACACCCCATATGTGGTCGCAAACCGCTGTATGGGCACACGGCAGGGCGCAGAAGGAAAGGGATGCCATATGGTTTTTGGAAGGCAGATTTTGCTAGACAGTTTTTTTGGGCACTATGTCCCATTTGAAGCCCCCCTGATGCACCCCTAGGTTAGAAACTCCAAAAGAGTGACCCCATTTTGGAAACTATGGGATAAGGTGGCAGTTTTGTTGGTACTATTTTAGGGTATATATGATTTTTGGTTGCTCTATATTACACTTTTTGTGAGGCAAAGTAACAAAAAATAGAAATTCTGAAATTTCATCTCCATTTGCCACTAACTCTTGTGGAACACTTAAAGGGTTAACACAGTTTGCAAACTCAGTTTTGAATATCTTGAGGGGTGTAGTTTCCAAAATGGGGTCACTTTTTGGAGTTTCTACTCTAGGGGTGCATCAGGGGGCTTCAAATGGGACATGGTGTCAAAAATACCAGTCCAGCAAAAACTGCCTTCCAAAAACCATATGGCATTCCTTTCCTTCTGTGCCCTGCCGTGTGGCCATACAGCAGTTTTACGACCACATATAGGGCATTTATATAAACTACAGAATCAGGCCAATAAATATTGAGTTTTATTTGGCTGTTAACCCTTGCTTTGTTACGGGAAAAAATGGATTAAAATGGAAAATTTCCCAAAAAATAGGTGTTTTGGCACTGTTTTTATTTTTTATTATTTGCAACGTTTATCTGACAGGTACGATTATGTGCTATTGTTATAGAGCAAGTTCCTACGGACGTGGCAATACCTAATATGTCTACCTTTTTTTAATTTATCTAGGTTTTACACAATAAAATCATTTTTGAAAAAAAAAAATCATGTTTTAGTGTCTCTATAGTCTGAGAGCCATAGTTTTTTCAGTTTTTAGTCGATTGTCTCAGGTTGGGTATCATTTTTGCGGGATGAGATGACGGTTAGATTGGTACTATTTTGGGGTGCATATGACTTTTTGATCGCTTGCTATTACACTTTTTGTGATGTAAGGTAACAAAAAAATGGCTTTTTTGACACCGTTTTTATTTAATTTTTTTTACAGTGTTCTCCTGAGGGGTTAGGTCATGTGGTATTTTTATAGAGCAGGTTCTTACGGACGTGGCAATACCTAATATGTCTACCTTTATTTAATTTATCTAGGTTTTACACAATAATATCATTTTTGAAACAAAAAAAAATCATGTTTTAGTGTCTCCATAGTCTGAGAGCCATAGTTTTTTCAGTTTTTAGTCGATTGTCTCAGGTTGGGTATCATTTTTGCGGGATGAGATGACGGTTAGATTGGTACTATTTTGGGGTGCATATGACTTTTTGATCGCTTGCTATTACACTTTTTGTGATGTAAGGTAACAAAAAAATTGCTTTTTTGACACTTTTTTTTTTTTTTTTTTTTTTTACAGTGTTCACCTGAGGGGTTAGGTCATGTGGTATTTTTATAGAGCAGGTTCTTACGGACGTGGCAATACCTAATATGTCTACCTTTTTTTTAATTTATCTAGGTTTTACACAATAAAATCATTTTTGAAAAAAAAAAATCATGTTTTAGTGTCTCTATAGTCTGAGAGCCATAGTTTTTTCAGTTTTTAGTCGATTGTCTCAGGTTGGGTATCATTTTTGCGGGATGAGATGACGGTTAGATTGGTACTATTTTGGGGTGCATATGACTTTTTGATCGCTTGCTATTACACTTTTTGTGATGTAAGGTAACAAAAAAATTGCTTTTTTTACACCGTTTTTATTTAATTTTTTTTACAGTGTTCTCCTGAGGGGTTAGGTCATGTGGTATTTTTATAGAGCAGGTTCTTACGGACGTGGCAATACCTAATATGTCTACCTTTTTTTTAATTTATCTAGGTTTTACACAATAAAATCATTTTTGAAAAAAAAAAATCATGTTTTAGTGTCTCTATAGTCTGAGAGCCATAGTTTTTTCAGTTTTTAGTCGATTGTCTCAGGTTGGGTATCATTTTTGCGGGATGAGATGACGGTTAGATTGGTACTATTTTGGGGTGCATATGACTTTTTGATCGCTTGCTATTACACTTTTTGTGATGTAAGGTAACAAAAAAATGGCTTTTTTGACACCGTTTTTATTTAATTTTTTTTACAGTGTTCTCCTGAGGGGTTAGGTCATGTGGTATTTTTATAGAGCAGGTTCTTACGGACGTGGCAATACCTAATATGTCTACCTTTATTTAATTTATCTAGGTTTTACACAATAATATCATTTTTGAAACAAAAAAAAATCATGTTTTAGTGTCTCCATAGTCTGAGAGCCATAGTTTTTTCAGTTTTTAGTCGATTGTCTCATGTTGGGTATCATTTTTGCGGGATGAGATGACGGTTAGATTGGTACTATTTTGGGGTGCATATGACTTTTTGATCGCTTGCTATTACACTTTTTGTGATGTAAGGTAACAAAAAAATTGCTTTTTTGACACCTTTTTTTTTTTTTTTTTTTTTTTTTACAGTGTTCACCTGAGGGGTTAGGTCATGTGGTATTTTTATAGAGCAGGTTCTTACGGACGTGGCAATACCTAATATGTCTACCTTTTTTTTAATTTATCTAGGTTTTACACAATAATATCATTTTTGAAACAAAAAAAAATCATGTTTTAGTGTCTCCATAGTCTGAGAGCCATAGTTTTTTCAGTTTTTAGGCGATTATCTCATGTAGGGGCTCATTTTTTGCGGAATGAGGTGACGGTTTTATTGGCACTATTTTGGCGTACATGCGACTTTTTTGATCACTTTTATTATCTTTTTTGGGAAGTAAGGTGGGCAAAATTTCTATTTCCTCATAGTTTTTTTTTTTTTATGGCGTTCACCGTGCGGGGAAAGTAACATGATTGTTTTATAGATCAGGTCGTTACGGACGCGGCGATACCTAATATGTGTAGCGTTTTTTATTTATTTTATTTTTATTCAGTGATAAATGTTTTTTTTTTATCTTTTACTTTTTTCACTTTTTTAACTTTTTTTTTGACCCAGACCCACTTGGTTCTTGAAGATCCAGTGGGTCTGATGTCTGTATAATACAGTACAGTACAATATACTATACAGTACTGCACTGTATTTTACTTACAGTTTGCCTGAACAGACCTATGCTTTCAGCATAGATCTGTTCAGTACCATGGACAGCAGGATGCCTGAGAAGGCATCCTGTTGCCATGGGAACCTTCCCCGTCTGTCACAACTGCGCAGACGGGGAAGGGTGAGGACGGGGCTGGTGGGGGGCTGTCTGGGGGCTCTCTCCCTCTCCCATCGGGGGCTGCAAAGGCACAGCAGCCCCCCGATCGGAGAGGGAGGGAGCTCCCTCTTACTGTTAACCTTTTCCATACAGCGGTCCAGTACGGACCGCTGTATGGAAAGGGTTAAACGGCTGACATCGCATCAACGATGTCAGCCGTTTATACCAGGGTGCCAGCAATGTGCTGGCACTCTGGTATACCCACTAGAAACCAACGATTATTGAAGGGGAGGCGGGCGGTGATCGCGATCCCGCCTGCCGCACCACCCGCCTCCCGCACCGCCCGCAACCCTCCCCCTGCACCACCCGCCCACATAATACCATTCAGGGTTGCAGGGGGGGGTAAAAAAACGTTATTTGGGGAATTTTAAAGTTTCTGATCCCTGCGGTCAGGGACCGCAGGGATCAGAAACAGCATAAAGCGCTAAAAAACTGCAGGTCTGAATTGACCTGCGGTTTGAAGCAATCGCCGATACGGGGGGTCACAGGACCCCCCTCGGCATTGACACTGGGTGCCTGGCTGTGTGTAACAGCCGGCACTCAGCGCTGTCACCATGTCTGCAGACATGGTGACAGTTTAATGCCATGACGTTTATACTCGTCATGGAGCACTAACTAGCAGTGCTTTATGACGAGTATACACGTCATAGGTCGGGAAGGGGTTAAATGTATGAATTACAAGTTTTACTGAATCTTACCCCACAAACCTATATATCATTCTGCTCAGCTCCTCCTGCATGCAGATTCCACTGCATTTCATGGTGATAGCCTCTCTTTAAAGGGGTTGGCCACTTTCTGAAGAAATCTTTAAAGGGACATAAACCAAACCCTACCCCCTCATTTCTTACTGCAGCACCCCAGTTAAAGGCCCTCCTGCTTTCCATGGATTCAACCTGAAAACAAGGGACAACATGTCATGTGATTTACATGCACAGATACAAGAGACCTGAGCACACACTCCGTGCTTTCAGCCAGAGAGCAGAAGGCAAAACCGGCTAGGGTAAATCACGTGACTAATATTGATGACCTATCGTCAGGATAGGTCATCAATATGTGATTAGCAGGGGTCCAGCAACCGTCACACCCCCGCCACTAAGCTGTGAGACAAGGAGGCGGCACTCCATGTGAGCGCTGCTTCCTGGTCCTCACACTACGCTTTGTCTCCTGTGGAGCGGTGGCATAATGTAACTACAAGTACTCTCTCCATTCACTTGAATGGAGCGGGTACTTGTAATTACACTCCCTTCCGACACGTCAGGCAGAGTAATGAACAGGAAGCAGCGCTCGCATGGTGGGCCGTCTCCTCTTCAAACAGCTGATCAGGTGGGGTGCCGGATTTCAGACCCCACACATCATATACTGATGACCAATCCTGATGATAGGTCATCAATATTAACGGCTGGACAACCCCTTTAAGCTGCAAAGCGAAAGGCACTAAATCTAAAATGTAAAAAGACAAAGGTGGAATTGCTGTTTTTTTCCCATTAGCCCCAGAGTTAAAAATGTATCAAAAAGTTATGTGTACCCCCAAATGGCACCATTATGAACTAAAAATTGTCTGGATAAAACCAGCCCTCATACGAATACATTGATGGGAAAATTAATTATAGCTCTTAGAATGTGATGATGAAAAAATAAAAGAAAATAATTGGTCACTAATGTGCAAAACAGACTGGTCACTAAAGGGTTATGAAAGCAATTAAGAGGGAAAACAAAAGACGTATTAGGACCATGCATTTTATTATCATTAGTGGGTACTTACTGCCATCATTTAATCTGGTGTCAAGAGGGAATGAATGCAATAACTGCTGAGCCTAGGATAACAAAAAATACTACTCAAACATGCTGTAATATACAGGAACAGCTCTTCTCATGATAACATGTCAATGTGACCTACTGAAAGAATAGCACCAGTATGATTCCCTAAGAGTCATAATAGCAGGGACAACTGCACCCACAAATGAGCGCCACTATGTAAGCAACAGGAATACCTTTTTGGTTATCTGGAAACACATGGGGTCATATGAGGGGGACTGGGTATAGGAATAGGATGACCCTTCCACATGAGCACTAAACCCCCCATAAAATTATCCAGAGTGCCCCCACAGTCCGAGTCACTCAATAATATGGGAGAATCAATAACAACAGAGTAAGTGACTGGGCAGGGTCCCTCCTAGTGGCATGCAGTCTCTGTTGGGTACCAAACGTACTATAAGTGTGAGGTACATAGGATTATTAAAGGGGTTATCCCATCTTAGACAATGGGAGCATATCGCTAGGATATGCCCCCATTGTCCGATAGGTGCGGGTCCCACCTCTGGGACCCCCAACTACAAGGAGAATGGAGCCGGGAAGAGTTGTGGCTGGAGGACCCCAGGTTTCCCGGGGTCCATCCACTACCAGGCGCAGCTCCCCGCCTGTCCCATTGAAGGCTTAAGCGATATGCCCCCATTGTCTAAGATGGGATAACCCCTTTAACTTAATGGCCCCCAATCTGTGTGAGATACTTGCAGCTTGGCTTGGACCTCCATCTCAAGCAGATCCTGTTATCTAGACCTTTACAAAAAGCAGTTGGCTACTCCTTCATAAGTATAGCAATATTAGGGCACCACACTGGCACTCTAATTTCAAGGAGCCTATCATAGAGACAGGTCATCTTTAAACGCAATTAAATGTTTTTGCAGGAAAGTGCAGGACAAACCACAAATACATTGAGATGAACCTCAAAAACTGGGCTCTTTCACACCTGCGTTCTTTTCTTCCGGCATAGAATTCCGTCGTCGGGGCTCTATGCCGGAAGAATCCTGATCAGTTTTATCCTAATGCATTCTGAATGGAGTGAAATCCGTTCAGGATGCATCAGGATGTCTTCAGTTCAGGACCGGAACGTTTTTTGGCCGGAGAAAATACCGCAGCATGCTGCGCTTTTTGCTCCGGCCAAAAATCCCGAACACTTGCCGCAAGGCCGGATCCGGAATTAATGCCCATTTTTGTGAATGGTTACCATGGCTGCCAGGACGCTAAAGTCCTGTTTGCCATGGTAAAGTGTAGTAGGGAGCAGTATACTTACCGTTCGTGAGGCTCCCGGGGCGCTTCAGAGTGATGTCAGGGCGCCTCACGCGCATGGATGACGTAATCGCATGGATCACGTCATCCATGCGCATGGGGCGCTCTGACGTCATTCTGGAGCGCCCCGGGAGCCGCACGGACGGTAAGTATACTGCTCCCCCGCTCCCCACTACTACTATGGCAACCAGGACTTTAATAGCGTCCTGGCTGCCATAGTAACACTGAACTCATTTTGAAGACGGATCCGTCTTCAAATGCTTTCAGTTCACTGTCGTTTTTCTGGATCCGGCGTGTAATTCCGGCAAATGGAGTACACGCCGGATCCGGACAACGCAAGTGTGAAAGAGCCCAAGCCTACAGCAAAGAAATTAGACAAATGGTGTCTAGCAACAGCAATTAAGAAGGCCATCCAACAGGCTACAAATAAATCAGCTGTAACTTCATGTATGAAAAGACTGTAAAATGCCTCAAAGTGTTGAAGAGACAAATAAATAAAGCAATGTATACATTATTGGCGACGACAAGCCTGGCTGAGCTTCACAAGGAACTTAGACAATGTTGACCCATGTGTCTGCTGACCTTGTGATTGAAATACTTTTCAAACTTCAATCTTGCGAGTTCCACACACTGTGACCAGCATCTGGGTTTCCTGCTTAGTAGTTTAACAACATAGAAGCAGCCTTCTAAGCTTTCACAAGCCTTTATTTTCTGAGAGAAAAGGAGACCAGACAATAGTATTATCATGGTAGAAAACCCATCTTGTAGACCCTAGAATTTTCTTCTTACCCCGGTGAGGAGGACCAAGGTTAAATGTTTGCTACTTCTAGATTTCTGGGGTCTGCCCCATTGCATGTATATGCTTCCTGTACTGCCTGTGTAGTCCGCACACTGGGGTGTGAATAGGAGTTATAGGGTATTCCAAAGTTAAAGGTATTTTTATTTTATTTTTTATGTAATACAATTTTCTAATATACATGACTTTACAATTTTGCATACATACCTTTCTTATATCATGCGGTTGAACCCTATTATGCAGGAAAATGGTACGGCACAATTATTAGTTCTGCGTAATGTACCTGACCTAACTGAAACATGGCATCAACCATGTGACACTCTTCACCTCATATAATCCCTGACATTCAGTAAGCAGCAGTGTTACATGTCAGATGTGATCAAGTAAATAGGACTAGTGGTGGAATCATGATTTTATTGTCATTATTACAGTAACTACATGACTGTGTCTATTTACATGGCTACCTGCTTGTAGGTGATCTGTAAAATGGCTACCTTTCTCTAGGTGATGCTGTATATCAGGCAGCCAATCAATAAACATCAACACTCACAGATGGAAAGCTAGGGATTGTGGGGATTGTAGTTTTTGAAGTTTTGTGAGGGAAGATCAGGCACCATGATACTCTCAGTGTGTGGCCGTGTTCTTAGGCTAGGTTCACATCTGCGCTACACTTCAGGTATTCTGTACTGGCATAGAACTAGAATACCAGAGTTTCTGAACACTGTCAGCGCTCTCTGGATCTCATTGGCATGAAAACCAACAGTTTTGACCAAGCTTTTCTTTGCAGAGGCATCCAGACAGAAGGCTTAAATTATATGTGAGCAGAGCCTTACCTGTGTATTGTGTTGCTTCTCTGCTTAATATAGGTTTCTAGCAGCGCTGTTATTAAGGGATGATCGAACTTCTGTTTTCAGGTTCGGTGTACAAAGTTCGGTTTATCTAAGAATTCCGTTATGGATTCTGCTACTACGGACCATAACTTATGGTCCGTGGTAGCAGAATCCATAACGGAATTCCTAGATAATCCGAACCTTGTACACCGAATCTGAAAACAGAAGTTCGCTTGACACTACTGTTATTAAAAGGGTAGTCTGGGATACGTTTGAATCTCAGACAACCCCTAAAATGTCTTAGAATAAAAAAAACACAAAAAAAAACATGTTTCTCCGGCGCTGGTCCGGTACTACCAATGCTGTTTATTTTAAACCAGCAGCGGTAATATGCCTGCATACGGTATGTGACCACTGTAGCCAATCACTGTCAGTGATTGGCTGCAGCAGTGCAGTGGCAAATCCAGGCACATCACTATGAACATCACAGTACTCTGTAACACATACAGAGATGTGCTTTGATTCGGCACCTCCCTGCTGAATCCAATCACTACCCTCAACTGCAGACCGCTGAGGAGAGTGATTGGCTATAGTGGTCATGTGCCATATCCAGTAGGGATGAGCGAATCGACTTTGGATGAAACATCTGAAGTCGATTTGCATAAAACTTAGTTTGAATACTGTACGGTGTTAGCTCTCCGTACAGTATAAGAATGTATTATTACTTCGGGTAATAACTACAAAAATGTATTTCTACTGTTAAAAACCTTTTAAACAGTAGAAAGGTTTTTAACTGTAGAAATACATTTTCTACTAGTTTTTACCAGAAGTAACGTCGGCTCATCTGAGCCAATACATTCTAATACTGTACGGAGCTCCGTACAGTATTCAAACTAAGTTCTATGCGAATCGACTTTAGAGGTTTCATCCAAAGTGGATTCGCTCATCCCTAATATCCAAGCATGTCACCAATGGGCTAGAAAAACGAGCGAGTATAGAATTTTTATTTTATTTTAAGACATTATAGGAGTTATCTGAATTATTTTTTTTTTTACTCGGTTTATTGAAGAAGATATAACACTTAAAGAGGACAAAATAATTACAAATAGAAATAAACAAAGACATAATCCCATAATATATAGATTACATTATGCAGCATATGCATAAGCGTGGGAGCAACCTCCCCAGGACACAATCTCCAGTAGTAGTCTCATCTTACTTACAATACTCAAAAATGGGAAAGAGACTTGGGCCCCCTCTACAAACAAATATTATTCTAATCAGCCTTCTAGCTGGGTGAGGAGCGCCTACATATTGGCTCACTGGAACAAAGCCAGCTTGAGTAACAAATCAAAGTACCCATCTGCTCGGCGATGCCCAACTGCCCAGTGATCTTGATCCCTTTACTGCACATGTACAGAACACGATCCGTGAGACTTAAGGGACTGCCTGGCCTCTCCATCACAGTGGTGGGGGCACAGCATAGAAAACGGGGAGGGTAGCCTCTGGGTGCAATAGCACTAGGGGGTAATTTGCATATTATAAAAAGTCTTTTTTCAGAGGATTAGCAAAACATATGGAGATACCAGAGAGATCATAGGATTCTGCTTACAAGCGAGGATGGACAATTGCCAACTGGTTGACATGTGGAATGTGGTGTCAAATGGCCTTTAAGCAATTCAACTCTCTAATGAAACATATCCCATAAGGTCTGTGTTTTACACAGGCCGAGAATCGGGACAATTATCGGGAGCAAGCATTCTTACAAACATGTGTTCCTGATAATTGCCCCTTGTACATAGTGCAACTGATCACCCGATGAATGAGAAAACATTAGTTCGTTGGTGATCATATCTTTTATACAGCCCAGAAAATCACTGTTTTGCCAGCTACAGATCTGCCTGAAAATAATGAATCTGTATGGATGAAAATAATGAATCTGTAATGGAGACAAGCAGTAGCAATCACTTGTCCCCCACAAAGATTAGATGACTGCTGCAACTAAATGCAGCAATCTCTTCAACTCAATGATTAGAGAATTATCAGGAATGCCTGATTCATACTTGATAACTGCCCGTGCATCAGTCTGTACTATGCCCTAACACTTTATTTATTTCTATATGTGCCCGAAATCTGCATCAATAGCTCAAGAACTAAGCAGCATAATGGGCTGGTGTGGGTGTGGCAGCGAATGCAACCTCAATCTCAGCTACAGTATACAATCCAAAAATGTGACAGCTCTCCAATGTAGATAAAAATAAAAAAACGGAATTCTTTCACCCAGAGCAATGCTTTCAGCCGCTCACTGGGGCTTTTTTTCATGCCTGGGTGGATAAAGCCCAGCCCTTTATTTTTTTAATCTACTTTGGGAGTGCTGCAACATTGCTACATTCTTGGATTGTACTACTTTCAGTATGGACATTATCAGTATGAACTTAAACCTGGTAAATGTTATTATTAATAAAATGATTACAACTTATTTGATTGGTAAGGACAAGTGCTGAATATATTAAAGGGGTTTTCTCAGACCTCTGGATAGGTCATCAGTATCTGTTCAGTGGGGGTCAGAAACCCAGCACCCCCACCGATCAGCTGTTTGAGAAGGCAGCAGCGTCATGGCCTTCTCTCTGCTTTCCCTAGGCCGCCACTTTTATGTATCACGTGGCCTAGGAGAAGCTCAGCTCCATTCAAGTGAATAGGGCTAAGCTGCAATACCAAGCACAGCCGCTATACAATGTATGACGCTGTGCTTGGTAAGCTGAGAGAAGGCAGCGGCGCTCACAGGAGAGCCTGTGCCTTCTCAAAACAGCTGATCATGGGGGCCCCAGGTGTAGGACACCCGCCAATCAAATACTGATGACCTATCAGGAGGATAGGTCATCACTAAAAAATAAATAAATAAAATAGCATAAAACCCTTTTAAATAATTCGAACAAGTTGATTATATGTACAGGAGCCCAGAATCTGTAGAGAAGGTGTCGCCGACACATTTCACAGATGACAATATACATACCTGGAGAACGTTTTGGACAGTTGAATGTGCCTGCCAAAATTTGTTGTATAGAGAAGGCTTGTGGGTAAAAGAGCTCTCAAACTGGATGTGAACAAAAATAAAGGAAATAAATGAGAACACGGCATATACATAAAAAAGACATAAATGATTATTCATTGCAAATACTGGTTCTTCTATACCTTATCTCGGGCCCACTGAATCGTGTGCTCAATGGTTGCTGGAAATGACTTCAAAGTGCAAAATGGGATTTCTTCATCTGGAGGATCTCGCTACACAAGAACACAATAATGATTTTAAAATATATGACATTTCTTTCCTTGAAACCACTGTTCTTAGAAGTACACATCTCTGCCCTTGGTCACCCTCAGTGATGAGGGCACTTGCAGACAAAATGGGAGATGTTGCCCACAGCAGCCAACTTGGAGTTGTCATGTTTTAAGTGCAGGTGGGCCACACAAAAAAAACTCCCATTGGTTGCTATGATCCATTTTTGTCTGCAGTACACTATATAATTGAGGCTTTTGTGTGTTAAAGGCATTGAATACATGTATTTCAACCGTAGGAAGCTTTACATGTGGTGCAGCAGGCTAAGGGGCTTCAATAGTTAGGTGGGTTAGGTACTTAGGCGGTCGTTTACTGACCAGAAATACACCTATGTTAGGCGTATTCCTGGAGAAGATTGTGGTGCCCTTTTCCCCACTAATGCCAGGTCTAAAAAAAGTGGACGGGGAAGGGGACCGGACGGTAGGCCCGTCTTATGTACCATTTTCTACACCTGGTTTAGGCCTAGAAGATGGTCTAAATCTAAGACAACTCTTAAGCTGTCATACATTTAGAAGCGGTGGTGGATCCGCCAAGGTGATGTAGATGCTTGTGCCGCTAAATAACTCAGGCGGATCCACTGCCCGCTATAGGGGCTATTAAGAACAGTGTCTAAAATGCCAGTCTTAATAAATGACCCCCTTTATATTTTCTGAAGGTGAAACTCAAACTATAATTTGATACACAACGCTTACATAACTGTTATATGATTCCGTTAACCAAGGTACAATCACTTCTGTGTGTCCTTTCGTCCCCATGGTCCCAGAGTCCAGCAGAGGGCGCATGTTGGACACAGAGCGACTGTATAAAAGAAAATGTACAGAATTCAGTACACAAAAGTTTTAAGTGACATCTTACAGTTGAGTCAATAAATCAGACACAAAAACGGTTACACGTAGAGCTACCTGTCTACATATCTTCTGGCTTCCACGTTGTCCAGTGCCGTCACAATGACATCCTGATTACTGTAAAAATCATCTGTATAGATATTCTCTGTGGCCGGACACACCTTATCTAAACGCGGTTCAATTTTCAACTGCGGGTTTATGCTTAAGGTTGCAGCACTAGCAGTGCAGCTTTTGGGTTTCTGACAAAACAAAAAAACATAAGATGATTAACCCTTTCCCGATGCTCTTTATTCTCCAAGTCAGTATGAGTGTAGTGATTCCACACTTGTATATTTTTTCTTGCGTTTAAGACTACTTTCACACTTGCGTTCGGAGCGGATCGGTCTGGTTTTTGTACAGACGGATCCGCTCCTATAATGCACACGATGGTATCCGTTCAGACAGAACTGTCTGCATTATATTTTACTAAAAAAGTCTAAGTACAATTTGTATTTAGACGGATCCGTCCAGACTTTACATTGAAAGTCAATGGGGGGCGGATCTGTTAGAAAAATGCACCATACTGTGTCACCTTCGAACGGATCCGCCCCCATTGACTTCCATTGTAACTCTGGACGGATCCGTTTGCCTCCGCACGGCAAGCAGCGTTCGGGTGTCCGCCTGCCGAGTGGAGCGGAGGACAGACAGTGCCAGACTGATGCATTCTGAGCGGATCCGCATCTATTCAGAATGCATTAGGGCTGGACAGATCCGTTCGGGGCCGCTTGTGAGAGCCTTCAAACGGAACTCACAAGCGGAGCCCCGAACGCTAATGTTAAAGTAGCCTTATGCTGAAAAAAGTTAAAACCTGAAAAAAATAAAAAACATTCTCATCATTACCATATTCTGAACGCCACAACTTTTTCATAGTATGGACGTTTTCGCGCGGCTATGCCCAGGATGTTATTTTTTTTCATTGTTTGTTTTTATTTTAATATTTTTTCTAAACTTTTTTTTATGTCTCCAAGTGGACTCCAACTTGCAATCATCAGATGAAATTTGCTCCAGTATTCTATACAGAAATAGGTATAGTACAGTTCTGTGCTGCCACCTGCTGGCTGAACTGCAATAAACAGGTAATAAGCCTAGTGCAGGCTCAGGCTCATTACTAGCATGGAATGCTTTACCCGATCTCCGGCGCTGGCGCCATCTTTAAAGACCCAACAGCCACTGTGCATGTACGTCGGATGTCGAGACGGGGTTAAAGGGAACCTGTCACCACAAAATGCAGTGCAGTCTGCAGGCAGCATATTGTAGAATAGGAGTTGTCGAGCAGATTGATATATAGTTTTGTGGGAAAATATTCTGTAAAACCTGTTATTTATACATTTAATTCTCTTCTCTGAGTTCGGTTATATAAGGGGGAGTCTTACCAGTGGTTGGGATGAGTGAATCAATTTGTAATAATCAATTTGTCTCATCAAGCAGAGCGCAGCAACTGCAACACGGAGTCCCCGAAGTTGAGGACGCCCCTCCTGTTGCTTGATTGAACTTAATAATCTGATGCCTATGCTGCTGGTCCAAGTAGTGGTGCAATAACTCAGTTTCTGTTACTGGAGCAGCAACTGTGCATACGCCACACTTCCATGAACAGCTGCTGCTCCGGAAACAGATCAACAGTGCAGTCACGAGATTGTCAGGGCCAGCTGACATGACCAACCCTGTCAATCAAGCAGCAGAGGAAGCACCTCAGTTTCAGGGCCACCTGGTTGTACATGTCGAACTTTGCTTGATGAGACAAAGCTCATCCATCTGTAATCAGTGGGCCATCTTGAGTTAAAAAATGACAGAGATTAAGGGGCACATTTATTAAGACCGGCGTTTTAAATGCTGGTCTTAATAAGGCCCTGTGCTGGCGGTGAATCCGCTGAAGTTATGTACATATCTACATAACTTCGGTGGATCCACCGCCGCTTCCTTGCTGTCTTACATTTAGACCATTTTCTACGCCTAAAACAGGTAACCTGTACCCACCCACCCCAAGCCCACTTTTTTAGACCTGGTGCGAGCGGGGAAAAGTCTTAAATTGCGACGCAGTCTGCACCAGAAATACTCCCAATATAGACGTATTTCTGTTTAATAAATAATCCCCTAAATGTATAAAGTGACATGACATGTCCCATGAACCCTTTCAATTAGAGAGGTCACTATGACTAGGGATGCTACCAAATATGCTAGAACTGTATGCATCTGGAGCTGCAGTTTAGCACCATTTACATGAAAAATGAGATTTTTGTACTTGCAAAAAATCCCTTTCTTGTCGGATTCACGGGAGGACACAAACCAGGGAAAAACAAAAACAAGGCATAGGAAAACCAAGAGAGGGTGGGATCTGTGTGCCCTGATAATTCCAAACAAGAAAGGGATTTTATAAAAAGCACAAAACCCAATTTCCTAGTTAATATCAATGGGGGACAAAGTACCATGGGATATCTAAAAAGCAGTCCCAGAAGGTGAGAAGATAATTAGTAGCATTTAACTCGCCAAGTGCACAGCCACCTGTAATATTTTGTGCCCAAGATTGGCATCGGTAGAAGCCATGGTATGGATCTGGTAGAATTTGACAAAGATGTGAACCAAGACTAAGGTGGCAGCACTGCAGACCAGAGCAGCAGACACCTGATGCCCAAGAGGCCCCAACCAGTTAAGTGGAATGGATGGTCACCAGAAATGGAGGAACCCTACACTTGGACAGGTAAGCTTCCAAACTCTTAGACCTGATCCTCTTGAGGATGGAATACTTTGAAGGCCCCAGACCATTGTGCAGACTTGAAAGGACTTCCTCTGGAGAAAAGCCTGCGAAGAGTATCACCAGATGAGCTCCGAGGGACTTAGGGAGGAAGAGAATTGGGCTTGTCTAGAGAGAAGCGACTTGTTTCAGCGACAAAGAACTCAGTGCTGAAGAGGGGTGTGTGTGGAATTGAACATAAGGATGGCCTGGAAGACAAAGACCACCCTGCCCAGAATATGCATGCAAAGTAGGGCTGCACGATATGGGAATTTTGTGCGATTGCGATTAGGGCCCTAAAAATTGCGATAACGATATGCGATGCAATATTTTAAAGGAATTGTGCTAGAGGTCTATTTACTTGGATTTTCCCATATGAGCCGCTGACACGGCTGGGTATGACATAGTTATGGGGGATCTGTGGAGGACGCTGTTATATGGGGGATCTGTGGAGGACGCTGTTATATGGGGGGATCAGTGGAGGACGCTGTTATATGGGGGATCAGTGGAGGACGCTGTTATATGGGGGATCAGTGGAGGACGCTGTTATATGGGGGATCAGTGGAGGACGCTGTTATATGGGGGATCAGTGGAGGACGCTGTTATATGGGGGATCAGTGGAGGACGCTGTTATATGGGGGATCAGTGGAGGACGCTGTTATATGGGGGATCAGTGGAGGACGCTGTTATATGGGGGATCAGTGGAGGACGCTGTTATATGGGGATCAGTGGAGGGCGCTGTTATATGGGGATCAGTGGAGGACGCTGTTATATGGGGGACCTGTGGAGGACGCTGTTATATGGGGGATCAGTGGAGGACGCTGTTATATGGGGGGGATCAGTGGAGGACGCTGTTATATGGGGGGATCTGTGGAGGACGCTGTTATATGGGGGGATCTGTGGAGGACGCTGTTATATGGGGGGATCTGTGGAGGACGCTGTTATATGGGGGGATCTGTGGAGGACGCTGTTATATGGGGGGATCTGTGGAGGACGCTGTTATATGGGGGGATCTGTGGAGGACGCTGTTATATGGGGGGATCTGTGGAGGACGCTGTTATATGGGGGATCTGTGGAGGACGCTGTTATATGGGGGATCTGTGGAGGGCGCTGTTATATGGGGGATCCGTGGAGGGCGCTGTTATATGGGGGATCTGTGGAGGGCGCTGTTATATGGGGGATCCGTGGAGGGCGCTGTTATATGGGGGATCTGTGGAGGGCGCTGTTATATGGGGGATCTGTGGAGGGCGCTGTTATATGGGGGATCTGTGGAGGGCGCTGTTATGGGGGACCTGTGGATGGCACTGTTATGGGGGACCTGTTGATGGCACTGTTATAGGGGATGTGTGGAGGACACATAGGGCCATGAGGGGGGCCAGCTTAAGACATATAGCATCCTATGCTGGTCCCCCTCATGTGTCTAAACTGGGCACATAACTGCCTTTTGCGTGTAAAGTGTTTTACTAGTGTGTGTGTGGGTGAAACAATCTCTCTCCTAACAGGTCCGGCCTCTGTACTCACTATGAATGCAATGCACTGCAGCGAGGTGGCCGGCCGGCGCGTGACTGACGTCACTTAGTAACGCTCCTGCTTCCTGAAGTGGGAGGAGCGTTACTAAGTGACGTCAGTCACGCGCCGGCCGGCCACCTCGCTGCCGCTCATTGCATTCATAGTGAGTACAGAGGCCGGTGTTCCGAGTGCCCGTAATTTTTGCCTACCCCAACTCTGCTGAGGCTCCCGGCGCATGCGCGTGGGCCATAAATCTAACCCCCCGTCGGCGCGTTCACATTCACTTGCCCTGAAATGTTGGTACCATAGTTATTTCTGCGCAGGCGCTAACACCTTCTTTTCAGCCACTGAGGTGGCGAGCTCGGCGACACACCTCCTTCTGAGCCTTCCGATGCCTCTACGTCACTACCGGAAGTGACGAGGGTACCAACTTTTTACAGGTACCAACTTTTCACGGAACCCTGGACCTGTTAGGAGAGAGATTGTTTCACCCACACACACACACACTAGTAAAACACTGTACATGCAAAAGGCAGTTATGTGCGCGGGGCCCCTTCATATATATAATCGCGGCATTTTCGGGTCGGCCAAATCGCATTTGCCGATTATCGCGATTCGATTGTTTTTTCGATTTATCGTGCAGCCCTAATGCAAAGCAGAAGGAATGGGGACTGTACCTGCAAAAGCAGGATGCCCCTGAATAGACTATGCCCCTGAAGAGGCTATTTTGTCCTGAGAAAGCAAAAACCTGCCCTCTTGGGAGTTGAAGAGAATGTCAATGAACTCCATCTGTTTAGGATGACTTCTCTAGGTTGACAATCCATCCAAACCAATGAAACGTGTCAAAGGGGGCCTTCAGATCATCAGATAAGGAAGGACCACAACTCTCATAGTGAAGAAAAGTGCCATAAAAGTTTATAGGACCTCGGTGAAAACTCTGGGAGTGGTGAACAAACAGAACACAAAAGTCGCTTTTATTCTAAGTGGCCTATGGCCTGAGTAAGGGATGAAACGCACACTGGGGGTGGCCAGATCCTGGCAAGAGGGGCCTGGGGCATCCTTGGAACAACATGCGTAAAATAAGTAACTAACACAGCTATGTGGCCCAAGGGCCTGGAAGGAGGAAGTATCGCAGGAGGACATGATGTACAAAGAAAGTGACCCAAAAAAGGAAAAAAGCCTATGGTATTGCATCATAGCAGAAAGCAGGAGAAAACAGGCTACAGTCAGGAGGCCAACTGTAGGCGTTCAGGCACAGGACAAAGCTTCAGGCACTTAAGAGGAGGATTATCATACTGGAAATGGCGCCACAGTAACAACACCGAAGCAAATCACATCAGGGCGGCGATCAAACCGGGAACTGAAAGGGACAAAGACGATTCCCCTGAGGAGGGAATGAACTGATAAAGTAGCCTGCTCAGCCTCCCCCCCCCCCCGCAATTTACTCAATCGATAAACAAGAGACCCAAAGATCGCCTGAGCAAAACAACTGAGATGGAGCCCAAGGGAGGGAACAAAGCAGTAGAAGTGCCCCAAGAAGAAAAGGAGTAAGAGTCGGAATAGGACCCAGCCTGGGGGATGATGGTAGTGCACAAGCTTATAGTACTGACCCTTTGGCATCTTCGGCTCCACACCAGGTCACCGCCTCGGGAACCTTGCATGGATGCAGGATTTCTGGTATCCAGCCATATTGCAGTGCAGAGGGCGACTGGGTGGCCAGCCACAGGAGAGACCAATTGTTCCCTCCTGCAGGTACCTGAGACCTGATGTGGTGATCTACATTGATGAGAGGAAAAAAAAATCTCGCCCATCTTGGGGAATAAAAATTTATGAACATACAAAAAGAAAAAAAAAGAAAAACAGGTCTGCCTCATTCAAACACTAAGCTAACACCCTTTTTTGGAGTTAACACCTGGTGCCAGCATCCTAGTGGCAGGGCCAATATCCCTGGTACTGTGTTGACCAATCATATTAACAAGAAAAAAGAATAAAGTGGCATTCCCAGAATGGCAACTTATCATCTGTAGGCAGATGAGAGGGCGTTATCAGGGGGGGGTTTGGCTGCTGGGAACCCCACCTATTGTGCTCCATTCAATTGGGAGACAGGGAACCCACATTCTAGTGATCAGTTGGGATCCCACAGGTTGAACCTGCACAGATTGGACAGTTATCACCTATCATGTGCATAGGTGATGACTTGTCATTCAGGGACAACCCCTTTAAGGAAGAGAAAATGGTAAAGTGTCTGGTAAAACTCAAAGAAAATGTTTGGAGTTCCCAAACATTGATGGCATATTCTGGGATTATCAATGCCATTGTTACTTTTGGCAGCTTTGTTGGAGACTCTAGTGCAGACTTTGCAACAAAAAACTGCAGCAAAGTAAAAAAAAAAAAAAATTATAATTAGATTATTGAGGTTTTACAAAACTCTATTCACATGCTACGTAAAAGCAGAAATGAAAATGCAATATGCTCCATGTGCTGTGGACTTCTCCCATTCAGATTTTTCAAGGTGTGAACATGGCCTAATGGCTGTAATGGTTACTCATTACAATTTCATTAACTTCTAACGTACCTGAATGTGATAAGGCCTGAAGAGAAACTGTCGGTTCAAGTTTGATTTTTCAATTAAGTCAGGGTCTGTTATAGTAATCTAAAAAAAAAAGAAGAAGCGTTATTTATTATTCTGAATACATACCCTATCTCCAGATTAAGAGCCTAGCCAAGAGACCGTAGTGTACTCAGGTCAGCGATGGCGAGTCACTACTACTGTTCAGTAAGTTATAACATTTGGTCATTTGACCACAAGGCGTCTTTTTACACATACCGAAGCTTTTATTAGATTCCCTTTAAATAAAGTGCTTGTGCAAAACAAACACTTTGTGAGATACTTTAAAATATCTCAGCAGATAGTAAGCAGATACCCTAGGTGTATTTTAGTAGCTCCAATTTATATGTGGTCGCTGTTTATATCCTTCACAGCGACCCTTTATTTTTTGCAACATGGTAGTTGATTAGGCGCCAGGGCGCGCGCTGGCTGCCTTCCCATATTTACTGTTATCGCTATTAGTCTGCACTTCTTCTCAATAAAGGGTTAACTGCTCACTGCTGACGCTGAAACAACATACAAACACACACTCTGCCCCCTGACATGTTTCACCGGCAAACCGGCGTCTTCAGGGGATCAGGCAGGTAGGTCCGTTGGGGCGGGGATCATCTTTTATTATGTTGGTAGGTAATGTCACTATAAGAGAAGCCTATCACGTTTTGCTTTATTCCCCAGATTCAACTAGGTTATTAGAAAACGTTCCCGATTCGCTCTCGCCTCCTATACGTACCGCCCATCCATGTCTGTCATGCCGGTTTTTCCCTGTCCACTTCGCCTATTTTGGGAGTTCGTGCATGCACGTCAACTTAGAAATGTTTCATTACTCCCGTTGGCACTGCGCATGTATCCGGACTTAGTACAAGGCAGCCAGCTCTCGTCTCATGATGAGACTATGTATCTAATGTTTTCAGGGCTAATAGTAGTGTTTATGACACTTTCTATTGCCTGTTGGTACATTGAACATGATTTTAATTAGGCTGCTTTTCATTCCACTGCATACTTAGTTGGGTTGAGGATTTTTTAATTCCTTATGTCTCCAACCATGTATTGATATACATATTTTACAATCATGTAATCTTAGTTTATTGACTCTCCATGAATTTTCCACATCTTGAAACATTATTACATCATTTACATCTATTTATTTAGTTTAGAAGCATGAGATTAATCCATCAACTACCCAGTTTTATCTTATTTATATATTTTTAATTTACACTTAGGCTTCTATTTTAAATTTTTATTTTTATCTTTTACATATTTTTTATTTTTTTTATTTTGTATAGTTATCACCATGTATATTTTTTTATTACCTCTTTTGTTAACCAATAATGCCACTAGAAGCTCCTGCCTTTATTTTGGAGAGGCATATGATTATATGGTATCATTATTTCTCATGATGTTGATTTTTCTTACCATTAATTATTACTTTTTCTAGATGTCTCTTTGACACTTATTTCTTATTTTTATACTTATATTAGTGTACATTACTTTTTATTACTTTTATCCTCCTTTGGTTAACTATGTATCAACATGCAATTCCTTCGTATATATCACAAGCAACACTGATATTTCGGTATATTCATATACTGATGTATTTTTCATATATTTCAAATTATAAATGTATCAATCAGGAAAGTATTTTACTCGGCATCTCTTATATTAAAAGCACTCTATCATTCTATTCAAAGTTTAATCTGATATCTCTTATTTAAATCTAATTTACTGTATCCTTTATTTTCCTATATTGCTTCATAGGGCATATCAGGGTTGCTTTAGTTTTCCTTCATTATTAACTATAATAATGGTGTCTCTTCCTTGGTATTTAAATTACTGAAATGTTTCTATACACGCCTCCTCAACTCCTGAATAGATAGTCCACACCCATAGTCCTGCAATTTATATAGTCTCTGATGGTATATTTTTTTCCATCTATAGGAATTAGTAAACTCTTTTTTGGGGGGACATATAGTTGCAGAATTTACAGCTTGCGCAGGTAAAAGGATCCCTTTGTGGCCAGCCATGTTTCTGTTCTTCTTTGTTGTTTCTGAAAATGGCTACGCACCATCATTTCTTTTAGGTTTTTTTCTTCTCCTCCTACGTTACAATGGGGTTATCTGAAATAAGTTCTTTCAGATCCCTGTCCGCTCGCAGGATATGCCAATGTCGCTTCAAAGTTCTATACACTGTTTGATGTTATGCATCATATGTTCCTATGCAGCGTATTATTTTCAGTGTTTTTGGCTCTTCTATACACCAGATGAAGTACCTTCTTAGGGTATCCTCTGGCCATAAATCTACTGTATAGTATACTTTTTTTTTCAAAAGACTCTTCATATGTACAGTTTCGTTTAGCTCTAAGGTACTGCCCTATAAGGGGATACTGGATTTAAGTAAGGGGGGGTGGAAACTCCCCCAGTGAAGAAAGTTGTTTGTTGCAGTAGATTTTCTATACACTTCAGTCGCGATACTGCCGTGAGTTTGTAAGGTAATCTTCAAATCAAGAAAATTGAGGCTCTCTTTTTCTATTTCTGCTGTAAGAGTAAGTCCTATATTGTTAGCATTAAGACTTCTAGTAAAATTATGAAAATCCTGTTTCAGTGCCATCCCCCAAAAAACCTAAATGTCATCAATATACCGACCCCAAAATAAAATGTGATTGGTGTGATGTGTATTTTGTTCTGTGAAAACATACTGATCCTCCCACCACCCTAAAAATAAATTAGCAAAACTCAGTGCACAAACACTACTACTAACTACTACTACTACTGTTCTTCTCAGCTTACAGCTACCTCTGTATATACACTTATCTACACAGAGAATGCCAGTCACTGGTAACACCTCCCAGTGTACAACTATCAGTGACTGACATGTATACACACTGAGAATACTATCAATCACTGATAACACCTCCACTGTGTACAACTATCTCTGTATACACACTTACACAGAGAATGCTATTAATCACTGGTAACACCTCCCAATGTACATCTATGTATACACACACTGACACAGAGAATACTATCAATCACTGATAACACCTCCCCCTTGTACAACTCAGTCACTGATACCTATCTGTATACACACACAGAGAATACTATCAATCACTGATAACACCTCCCCTGTGTACAACTATCAGTGACTGACATCTATCTATGTATACACACTTACACAGAGAATGCTATAAGTCACTGATAACACCTCCACTGTGTACAGCTATCAGTGACTAACAGCTATCTATGTAAACACACTTACACAGAGAACGCTATCAATCTCTGATAACACCTCCCCTGTGTACAACTATCAGTGACTGACAGCTATGTATACACACTGACACAGAGAATACTATCAATCTCTGATAACACCTCCACTGTGTACAGCTATCAGTGACTGACAGCTATCTATGTATATACACAGAGAATGCTATCAATCACTGATAACACTTCCCCGTATATAACTATCAGTGACCGACAGCTATGTATACACACTTACACAAAGAATACTATCAATCACTGATAAAACCTTCCCCCTGTACAGCTATCTATTGTGGGGATTCGCTCTGATAGATAGGGTATGCGGACGCAGTACAGAGGCAAATTACCAGCTGGTTTACCTGATACAACATATCCTGATGAACCACAAAACGGGGGAACGCGACTCTGCCCCAGCTTGCTGTGGTTCACCATCTACTATTAATACATTTTCCCAGGCTCGGAATAGGGTTGGGTCCCGGTGTTGTGCAGTACCAAAATTATCCCTGGAGACATTGAGGTATGCCAGATCAGGCCCCGGCAGCAAGTCCTCCACGTCTCCCACCATTACACTCAGTGGGGTTGTCTCCCCCTCTTCCACCGAAGTGGAGGTCACCCCTACCGCTGACCCTTTGGCGTCGGGTTCCCAGTGTTCTGGCCTCCCCACGGAGCAAGGCCACTCTGCTGGGGTTACCCATGTCTCATGGGTATCAGTCATTTTCCTCGCAGGCCAAAGTGTTGGGAAACCCGGGAAGTCTCTCCCGATTATAAGTTCATAGTGTAAGTTTGTGGCAACTGCCACTTCATGAGTCCAACTGCTGGCCCCCATGGTTAGAGACACCAGGGCGGTGGGATAGTCTTCTAAGTCCCCATTAATGCACATGACCCCGACTTTCCAGCCAGTATACTCAGCGGAGCGGACTGTACCAGGAGAGGCCTTACTAGGGACACCAGACTCCCTGAGTTCAGCAGGGCCTCTGCTGGAGTGTCTTCCACTTCCACCTGGCACAAGTGATTTAGAGTTTCTGGGGTACCTGTTGCACACAGCTTCCTGGCATATAGCGACTGACAGTAGCCATAGTTAGTGTCCATAGACTCAACCCGATGGGGACAGTCAGCCCTTACATGGCCAGGCTTCTGACACTGCCAGCAGACTATCGGAGCTAGGTCCGCAGTGGGTACATCCTGGGCGGGTTTTATCGGCTCAAACCTCCGGGCCTGGGGTGGAGATTTTCCGGGGTTTGACTGGCCCCCTCCCGAAAGAACCCCCCTTTAGATTCCTGGTAGCCTCATAGCATTCCACCAGGTCCACCATCTCAAGGGCATTGCCAGGAGACACCTGGCCGATCCAGTGCTGGAGAGGGTGGTGACAAAGCCCTCCAGAACATATCAGCTAACAGACGATCCAGCATAGCAGTGGGGCTCAGCACGTGTAGCTGTAACTACTTTTGCAAGAGATGAAGTTATAATACTGGGGTCTCACGGGCTCAGCCGGGTTGAACCCCCACTGATGTACCAGCTGGGCCCGGACCAACACATTCACTCCCAGAATCTCACTCTTGAATTAACGGTAGTCGGCTGCTTGATCGTCCGACAAGTCGAAATACACCCGCTGGGAATCGGATGCCAGGAACGGAGCGACGACCTCAGCCCACTGATCTCGGGGTAGATTCTCCCTTGTGGCCACCTACTTGTACATCGGTAGGTAGGTTTCAATGTCATCTGAGGGTGGCATCTTGTGGATCGCCGCACAGACCGCTTTCCGGACATCATACACACTCTGGGACGCTCCTGCCTCCACGAGAACTTTCACAACAGCCTCCATTTTGTCACGCGACACAGGTTTGAATTTAGCTGGTTTAATCCAGTACATCCAGACATACCCGAAAACAAAAATATTTTGGCGTTTACGCCAGCCTCTCTGCGCGTGCCCTCATCCTCCACCAATTGTGGGGATTCGCTCTGGTAGACAGGGTATGGGGACGCAGTACAGAGGCAAATTACCAGTTCTTAAATTAAACTTCCGTGTTTATTCACACATAAGGCAAAAACAAAAACGTCACTTTGCAGTCTTGGTGTTAGTTCACACACAATGGAAAGTACACATAGCAAAAATCACCTTGCTGGCAGTTCTGCCTCCAGCAGTCCATAGCAGACTTTTAGGGGGCCCGTTTCCCCTAAAAACAGGTCTCAGCCCTCCAGTACAGCACAAGCCTCAGATCCCAGCACACACACTTTGCTGCTGAGCCCAGGTGTCTTTTAAGGACAGCAAGGCGCTGTCCAAGCCCGGACCAGCACCTAAAATACAGTCCGGTGTTTGACACCACCTGGCTGCAAATCAGCCCAGCAGCACACGCTGGGAGGAAAATACGTGTTTTCCCAGACCATACCCTTCACTATGTCACAGTATGTATACACACTTACACAGAGAATGCTACTAATCACTGATAACACCTCACTCCATGTACTGAGAGCAGTTCATGGAGGTGGTCTTAAGTTAGAAATGGCACAGATATAAACGTATAAATTACAGGCTTTACTGAATCTTGCCACAGACTGTACAACAAAACATGCAACCACCAGAACAATGGAGCACTACTGTGGGCCTAATCTTGGTCACTCTTTATGGCACACAAAACTCATTTTTCTTTTCACATAAAAAGACAGCTTTCTTACAGTTGACTCTAACAGGGGAGATAATTTTTTCTAAAATGTAACCACTTCAGCAAGACCTCACATTTCTAGACCACTACATTCGACACCGCATAGATTTTACTATGTATCACGTGAATCCTAGGAAATTTGTAGACACTTTTCTGTTCCCAAACGTCCTGATAAAATGGGTATTCCAGTTTTTCTTTTTGTTTTATTTATATAATAGAAAATAATAACAATTTTCTAATATACAGTCGTGGACAAAAGTTTTGAGAATGACACAAATATTAGTTTTCACAAAGTTTGCTGCTAAACTGCTTTTAGATCTTTGTTTCAGTTGTTTCTGTGATGTAGTGAAATATAATTACACGCACTTCATACGTTTCAAAGGCTTTTATCGACAATTACATGACATTTATGCAAAGAGTCAGGACCTCTGCAATTCGACTGGGCATGCTCTCAATCAACTTCTGGGCCAATTCCTGACTGATAGCAACCCATTCTTTCATAATCACTTCTTGGAGTTTGTCAGAATTAGTGGGTTTTTGTTTGTCCACCCGCCTCTTGAGGATTGACCACAAGTTCTCAATGGGATTAAGATCTGGGGAGTTTCCAGGCCATGGACTCAAAATGTCAACGTTTTGGTCCCCGAGCCACTTAGTTATCACTTTTGCCTTATGGCACGGTGCTCCATCGTGCTGGAAAATTAATTGTTCTTCACCAAACTGTTGTTGGATTGTTGGAAGAAGTTGCTGTTGGAGGGTGTTTTGGTACCATTCTTTATTCATGGCTGTGTTTTGGGGCAAAATTGTGAGTGAGCCCACTCCCTTGGATGAGAAGCAACCCCACACATGAATGGTTTTAGGATGCTTTACTCTTGGCATGACACAGGACTGATGGTAGCGCTCACCTTTTCTTCTCCGGACAAGCCTTTTTCCTGATGCCCCAAACAATCGGAAAGAGGCTTCATCAGAGAATATGACTTTGCCCCAGTCCTCAGCAGTGCATTCACCATATTTTCTGCAGAAGATCAATCTGTCCCTGATGTTTTTTTTGGAGAGCAGTGGCTTCTTTGCTGCCCTTCTTGACACCAGGCTATCTTCCAAAAGTCTTTGCCTCACTGTGCGTGCAGATGCGCTCACACCTGCCTGCTGCCATTCCTGAGCAAGCTCTGCACTGGTGGCACTCCGATCCCGCAGCTGAATCCTCTTTAGGAGACGATCCTGGCACTTGCTGGACTTTCTTGGACGCCCTGAAGCCTTTTTAACAAGAATTGAACCTCTTTCCTTGAAGTTCTTGATGATCCTATACATTGTTGATTGAGGTGCAATCTTAGTAGCCACAATATCCTTGCCTGTGAAGCCATTTTTATGCAACGCAATGATGGCTGCGCGCGTTTCTTTGCAGGTCACCATGGTTAACAATGGAAGAACAATGATTTCAAGCATCACCCTCCTTTTAACAGGTCAGGTCTGCCATTTTAACCCAATCAGCCTGACATAATGATCTCCAGCCTTGTGCTCGTCAACATTCTCACCTGAGTTAACAAGACGATTACTGAAATGATCTCAGCAGGTTAATGACAGCAATCGAAATGCAGTGGAAAGGTTTTTTGGGGGGATTAAGTTAATTTTCATGGCAAAGAAGGACTATGCAATTCATCTGATCACTCTTCATAACATTCTGGAGTATATGCAAATTGCTATTATAAAAATTTAAGCAGCAACTTTTCCAATTTCCAATATTTATGTAATTCTCAAAACTTTTGGCCACGACCGTACATGCATTTAAAATTAACACTTTTCTTTCAGTTGACCCCTATATGCACAGTGGAATGGTATAGCCCATGTGTCAGTCTGATGTAATGTACCCATGGTATAGCTGAAACATGGCATCAGTCATGTGACACTCTTCACATCATATAACCCCTAACATTCAGTAAGCAAAAGGGTTACATGACATGCAAATGCTGGATCAGCACACAGCACACATCCTTGCCAAAACTTAATAGGATTAGTGGTGGAATAATATTTTTTATTGCGCTTATTATAGTAACTACATCATGTGTGCATTCACATGGCTGTTTGTCTTTAGACGATGTTGTAAAACGATCGCCTATCTCCAGTTGATTTGTAAAATGGCTGCCTGTCTCTAGATAATGTCAACAACACACACAGAAATCTGCTTCTACTCAGAGACTGAAACACATGCTGCTGCAGGCAGCAATCATGTATATACTGTATATGTTCTTCTCCTCACCTGTTAGATATCTGGGCAGTTAACTGAAAGCCAAAAGGTCACATGACATGTCTGAGGGTCGCATGACTGATGCGATGTTTAGTTTTATTCAGCTCTCCATGGATGCATTACACAGGGCTACAGGGTGGCCCACAAAAAAAGTAGCCCGCCTCCAGCGATAGCAGAATAAGGTTTTTTAATTAACCACAAGTCACAAAAGATGCTGAAAGAGGTCCCCGTTCACGTCTATACATCTTTGGGCACGTCGGATTACGTTGGCAGATACCGCTTGTGATGCTGCGGATGGTGTTTGTGATGTCTTCCTTGAGTTCATCCAGGAAATCGCATGTGGACAAGCCTGGAGAACGTGGTGGCCATAACCCCTTGCTCGCAGTTCGCTCCTCTGTAAACATTTCATGAATCCGTGCCAGTGAGTTCTGTGGGGTGCGACATGTTCCCCTATCTTGTTGGAAAAAACAGGACATTTTTTCTTCTGGTGTTCGTTGGTTGTAAAACTGTTCAAAGATGTCCAGGTAAATTATGGTATTCGCAGTTGAACTGAAGAAAATTAGGCCTACTATTGGCGTTTCTGACACTGCGCACCAAGCGCCAATTTTCTGGTTGTTTATTGGCGTTTTGTGAGTCAAATGGAGATTTTCAGCGGACCAGCGGACATGATAAATGAAACCAAGCTTCGTCCGTCATGAAGTACAGCAATGGGTCAAAAGGTCTGACAGCAATTACAGCAAAGTCCAGTAATTTACACTTTTATCTTCGTCAGACTCTTTCAGTTCCTGCACACACATTATTTGGTCCGGTTTCAGATTCTGAGATTTCAGCACTCGCTGACACGTCGTTCGTGTTGCACCAAATTGCTGACAGTCCTCAAGTTGATTTTTGGGTGCTGCTTCTGCTAAATTTTATGCACAACTTCAGCCTCGGTTTCTTCATGTTTGCTACAGAGCCAGTGTGCCATTTCATCCAGGCTCTGGATACAACGTTTAGCTGGTGCTTTTGTTCCTGGGTACTTGTCAGCAAAGGTCTCTTGCGTTTCCTTAATTGATCTGCTTTGCCATTGCCTTCCACAAATCACTATTTGCTGTTCCAGGGAGAACACCATCTTTCTGACGCAATAGGCCACTTTTTATCAAACTGAATAATAAATCTTAGTTGCCCATAGCAACCAATCCGAGCTCAGCTTTCAGTTCCTACAGGGCTCTGACAAAATGAGAGCTGAGCTCTGATAGGTGACTACGGACAACTAAGAGAGATCTACTATTAGGCAGTTTGATTTGGAGACATTGGAGGCGGGCCACTTTTTCATCGGCCACCCTGTATAAACAGGCCATAACATTTTATCTTTTTTTTTTTTAGAAAGAGGCTATTGCACAGATATTATAGAGGTTTGCAAGAAAAACTTTAAATAGATGTAAATGACAAAATTGTTCAAAATCCTATTTGTTAAAGAAATCAATGTGTTCATTAAATGTGGAGTACCCCTTAAAGCACTGTTTTTTTATATGAGCCATGAATGTATGTTGCATGCATGAACTTGGCTTTTTAGGTCTTGTGGCTTACATGCCTACATGTTGCTCATAGATACCAAACATTTCCACAGTTACAAATAAGATTAAAATGGCTTCTAATATTCTGGCTATAGGGTCAGATATTCACCTTTATGTTGACTAGGAAGCAAATAGACAGTCTCTGGTAGTAAATGGTAGATCTGTCCATATAAAACCAGAAACTATCAAATAAAGACTAGTTTAGCTGACAGCTATCAACCTGACTTATGGATTACAGGGACAATCTAAGAACGTAAACTTTAGATCTGTGGAGCGCAGCTAGAATAGTGGAATCCAATCCATGTCCCTACCCATCAGGAGTATGGAGTAGGGGTAACAGGCATACCCACTGTCTCTTCATTCCACATGGTGGTAGGTACAGAACATTGTGTACTCTTACTTGTATGCCATCAGCGGGCATGCAAGACCACTTTCCTAATTATTGTACATGGTCTGAGTACTTACCAAACCTCTTTGTGTATCAGAGCCAGCCCCTAGAAGTGCAAAATTTTTCAACATCTCACAGCCAATAGCACCACAACCAACCTGCAGATAGAGGGCAATCAGTCAATCAAACCAAGCAAATAAAAGGTCCATTAAAATTCCATACATTTAAAGGAGTTTCCCGGGCTTTCAATACTAATGACCCATCCTTAGGATAGGTCATCATTATCAGATCGGCGGGGGTCCGACAGCCGGAACCCCTGCCGATCAGCTGCTGCTTTGCCATACACATAGCAGCAGCAGGAAGAGAGACGCGAGACGGCACGCGCACACTGCGTGCGCCATCTCCTCATACAGCTTATTGCCGGGGGTTCTGAGTGTCGGACCCCCGACCATCTGATATTGATGACCTATCCTGAACCTAAACGTTTCGCCAGAGGATGCTGGACAGATGAGAGCATGCATATACTAGTACTAGCCCATATCATTTTGAGTCCGGTCTAATACCTCAAGCTCATATGGATACTAGAAAAAGAGATTCTATAAAGTTTAACCTCATTAAAGTGCATTGGTCCTGCTAAACAGACGACACAATCCATATATAAATCTTCCATCCTGTATATACAGGAATCCATATTAAAGCCCCAGCCCATCTACAACAGCATCTAGCAATGCCCCTTTCTCCTCAGGTTTTGTTTCCCCAGAAAATGTAGGATGAAATCTCCACATAAAAGAGAGTGGAAATATTCTCAAAATTCCATGAAAAAAATGTTTTCTCTTTCCACTGTCCCAAGGTTCGGTCCGACTGAAACCTTAATGACCTGCTGTATGATATTATGCTGGATTTTTGGATTCAGCTATTGAATCTAATGCTCAAGTGCATACATAATTTTCCTAAAATGAAACGGCCATGACCGACAGGGTACTCACCAAAAAAATATTTAAACGGTGAATCTTCCTGCAAAAAGTTTCTCCAATGCAAGCTCGAAGGGCATCATATCGATCACCCCTGCATATGAAATAAAATGGGGAGAAAATTAATACAAAACCAGGGAAGATTTAATAATTACACGTTTTCATTTATACTGTCAATGACAAGGTCTGTAATGAGACTTAAAGGGGTTGTTTACTCTTGGGGGCCTTTAAGACAGATTCCTCAGCGTGGCCAGACATACGGAGGGAGTGATACCTACCTGATCCACACTACTGGGTTCAGTCAATATCCACTTTGATGCAGGGTGGTTGCTGCAGCCGTGGCGCATCTCTGCTGCAGCCAGTCATCTGCAGCAGCCAAGTGACCAGCAACAGGATGTTCACGCGGGGATACCCGAGAGCTGCAGCAGTGCAGGGGAAGCGACGACTCCAGAAACTGGGATCAGTAAGTATCACTCTCTTTGCAAGTCTGGTAATGCTGGGGGGTCTGCCCAAAAGGCCCCAAGGGGTAAACAATCTCTTTGAAATACACAAGGTACAAAACGCAATCAGATTTCAAATTTAAATAAGCCTTGGCTCCGGTGTTTTCAAGGAAAGCTTGGTCTTGCTGACATTTCAGCTTGCACAATGCAATGCTATAAAGGGAAGTCAGCAAAATTCTTTATTTTTTTATTTTTTTTAAAGAGAAATGATAAAACATAAGGAAACTTATAAACCATTCATGATCAGCAATAAAGTGCAGATGTGAAGTGATGTACTGTAGATGTATAGCACAGTTTTCGTGAAATGCAAATTAAAGCAAATGGGACTGAGTTCTCTCAAGACCCCTTTCCATGATGGACTCGGTAGGCAATTCTCAAGAACAAGCAATTTGTTCCCCAAAATTGCCTGCTTGTCAGGTAATTATCATGCAGCAATCATCTCCTCTGTATGGGGACCAGTGATTGCTCGTCTCCATAGAGAATCACTGTTTCTGGGCAGCAGATCGCTACTTACACAGCACAATCTAGAGCCCTGGAATGATAGTTTAGGTGTGTGCAGCATCAATGCATTCACCCGATGCTCGTTCATCAGGTGATCAGCGGCACCTTTAAACAATTTTCAGGAACAAGAGATCCTAGAAACACTCCTTTCTGGTAACTGCCCTGATTGTCCGCCCATGTAAAAGGTCCTTAGAAGGAATGAGTAATAAGAAAATTATCTATTGTTTAAATCCAGTTTTTATGTTAGACTTATTTAATTAGAATATTTGTCATTTTTTTATTTTCCATATAACTATAATTTTATTTTTTTAAAGTAGTGGAGTAAGAGGCTGGATACACAATGTGCTTATCTTTAATACAGAGCTCTATGATGTACACAATTTCAATGCCAACACACGTTTAGCACACAATTAGATTCAGTTAGAAAAAGGCATACCTAGGAAGGAATTCTTCTTGACTAATTTCATCTAATGGATTCACAATGTCCATGGCATCCAAAAACAGCTTAGAAAAAAATAAAAATAAATATTCAATATAAAATAGTATAATTTCATATAAACCTCTAGTAGAAGTGAGTCCTAGTGCTTTTATATTGATCTCCAATCATAAAGTGATGGCATATACTAGCGATATGCCATCACTAGGTTTGGGTGGAGTCAGTAGAAATGAACCGACTCATACTCCAGCTTAAAAATTTTTTTTTATTAACTTTTATATGAATTTAGAAGTCTTAAAAATGTTAAATAATAAATATATTTTATGTTTTATCAATCTAATGCCCTTATGTATCCAGCACAGTGATAAGCAGGGCATTCTAGTGGTGATAGAGAATCAGTTCTCACCTCTCCTGTGTTCTCCCCTGCCTCTTATACTATAAACAGTGATAAGCAGGGTGTTCTAGTGGTGATAGATAATCAGTTCTCACTTCTCCTGTGTTCTCTCTTGTCCTTATACTAGAAACAGTGATAAGTAGGCTGTTCTAGTGGTGATAGAGGATCAGTTCTCCCCTCTCCTGTCCTTATGCTAAAAGCAGTGATAAGCAGGGCGTTCTAGTGGTGATAGAGGATCAGTTCTCCCCTCTCCTGTGTTCTCTCCTGTCCTTATGCTAAAAGCAGTGATAAGCAGGGTGTTCTAGTGGTGATAGATAATCAGTTCTCACCTCTCCTGTCCTTTATACTAGGTATCATCATGCTGCTCCAAGGCACTAAGTTACAATGCTTGAACCTGTGCGGCACATGACCAGTAGAAATTTCCTCCTCTAAAGACCAGAGGAGGAAGTTCACCACTGGGCACACTATAGGAACAAGCACCGGTCTATGCACATTCCTGCAGTCCCAAACACCAAATAGGGCATAACTAATTGATTTTTTGCGGTTCGCTCCGATCCTGATGGGGAGTAAGGTCAAGGATGTGTACTGCTGCTCTATTCATTCTGTTGGACTGCCACGCGTGAATGTAGCAAATAAGAATGAAAAGAACAGCAGAGTGCATGCTCGATCTGCCATTCCATCCATCTAGCAGAACAGAGTATTGAATGGAGATATCTCTGGTTGTATATGAGGTACAAGGCTGGTTCTAGCTTTTTTTTAGAAAGAGATTGTCATACACTTAGTGATATATGATGTTATCAGTTTATCATTTTTTACATCAATCATAAATAAATAAAAAATTAAGTAACAAATAGGAGCTGGGAATACACACCCATTGCTGTAAAGGAGAAAACTTTTGTGATAAAGCTTTCAGGACTTCTTGGCTGATGATTCCACCCACTGCTGCTGCAAGGGGAGCCAGAAAACCCTGCGCTGTCCAGGACAACCACTTCAGCAAGTGTTTGTCAAGTAAGGGCTGAAATTTAGAACAGAGAAGATTTGTTTGGGTAAAGATAGGTTAATTTTACAGCTGTACACATATTTCAATCTTCATTAAAAAGAGGAAAGGTTAACATAAGCTACATATTACAGATAAGGTACAGGTCCACATCAAACTATCCTTAATAGAGGTTGTCTGCTTTACATAATGTCTATTAGTCCTATGGATGTAATTAGCGAGTTACTCACAATGGAGGACCTGGTTTATCCATGCATTACAATGACAGAAAGAAATTATAAATAGATAGGGATTTCCAAATCCGATAACCATTTTGCCAGGTCATTTAAAGGGGGTTTCCAGGAGTTTTATACTGATGACCCATCCTCAGGATCAGTATATGATCGGAGGGGGTCCGACACCCGGAAAACCCTGCCGATCAGCTGTTCCTAGGAACACCCCTTTAATAATTGCTCTGTGTAAAGCTACCACCGATCACCCAATGAAAGAGCAAACAATCATCCACTGGGTGAAAGCATAGCTGGTGCAGTCACCTAAATTATCATTTCTGGGCAGAAGATAGCACAGTGCAAACAGCGATCTGCTTCCCAGAAACAATTAATGTGGATGAGGACATTAGTTAAAGGGCATCTGTCAGCAGATTTGTACCTATGAAACTGGCTAAGAAAAATGAAGTATTGATATATACAAATAAGCCTCTAAGAGCAACAGGGACGTTGCCGTTACAACTAGAGGCTCTGCTCTCTCTGCAAATGCCGCACCCTCTGCCAGGGCCAGGCAGGGAAAACATCATACCAGATCCTCTCAATCAAAGTGGATAGGGTGCAGTAGCTGCAGAGAGAGCAGAGCCTCTAGGTGTAACTGTAACGCCCCCATTGCTCCTGGAGTTGCATTTGCATATATTAAAACTTCATTTTTCTCAGCAATGTGGCACATATCAACATGGGAACAAGCGCACATGTAACAGGTCAGACATTTTCATAGGTACAAATCTGCTGACAGATGCCCTTTATCTAGCTAATCCCCATACAAAGGTGACTGCTGTATATAAAGGCAGCTATCACCTCCTGTAATGAACGGGCAATTATCAGGAATGAACAGTTAGCTTCTGATAATTTCTTGCTGTGTAAGCTAGAGTATAGGGGCCTTTGGTTTAATACCATCCCTGACAGGCTCTATGAAATCAGGTTGAATGCATCCAAGCCAGAGTTACATTTACAAATAATGACTTGATGTGTAACAGGGAAAAATCAAGGGTTGCAGATATAAAATGATCAAAACAATAAAGCCTTTAACCTGGGAAGCCGTCTTTAGGCTGTGAAACCTACTTTACTCTGCAGATTTTCATGTATAGATGCCGCTAAAGTCTGCATCTCTTCGGCATCCTGAAGGCACCTACAGAAATAAAATTCACCTCATTATCATACCCCCAAATTTTACATATAAATCTTACATTATATGTAGTAAAACAACTCTATAAAATCAGCAGAAAGAAATCTAAAATTAGATGAACATGGTTATAAGCAAGTAGGCCAAAAAGAGAGCAGGGGAGAAAGCGCTGCATAGGTAGATGGGTATTCAGATGTCTAGAAAAGGTTAGGGCGGTAATCTTGGGGTAGAAGTAAAAACGGCCATGTTGGTTGTAGCCCAGCTACGGCACTAAGAGCCAATTGCAAAAACCTCCCTGACGGTGTCTGTATATTTTCCTGCAGTGATGACGTGCAGTACACCCACGTAACCACTGTAGCCATTCACTGGCATCAGCAGTAATGCTAGCATGTAGGGCATGTGACCGCTGAGGTATGAGGCTGACAGCACTGTGCGGTATGTCATCGCTCCTGGAAAATATACAAAGAACAGTGCTAGAAGATGAATACACACTAGAGGTCTAATTAATGTACGTCCCTCCGCTGGTACCGTCACCTATCAAGAGAATGCAGGCGACCCCGGCAGTGCTGGAAGTTCAGGACGGGTGCTGCGCTGCGAGTCCGGAGCGTGACACTCGCTCGTCTGAAAACGGCCTAAACTGAGCTTTCCAAAAACTTTTGGTATGTCAAAGCGACATATTAATGGCTTTGATAAGTGGGCTCTGAGACCCCCTACCAATCCCTAGAACGAGGAGAGAGAAGTGCAAGTATATCACGCGCTCTCTCCTTGCTGCAGAAGATGGGCTCAATAGAAGGCTATGGTCCCGTCTCGATTTCATCTTTAATAGCAAGGAAAGAGAGCATGATATGCATGCGCTTCTCTCTCCTCGTGCTTCAGCACTGAGACCCCCACCGATTAATACTTTTGATATGTCGCTATGACATATCAAACGCTTTTAGAAAGCTCAGTGACCCTTTAATACTGGAACATTGAATTCAATGGGAAGCCTCTGCAAATTCAGTGAACAAAGGTCATGTCCCCTTCATTCACCTGACAGGTCCCACATCTATTTTATGACAAATCGTGTTCCATTAGGACAACACGTGGTCAGTCTTCATAAATCTGTCCCCAGATAAATGGGTGTCATATAATACCACCCTTCTGCTGTGATGGCCAGCAGCCTCATCTAGATTGCCGTCCCTGTAGGGGCTGATATGCCAGAAAAGAAATAAGTAAATGAATAAATAAATATTCAATGCATCCATCAATGTGGGTGAGGAGATCCATCAATATTCATATGTGACAGCCGACGAAGCCGAGGATATGGTGAATGACACCATCACAGAACCATGGCAGATGTAAAGGCGTTTAACGCAGAGACTAGTGTTACATTCATCTATACTACCTTATGTTTGGCAGACGACTGTGCTTCTCCTGGAAATGATCCAATGCCAGCATTGCAGAGTGGATGCTTAAACTTGCCTGAGAATCCACAAGAAAAGAAGATTATGTTTAAATGGAATCTGCCACCATGATTATGCTGACCTGTTAGCCGCAGCACTGCGAGGATACCCCCCACATTGTTACTGCGAATAGGGAGTGTGTCAGTCATCGGCAGGATTCAGCTTTGAATGGCAGGTGAGCTTACTAGTGGCCTGGTGATTTTGACAACTTTGTCTTGGGTACTTTATGACCATTCTGCCTATTAGGGCCCATTCACACAGCGGATTTTGCTTACAGGATTTTGGTGCAGACTCCACGCCAAAATCCGATCCGCCATGGGTGATGGACCTGGCTGATCAGCTGTTAGAAGAGGCAGGCGATCCATGAGCATTGGAGCCTCTTCTAGGCCAGCGACGTCACTGTACTTCGGTCACATGGGCTAGTTGCAGCTCAGCCCCATTCAAGTTAATGGGGCTGAGCTGCAATACCATTCACTGCCACTAGACAATGTATAGCGCTGTGCTTGGAGAGATGCCGGGAGCTCCAGTAAGTGCCTCAGCTCCCTGACACAGCTGATCGATGGGGGTGCCGGGACTAGGACCCCCACCAATGTGATACTAATGACCTATCCTAAGAATAGGCCATGATTAGCAATTCCTGGATAACCCCTTTAAAGATGCCATCATGGCAAACAGTGACATGTGCCTTCTTGAAGCAGTATCCAGACTCAATGGGTGTCCACTTACGGTTTAGCTCTATTCAAAAGGACCCTAATAAAAATCAAAGTAATTTAAAGGCATTCTGTCACCTCGTTTTAGCTTATAGAGATGCGGACATGCACAGCTAGATCGCCGCTACCATGTCCGCAATATACCGGTCCTATATCTCTATAGGCTAAAAAGAGGTGACAGAATCCCTTTAAAGGGAACCTGTCATCGGGATTTTGTGTATAGAGCTGAGGACATGGGTTGCTAGATGGCCACTAGCACATCCGCAATACCCAGTCCCATAGCTCTGTGTGCTTTTATTGTGTAAAAAAAACGATTTGATACATATGCAAATGAACATATAAGAGTCATATCTTACTTGTGTGACCAGAGAAGAGTCATATTTTCAAGCTCTGACTCGTCTCAGGTTAATTTGCATATGTATCAAATCGGTTTTTATACACAATAAAAGCACACAGAGCTATAGGGACTGGATATTGCGGATGTGCTAGCGGCAGATGGCCTCAGCTCTATACACAAAATCCTGGTGACAGGTTCCCTTTAAGAAGACACTAAAACTTGTGTCACACAGCGTGCAGCAAGCTTCAATCTTCAATCATTTTCAGAACAGTAAAAACTTTATACAGAATATCTCTACTGATTTTCTCATTTTGCTTACCTCGGGTTTGCTGAAATCTGCAATGAGATATTTTGGGTCCATTAACTGTTTTTCTAGTCTTTCCTGAAAAAGAAAAATAGTAAGCATTTTGTAGCACATTTCCCAAATCCGAAGGCTGATTTCTGCAAAATAAATGTAAGTAGCATTCATCAAGGTGATACAGTCTAGATCATTAACAGGGATACATCCGATAAAATGTCTTCATTTTTAGAAATATGTCAAATTTCAGCCACAGGGGTATTCTTGTTACTAAATGTTATCCCTTATCCGTTAGATGGGACATGATCCTAGATAAATGGATTTGTAGGGACCGGTCCTGAGAATAGGGGTCACATCCCCTTTCTGATGGAGCGGCAGGGCGAGTATGCGTCCTGGTGCTCCATTCATGCTCTATGATTTAAGTGCAATGCACACACTCAACCGGCTGCTCCATCTGGACGGGGATACCGAACCCTTGTTCTCAGAACCGGTCCACACCAGTGGATAGTTTAGACATTTAATATTCTGGATACTCCTTAAATACCAACAGTACAGCAAAAATGAAAAATTATATTATTTTTAGTGATGAGCGAAGCGAGTTTCGGATGCTACATCCAAAGTTGCTTCGTTCATAACTTCGGATTAATATTGTACAGTGTTAGAATGTATGAGATCAGCTGAGCCAAAGTTAGTTGTTCGCGAAGTCGCACGTGACCTTGTTAAATAACTTCGGCAATTGATTTTTAAAGTGGAAAACCACGTAAGCCTTGGAACCCAAGTCCGGTTCCAAGTTTTAACCCCCCCAAAAAAATGGGGGGAAAATTTTAATGCGTCTTATGGGGTGAATACAAGGGGAAAAAAAATTGGCGTACATATTATACTACCTGGCTGCCACTGCGGATGCTGGGAGGAAGTGGCCGGACACCGCTGCAGATGGTGGGGGAGGCAGGGACCGGCCGTCGCTGCAGATGGTGGGAGGCAGGGGCCAACTGTCTCTGCGGGTGCTCCGCGTTAGGGACTGGCCGGCCGCGGCAGGCGTTTGGTGGTATGAACCGCCCCACCGGAAGATGCGCTGTGAGAGGTTGATGGGAGCACATGCCTGCTCCGCCTCTCAATCTTCACATGGGCCTGCTCCTGTTGTGCCCGGAGAGCTGTGTCCTGAAAGCTGTGTCTATAAGATACCCCTAATAAAGTGACCCCCCTAATAAATTGATCCCACCTAATAAAGTGACCCCCTTATTAAAGTGTCATAGGATAGCCTCCCCTCTTCCCAAATAAGTGTGTCAGCAGCAGATTCCCCCCCTCCCCCTCCCAATTACATTGTGTCATCAGCAGATTAGGCTAATTTCACATTAGCATTAGCAGTGTCCGGCAGAAACAACCTGCCGATGCATACTAACACTAGCCCACGTTTGCCACCGGAAGTCCGCTCCGGCCACATTCACTATACCTATTTTTCCCCTCTAAAACCTAGGGGCGTCTTATGGGCAGGGGTGTCTTATAGGGCGAAACATACTTTATTTTTTTGCGGGACAAGTTGAAATTTTTAATGCCACCATTAATTATGTCATAAAATGTAGTGGGAAGCGGTAAAAAAAAAATCCAAATGGGGTGAATTGGAAAAAAATGCAATCCCTTCACAGTTTTACGTGTTTTGTTCCCACGGCGTTTCGTTTACAGCAAAACTGACCCATGCCCTTCATTCTCTGGATCAGTACGATTACAACGATACCCCATATGTGTAGGTTTTTTCTGTCTAAATAGTGTAAAAATAAAATTTTAACTTTGCTAAAAAATAAAAATAAAACATTTTACATCACCGTATTCTGACCCCCATAACTTTTTATACTTATGTCTACTGAGCTGTTTAGGGGCTAATTTTTTGCGGGACAATCCGTAGTTTTTATTGATATCAATCTGGAGTGTGCGTGACTTTTTGATTACATTTTATAAAAAAATTTGGGGTAAGAGAAGCAATGAAAAAATGGCGCTGGAAGAGAAAGGGTTAAAGTGGTTTTCTGCTTTAAAAATCAATTACTGAAGGTTTAAAACAAAGTCATGGAGACGGATCTCTGTACAGTATTAATCCGAAATTATTAACGAAGCGACTTCAGATGTAACATACAAACCTCGCTTCGCTCATCATTAATTATTTTCATACTTCATTCATATATTTCAATTCCTCCCCAAATGAATTTCCATTTCTGTTGAGATGTACAGTAAATCTCTGCTCTGCCTAAACTCTCTAGGGCAGATTTACTAATCCTGTCATGGCGTAAGCTTACACAGTCTGTCTAGACCTGCACCAAATTTAATACATTACCTCAGGCAGGATGATAAATGTGGTGCAAGGCTAGACATTTTTCTCTAAGGGCTGGCTAAGGATCGGCCAGATCATCACTAACAAGCATTTGTAGGAACGTTCGTTATTGATGCTCTGCCGTTGAAAAGGTGTTTTATTGTGCTTGGTCATCGGTAATCACATCTTTCATGTGGTCACGAAAATCACTGTTTGCCGGCAGCAGATTGTGACGTCTAAGGGCACTTTCACATTAGCGGTTTTGTTTTCCGGTATTGAGTTCCGTCCTCAGGGCTCTATACCGGAAGAAAACTGATCAGTTTTATCCTAATGCATTCTGAATGGAGAGCAATCCGTTCAGGACGCATCAGTTCAGTCCCACTTGCGTTTTTTGCAAGGAGAAAATACCGCAGCATGCTGCAGTTTTCTCTCTTGCCCAAAATCATGAACACTTGTCGGAATACTAGATCCGGCATTAATTTCCATTGAAATGTATTAGTGCCGGACCCAGCATTAAGTGTTCCTGCAAATCGGATTCCGGCTTTCCGGTCTGTGCATACGCAGACCTTTAAAAATGCAAAAAAAAATTACTACCGGATCGGTTTTCCCGGATGACACCGGAGAGACGAATCCGGTATTTCAATGCATTTGTCAGACGGATCCGCATCCAGATCCATCTGACAAATGCCATCAGTTTGCGTCCGGAACGTCCTGCCGGAATCCTCTGCTGCAAGTGTGAAAGTACCCTAATCCCGTTCTACAGCACTCTCCTTCACTGACGAGCAGGCGACTGACGAGAAGGAACGCTTCTTTCCCGACAATCGTCTGCTAAATCTAGCAGTGTAATACACCCCGTACTCTATACTAACTATTAGTTGGCTTACTTTGTGACAATACTTTATGCCAAAATTGTGGCTAAATGTTTGGTGTAATATTATGCCATTCGGTCCACTTTCCCACTGAGCCACATTCCTTTTCTAAGCCCAATGCTTTTTTAAATTCAAGTAATTTTTTATTAAAGTTTTATCAATAGTGAAACATTGCTTGGCGAGCTAGGTGCAAAGTGTATTTTCTTAAACTAGAGGGGATTTATCAAAACTAGTGGAATCCATCTTTCCTTTTTTCTGTGCTCCTTTAGAAAATGAAAGGATCAATCTGATTGGTTTCTATGGGCTACACAAGTGCCAACAAGGTCTAGGTGCACTCACATTAGTAAATGTGGGTGTCTTTGCTCCCATAGCCACCAAGTATCACTAATTTCCTTAGAAAAGATGTCAAGTGCCTTTCACCCAAACCCAATAGCATCCCAGTTCCTGTTCTACTACATCTGCTCACCTCTGTTCCCAGGACCTTTTGCTCTTTACTATGTATACTATGGAGATATAACATTGCCTATTATTTTTACTATACCGGCTCACTGGACCTTATGAACAGATAAAGTCCTCCTATCCGGCTCGCCATTTAAACACATTTCTTAGAAGCTACTTACAAAGCTGAATGACTGAGGCATTTTAATCTGGATAGCTAGTCCACCATGCTGGTAAGGCTCCATGGCCGACGTATCTCCAATGCTGAATGAGTAAGGTGATGTAACTGGAAAGAGTATAATAAAAGTTATACACCGGTAAAGATAATACAGTTCTCATATTGAATACTACTTGCGCGGACAGTCTATCTGTCTATACAAAAGAAGAACACTGTATAGCCCAATATGTTATTTTTGCTCTAGAAGCTATCAAATCCTGCTGAATAATTACATATAAAAGGGAAGGATAGTCAATATTTTTTTATATTTTCCATGTTGTTCAAAACTAATTTTAGACCCTCAGACATTAGCTGAAAAAGCAGTTTACCACTTTCCTTGATCCACTAAAGTAATTGTACGTGTTCTCCTATTTAAAGGGGATCTCCAAGATTCAAGAATTGATGACCTGCACCTAGGATAAGTCATCAATATCAGATCAAGAGGGGTCTGACACCCTGTACCCCAACCACGTTTTCAGGAGTAGCACCAGCCACTGTGTAGTGGACGTGACTAGTTACTGCAGCGCTACTCCCACTGAAGTTCTACAGTGGATGGAGCTGTGCAGTACCAGCACCAGAGCTGAGCTACTTCAAAACGGAGGGAGTGATGATCGGAGGGAGTGTGGGGTGTCAGACCCCTGCCGACCTGGTACTGATCTTAGGGACAGGTCACAATGGCTAATCTTTTAATAGAACAAGAAGGAAATACACTGGTAAGGCTGAGTTCAGCGTTCAGCCTTTCCGTTCTCCTGCTCCGTTTAGGAGCAGGAGAACGGAAAGGACGGATTGGGCACATAACTGAGCCGAATGGAGCCTACGGACCTCATAGACTATAATGGGGTCCGCTAGGTTTCCGCTCAGAAGATTATTTTGGAGCGGCGACAAAAGTTGTGCGCGCAGGACTTTTGTCTCCAGCTCAAAAATCTTCCTCTGAGCAGAAACGTAATTATAGGGTCCATAGGCTCAGTTATGTGCCGAATCGGTCCTTTCCGTTCTCCTGCTCCTATAACGGAGCAGGAGAACGGAAAGTCTAAACGCTGATGTGAACTCAGCCTAAGGCTCTGTTTGTATCCGCACTGTGGTCTCCGATGCAGTTTTGTAACAAATTAAAAAGTTCCTGGTTCTTCTTGGTAAACCTATCAGAAAAAAATTGTTCACAAAGGAAACAAAAATGAAATATATAAAGAATCCCATACTTGTGTATCTAAAAGAGCTCACCTGTAATCTGGTGCATGGAGCCGTTTAAAGAGGTCATTCCATTGATCTCACGGAAAGTCACAAATTGGCCAGATTCAAGATTGTGAGGGCGATTATCAAAGCATGTGACCACGCCGGGATTAGACTAAAAATAAAGCCACCAGAGAGATTAATAACATTACTTTCATTAGTGAAATATATCACATTTTAACCACTTCCGGGCCACCTATAGACTAGAAATGTCCGGGCGGTCAATGGTTAAAGAGGTATTACAGTTTTAATGACTAGATTTATTGATGTAGAAAATAGGATGTTGAATAATTTTCTAATTTACATCTATTTAGCTTTCTGCTTGCAGACCTTTATTATAACCATACAGTAGCCTCTCCCTAAATACTAAACATAGCGTCAGTCGTGAGCCATCATGTCACCTTCACAAGTACCATGTGACCTGGCTTTCAGTTAACTGCCCAGATATGTAACAGATGTATACAGTAATACTACTAGCAACAGCATCTCACCATGTCTGTCAGTTCCTTTGAAAAAACAGTTCTGTGTGTCTTGTATTTCAATTTTCTTTAACATTAAACTTTATTAACTTCACCTAGAGACAGTCAGCTTTTAACAACATCACCTAGAAACAGGCAGCCATTTTACAACATCTTGAGACCGGAGGTAATTTTACAACATCATCTAGAGACAGAGCCATATAAATAAACATAGTGTTGTAGTTACTGTAATAACCACAATAAAAATCATGATTCCACCACTAGTCCTATATACTTTATCACATGAATGTGCCTTGTGTGCTAACCCAGCACATGTATGTCACTGCTGCTTACTGAATTCCTTGATTGCATAATGAGAAGAGCGTCACGTGACTGATGCCATGTTTCAGCTAGGCCATGGATACATTATACAGGAATGATACATGGACTATATTATTCTTCTGCATATTGGGGTCAACCGCCTAATATAAGAAATGTATGTATGCAGAATTTTAAATACACGTATATTAGAAAAAGAAACAATGTCATGTTTAAATGCCCTCAATGATTTTGTATCATCTTATGGGGGACACTTGTAAAAGTAAAAAAAAAAAAAAAAGACAAATCTAAAAATATAATACATTTTAAATAACGGCAGCACATGCCAAGGTGCAGCTTTTAGTACAGCCCCTGTGACAATAACCTATACAACCCATTATATCAAAACAACCCGAAAGGGACCATAATTTAGAGAAGTATTTTAGCTGCACTTTGTGCTATTAAAAAAACTACTGAAAATCTGACTAGATTCCAACTTTAAAAAAAAAAACGTTTTTCCAAAAACAAGAAAATACAAAAAAAATCTAAATCTAAGCCCATGTATATCAGAAAAAAACCCCACATAAAACTTATTTACATAACACCACCGATCAGCTAGTGATGGCCCTTTAACCCATAGAGGACCCTCGCAGTACATGTATGGGTCTGGTGGACGTAACTTAAGGACCAGCACTGTACATGTATGGTGGGCTATCGGGCAGGTGCAGGAGCTGCGCCCGCACGATCAGCGGCACGGAAGTCATTGACAGCCGGGTCCCTGCTGCATATTAACCCCTTGTATGCCGTGGTCAAAGCTGTCCCCAGCATGCAGAGGGTTTGCGGAGGGTACGGGTGCCCTCCACATCTCCATTGGGTACCCTCTCTGCAGTGACGGGGACTCGATGGCAGCCCGATGCCTTCCACAGGCATCGGGGCTTGCCTTCTACGGAAGCTTGTGAAATCCGTAGCTTGCCTTCTACGGAAGCTTGCAGAAGGGATCAGACCCCAGAAGTTGAAGTCCCAGAGTGGGACAAAAAAGTAAAAAAAAAAAAAGGTTTTTTCATAATAATAAAAAAAAGTTCCAAAACATAAAAATTGTAAAAAAAAGAAAGAAAAAAAAAAGAAAACCAGACATAATGGGTATTGCCACGTCCGTAACGACTGGCTCTATAAAAATATTACATGATCCTCCCCTTCATCTGAATGCCGTAGAAAAAATTACATACAATTTGTGCTAAAACAATCTTTTTTTGTCACCTTACATCACAAAAGGTGTAATACTAAGCGATCAAAAAGTCATATGCACCCTAAAATAGTACCAATCAAACCGTCATCTCATCCTGCAAAAAATGAGACCCTACCTAAGAATCGCCCAAAATGTAGGGGAGAGAAAGCAGACTTAATACACTGTTTTTGGAGATGCCCTAGATTGTTTAGATATTGGAAAGGAATAGCAGAGACAATATTAGTACTTTTGGAGGTTCAAGTGTTTGAAGATCAAGTAGTTTGTATATTAGGGGCAATTGAACATTTGAAGTTAAATAAAGAGATACGATCGGTGTTGGGCGAAGTACTATTTCAAGCTAGACTCCTTATACTAAGGAAGTGGGTAAAGGAGGATCCCCCAACAGTGGGACAGTGGCGAGAAGCAATTGTCAATTTGATTAAAACGGAACGGGTTACTGGGTGCTATATAAAAAAAAAAAAAAATAAAAAAAAAAAAAAAAATTGATGGAATATGGAAAAAATGGGCTGGAAGTTAATTTTATTAATTTTTTTCTCCCGTCCCTCTCCCTAGGGGTGGTGGGTGGGTATCAGGGGTAAAATAAAACAAAAATAAAAAGTGTCATTATAATATTTATTAATTTGTAACATGGATTTTCTTGTTGTTGAATTGTTGTGCTTTGTGTATAAATATGTATGTTTTTATTAAATTTAAATAAAAATTATAAGGAAAAATACAAGAATCGCCCAAAAAAAAAAAAACTATGGCTCTCAGAATATGGAGACACGAAAACATGTTTTTTTTTTTCAAAAATGCTTTTATTGTGTAAAACCTAAATAAATAAAAAAAAGTATACATTAGGTATCACCACATCCGTAACGACCTACTGTATAAAAATATCAAATTATCCAACTCCTCAGGTGAACACAGTAAAAACAAAAAAACAAAACTGTGTCAAAAAACTAGATTTTTGTACTTACTGTAAAATCAGTTTCTCTTCTGTTCATTGGGGGACACGGGCTTTTGAGTATAGCTATTGCCACTAGGAGGCGACACTAAGCAAAAAAGTGTGAGCTCCTCCCTCCAGCTATACCCTTCCTACAGGGACTAAGCTAAAACAGTTTGTGCAAAAGCAGTAGGAGAAGGAAAACAAAAAACAGGAAAACCAAACAATGTACAAACCCAGAATCACGCAGGCCACGACAAGGCCCGCAGCCAGAGAAAATGGGTGGGAGCTGTGTCCCCCAATGAACAGAAGATAAACAGATTTTACGGCAAGTACAAAAATCTAGTTTTCTCATCCGTATCATTGGGGGACACAGGCTTGACCTTTGGACGTTACAGAGCAGTCCCAGCAGTGGGCCATAACAAAGAATCCCTCCGGCCAATCAGTATTGCTGTCTGCAATACTCTACGCCCCAGAGAAGTGTCAGAAGATGCAAAAGTGTGTACGCTGTAAAACTTGGAAAAGGTGTCTAAAGACTACCAGGTAGCCGCCTTGAACACCTGAAGCGCTGAAGCCCCATGATGTATTGCGCAAGAGGCCCCCACTGCCCAAGCAGAATGAGCAGTAAGCCGGAAGGGCCGGGCCCTGTCACTGATGCGGTACGCTTCCACAATGGCCAAACTAATCCATTGGGAAATTGAAACTTTGGACGCAGCAAGCCCTCGTCTCGGTCCCTCTGGAATGACGAATAGAGAATCCGTCCGTTGGAAAGAGGACATCTGAGACAGATAGATGCGAATGGCCCGAACTAAATCCACAGTGTATAGCGACTATTCACGAGAATGAGACGGGGAAGGACAAAAGGAAGGGAGAATGATCTCTTCATTGAGATGTAATGCCGACACGACCTTCTGAAGCAAGTAGTGCACAGGGCAAAGGACCACTTTGTCCTGGTGGAGGTTAAGTAAGGGAGACCGATAGGAAAGAGCTGCTAGCTCCGACACCCTACGGATGGAAGTGATTGCCACCAAAAAGGCCACCTTGTAGGACAGGAAGCGAAGGGAGACCTGCTGCCAAGGGTCAAACGGAGAGGACTGGAGAGCGCCAAGCACCAGATTAAAGGGGTTGTCTGGATTCAGAGATGAATCCGGACAAACCTCTATTTTTACCCAGGCAGCCCCCCTGACTTTAGCATCGGAGCAGTTCATGCTCCGAAGATCTCCTTTGCGCTGCGCTAAATTGCACAGGGCAAAGGCTCTTTTGTTTACAATAACACACTGCCAGGCAGTGTGTTCGGCGACGTCACCGGGCTACCTGAGAAGCGCTCCTGCAAGTGACCCGGTACGTCACCGAGTCTAAGAAAAGTTTACTTCCGGCGAAGAAAACTGACCTTCAAAAACATGTGGAAAAGGTAGGACATGGATGTATGTTATATATATGTATGTCTGTCTTATACTAATGGAACAAAGTCCTCAATCCCGGACAACCCCTTTAAGGTCCCACAGATTCAACGGAGGACAGTAAGGGGGCGCAGCATGCGCCACCCCCTGCAGGAAGGTCCGAACCGCAGAAAGCGAAGACAGATTTCGTTGAAAAAGAATAGAAAGGGCCAAAACTTGCCCTTTGGGGGAACTGATAGCCAGCTCCAAGTCCATGCCGGACTGCAGGAAGGACAAGAGTGGAGGCAACGAGAACCGAATGGGAGACAACTGGTGGCGTTCACACCGACTAAAGTAAGACTTCCAGGTCCGGTGATAGATCCGGGAGGACGATGGGATGCGTGCCCTACTCTGCGTGGCCAGTCCTGATTTTTCGGAGAAGACACAGAATGAGCGGAAGAGGAGGGAACACGCAAGGAAACGTGAACTGCATCCACGGGAGCAAAAGGGTGTCCGACACCCGAGCCAGAGATCCTTGAACCTCGTCACAAAAGGTCTCTACCTTGCGGTTGAAGCAGGAGGCCATTAGATCTACTTTCGTCCGACCGCGAGAGAGACCTGTAGATGCAGAGGTCATTTGCCGGGATTGTGTTTCTCTCGGTTGAGAATGTCGGCGATCCAGTTGTCGACCCTGGGGATATGAACTGCCGACAGAGCTGGAACATGGCTCTCCGCCCAGGAGAGGATGGGCGCTGCTTCCGACATGGCTGCGGGGCTTCGGGTGCCACCCTGGTGGTTTAGATATGCGACTGACGTGGAATTGTCGGATTGAACCCAAACTGGATACCCCCGGAGACGGTATGTCCAATGAACCAGAGAGAGATCCCCTGCAATTCTATAATATTGATCAGAAGTTGGCGTTCCTCGCAGGAGATTGTCCAGAACTCCCCCCAGCCCCGGAGACTGGCGTCCGTTGTCAACGCTATCCAGCGGAGGGGAGGGAAGGAGTAGCCCGACGTCAGCATCGGAGACATCAACCACCACTGAAGGGCTTGGCGCATCAGGGCAGGGAGACGGAAGAGTCGATCCAGGGAGGCTGGGGAACGGTCCCAAATGGACAGAATGCACTGTTCAAGAGCCCTGGTATGGAATTGAGCATAGGGCACTGCTTTGAAGGAAGAGACCATGTGGCCCAGAGCCCTCAAGCGCTGGCGAATGGGAAGAGGCTAAGTCAAGAAAGGGAGGATCTGACGACGGAGAGCAGAGAGTTTGTCCGGGGGCAAGAAAATCTTAGCCCGATCGTTGTCGAACAGCATGCCCAGAAAGATCAGCTGCCGAGATGGATGAAGAGATGATTTTGATAGGTTCAGAACCCATCCAAAGCGTTTCAGGGTGTCCCGGACGATGAGCAGGCTGTCCGCCGTTGCCTGGAATGACGGACCCTTGATCAGGATATCGTCCAAGTACGGAATCGCCTCTATCCCCCTGGTATAAAGCAGAGCCATGACTGAGGCCAGAATATTGGTAAAGACTCTGGGAGCTATGGCAAGACTGAACAGGAGGGCCACAAACTGGTAATGAAAAAGGTCCCACTGCAAAACGAAGATATTTCTGGTGACCGACGAAGATGGGAACATGTATGCAATAACCGAACGCAGGAACTCCATTCGGATGCGACGGAGCCAAAGGAATCGGTTGAGTGCTTTGAGATCTAGGATGGGTCTGTACCCTCCTTCTTGGGGACTACAAAGAGAGTGGAGCAGAATCTGCGAAAACGTGACCATCACTCCCTACCGCAGAAGGGAGAGAATAGCCTGAAAAAAGGAATGGGCGGCGGATGGGGAGGTTGGAGGGGACGAGCGAAAAAACCGGGGCGGAGGTGGGGATTGGAACTCCAGTTTGTAACCCTCCGATATGACTTCTCGCACCCAGTCATCCGAGATGTGAGATAGCCAGACATGCTGGAACAGATGAAGATGACCTGCCACTCGACTGAGGGGCGCAGTGCGCCCCCCCAATATAATAAACATTGGTGGCGCAGTGCGCCCCCCCCCCAATGTAATAAACATTGCTGGCGCAGTGCGCCCCCCCCCAATATAATAAACATTGGTGGCGCAGTGCGCCCCCCCCCAATATAATAAACATTGGTGGCGCAGTGCGCCCCCCCCAATATAATAAACATTGGTGGCGCAGTGCGCCCCCCAAATATAATAAACATTGGTGGCGCAGTGCGCCCCCCAAATATAATAAACATTGGTGGCGCAGTGCGCCCCCAACACCCCAGTATATTAAACATTGGTGGCGCAGTGCCCCCCCCCCAATATAATAAACATTGGTGGTGCAGTGTGCCCCCCTCAATATAATAAACATTGGTTGTGCAGTGGGCAGTGCCAATGAGGGTTAAAAAATAAAAAAATAATTAACTCACCTCCAATTAATCGTCTCCTGTTCTTTCTTCAGGACCTGTCAAAGGACCTGTGGTGACATCACTGTACTCATCACATGATACATCACATGATCCATCACCATGGTAATGGACCATGTGATGAGCTCAGTGACGTCACCACAGGTCCTGAAGAAAGAACAGGAGACCGGCAGCTACGCGATCAACTGGAGGAGGTGAGTTAATTTTTTTATTATTTTTTAACCTTCATTGGCACTTCCCACTGAGCCACCAATGTTTCTTATACCGGGGTGTTGGGGGGGCGCACTGTGCCACCAATGTTTCTTATACAAATATAGGAGGCGGGTGCTGGAATCAAATAGCCGGCACCCGACCTTTGTGACAGGGAGCTGCGATCAGCGGCAGTTAACCCCTCAGGTACCGCACCTGAAGGGTTAACTCAACTGCCGCTGATCGCAGCTCCCTGTCATAGTGGTCGGGTGCCGGCTATTTGATTCCGGCACCCGCCCCCTGTATTTGTATTACAGGTCAGTTTTCTTCATTAGTGGCGCAGTGGCCACAGCCCTTCCCCTCCTCCTATCGTCTCTTCTTAGCGGCGGAGGCGGCGGCAGCAGCACAGGGGGAGGGAGACTACTTCTCCACTGCGCTGCTGAGAAGAACATCGGCGGCGGAGCAGAGAACTATCTTCTCCGATGCCGCCACTGTATTCAACGGCAGAGCTGCGGCAGCGGGTCTAGTCGCAAATGGCGACAAGACTAAAAAGTCTTGTCGCCATTTGTAAATTCTAAGTCGCATCTGGAGCCCTGCTGCCGTGTTCTCATACAGCAGTTTACGATCACAAATGGGGTGTTTCTGTAAACTACAGAATCAGGGTAATAAATATTGAGTTTTCTTGTTTTCTTTGGCTGTTAACCCTTGCTTTGGTAGCTGAAAAAAAATAGATAAAAAATTGAAAATCTGCCAAAAAAGCGGAAAAAAAATTTTTTTTCTGAAAAATTTCAAGATTTGGTTCTAAACTTCTAAGCCTTCTAATGTCCCCAAAAAATAAAATGGCATTCACAAAATGATCCAAACATAAAGTAGATATATGAGGAATTTGAAGTAAAAACTATGAGGTATCACTATCTGTTTTAAGAGTAGAGAAATATACATTTGGAAAGTTGTGCATTTAAAAAAAAATAAAAAATTTAATATAGTGACTGGAATTTACCACTATCATGAAATACAATGTGTCATGAGAAAACAAACAATCTCAGAATGGCTTGTGTAAGTAAAAGCGTTCCAGAGTTATTACCACATAAAGTGACACGTCAGATTTCCAAAAAATGGCCTGGTCCTTAAAGGGGTTGCCCCATCTCAGACAATGGGGGCATATCACTAGGATATGCCCCCATTGTCTGATAGGTGCGGGTCCCATCACTGAGACCAGCACCTATATCGAGAATGGAGCCCTGCAAGTAAAGGAGGGCGCATTGCGCAGCCGCCCTCCATTCATTTCTATGGGGCCACCGAAAATAGCAGAGCACTCAGCCCCATAGAAATGAATGGGAGCCTGGGCCGCGCATGCGCAGTACGCTTCAATACACTTCTATGGGAGCAGCGCTTGGTGGTGGATGACCCCCGAAAAATCTGGGGTTCTCCAGCCACAGCTCTGCCCGCTCCGTTCTCGTTATAGGTGCAAAATGGCAAAGTCCTGAAGAGGGTTAATGGAACACAATAGCGGAAATGAATAATAAGCTTGTCCGCATTATTAGGTTGCCGCATTTTCTACATGTACATACACCAAACAGCTTTGCAAAGAACAAAGGAGTGTATTTCCTTACAATTTTGTCTGGTGGGCGGTTGAGGGGTTGGGATTGCCCAAAGGAGCAGGGTTACAATTATGTTTCCCCACTGCAGCAAGGGCAGAGAGATGGGGGCTCCTGAGGCAGCAAGTACCTTACAACTAGACAGAACAGAAGTAGGGGGAATGGCTGATCTCCTTGGACACAGAAGATGTCTTTGTATATTTCTCATGATACCACTGCAATATGAAGTAAGCAAGAGATGAATTGTTCCGATTATTGTTTTGGGGGGTTATTTTCTAGTTTGTTTTCTTCTTAAAGATTCTTGTTACCCTTGGCTATTTCCTTGTTACCTGACTAAAGAAGACTATAGAGACTGCACACCTTTAGTATATTCCACATGGTGGCAACCATTTAATTTTTGCAATACTGTATTTTCTATCAAAAATAAGAACATAAATCCTGCACTGGTTTAATGCCTTTACTACTACTACTACTACTACTACTACTACTACTACTACTACTACTACTATTATTACTACTACTACTAAAAATAATAACAACAATATTATTGTTATTATTATCCAGGCATTTAGTAACCTTTAACCCAGAAGAACTGAAAAAAATGCACTTACCTGGGTTATATTTGAAATAAAGCTCTCCTTCGGCTCTTCCCCCGTGGTGTCCAGGACTTGAAATTCATCTCCAAAGTCACAAAACACAGAGGAGCACACACCATAACAATCCGAGCAGATGAACTGCAATACAATAAAGAGAGTGCTTGTGATACAGATGCCTGAACAGAGAGCAGACACATTGCTATAGGCAGCTGTATACATTACCTTTATGGGTGGATGTTGGTCATGACAGAAGTTATTGACCCGTTTCTTCAGGGAAAGCCTTGCTTCAGTTAGTATTACGCACTAAAGAGAGAACAGTACATCTAATCAGTACATTTGGATCAGGTCTAAAGGGGTTATCTAGGGTTTAAGAATTTGGTAACGAGTGGAGAATATGAATGCAAAAATAATAATTCTACAAACACCTTTTTAATACCCCGGCCATGGTGGCCCCCCGGTCTGATTACTTGCCCTAGAATGATGATGTGCGTACATGAGCATATGACCCCAGAAGCCAATCACTGGCCTCAGCAGGCTCATGCTGTACATGCAGGCATGTGATTGGCTGCAGTGGTCATGTGCGCATGTACAAGTCACTTCCCTGCAGGGAAGATCTTTATAGACTGGGAAGGCAGTGGATGAAGCAGGTGAATAAAAATGTTTTGCTCTTTGCCTTGTTTTGTAAACCCCGGAGGTTGGAGTTCTTCAAATTAATTATTATTACCATTGGTGCAGTTATTTTTCACAAATATAAAATACATAAAATAAAACGAATGACATTAGCCTAAAGGGATTTCGCAGGACTTAAAGAGGACCTTTCATCGGTCTAAACATTGTGAACTAAGTATCATGACATATACAGCGGCGCCCAGGGATCTCATTGCACTTACTATTATCCCTGGGCGCCGCTCCGTTCTCCCGCTATGCCCTCCGGTATGTTCGGGGACTTGGTTATAGTAGGCGGAGTCTGCCCTTTTCTGCTAGGCGTCTCCTTCTCCTAGGCTGTAGCGCTGGCCAATCGCAGCGTAGAGCTCACAGCCTGGGAGAAAAAAACTCCCAGGCTGTGAGCTCTGCGCTGCGATTGGCCAGAACTACAGCCTAGGAGAAGGAGAAGCCCAGCAGAACAAGGGCAGACTCAGCCTACTATAACCAAGTCCCCGAACATACCGGAGGGCATAGCAGGAGAACGGAGCGGCGCCCAGGGATAATAGTAAGTGCAGGGAGATCCCTGGACGCCGCTGTATATGTCATGATACTTAGTTCACAATGTTTAGACCGATGAAAGGTTTTCTTTAAATACTGATGAAAGCTCATCAATATCTGATGGCTGATCAGTTGTTTGAAGGGGGCACAGTTCTGGGACAAAACGTGTGGCTTTTTCAGTATACCAAGCAGGGCGCCATATATTGTATAGTGGCGATGCTTGGTATTGCAGAAGAATCACATTCATTTGAGAGTTGCACAAAAACCATGTGACCAATGGACGTGACATTACAGGCATAGCACTGCGTTTGGCCAAGTGCCATGGCCCCTTCTAAAAGCCTATTGACGGGGGTGCCGGGAGTCGGACCACCACCAATCAGATACTGATGATCTATACTTAAGATAGGCTATGATGATGCAAGTCCTGAAAAACACCTACCTGGTACTGCTTCAGGAATGAAAGATCCGATGACTCATCCAGTGGTGTAGTTGATGAGATTACTTGGACATAAGGGTTGAGCTCTGCGATGTGGTGAAGGCATGTTTCAGCTCTGCAGTGCATTATAACAAATCATTCAGGAGGAATTCCACATGGTGTTCATGGGGTTAATAATGACACAACCCCAAAACAGAGACATGATAGTGTTCCTTCTACACAGACAAATCAAACTCTACTAGGACATCATGCAGGACTTTACACAAAGCAAATACCTATTTTTTTTATTTCGGACATCATCTTCCCTGATAAAGAAATTAGTCCCAAGGTCCCAGGTTTCGCAATGTCTTGTGTCATGGATTGTCAGTGCCTAATGGACAAAATGCAATACCCGATATAGGTCACAAGCTCAAGAAAAGAATACAACATAAAAAAGATAAAGTATAAAAAACTGAAATTTGTGCTTTTACCTTTATTCCAGCTAAAACAATATTCTTGGCTAGAATGCAAAGAAAACGATATGTCAGAAACGCCATACAAGTTACAACAGGTCCAGGTGCAGCTATGCGCTATATGCACCTTAGTATTGCTTCAAGCTTATTGCATCCATAATTAACAAAATGACACCATTTTGCAAAGGCAAGATAAAACGCGTTAGTAGTACCAGGTATACCAGCGGCTGCTGGATGTACTGGATTCCCCATGGGCTCCATCCATGTGATAATGTGTTAGAGTCTCCTCAGTGTCTCATGTTCAATTAAAAGGGTCATCCAATTTCAGGAACCACGGGCCAGGCCCCTCACTGGTAATATACTTACCCCGCTGCCCACGCCGCTCCTGGTCCCTACACCATCACTGCTGTTGCAATATTAGCCAAAATTAAATAAAGAGCGAATAAAAAGTCATATGATACCATTAAAAACTAAAGCTCACCCCGCAAAAATTGAGCCCCCAGACAACTCAGTCAACAAAAAAATAAAAAAGTTATGGCCCTTAAAATCTATTTCAGCAAATTCCATGTTAGAACATGCAGATGCCACTCCTTTCCTTTTGAATGTTGCCGTCTGCTCATACAGCAGTTTACAACCACATATGGGGTGTTGCCGTATTCAGGAGACTATAGGTAACAAATTATGGGGTGCATTTTCTCCTGTTATCCCCTGTTAAAGTGGAAATTTGGGGCTTTTTGGTGACTTTTTCTTGTAAAAAATATAATTTTTCATTTTCACAGCCATGTGTCTGTAAATACTATGAAACGCCTCTGAGGTAAAAGTGGTAAAACAATGAGTTATTTGAGGGGTGTAGTTTCCAAAATAGAGTCACTTTTGGACGGTTTCTACAGTAGAGGTGCCCTAGTGTGCCACTCAAAAGCCATTCCAGCAAATCTGCTCTCCAAAAACCATATGTTGCTCCTTTTCTTCTGAATCCTGCCATGCACCCTTACAGCCGTTTATGAACATAAATGGGGTGTTTCTGTAAACTGCAGAATCAGGGTAATAAATCTTGAGGTTTGTTTTGTTGTTAACCCTTGCTGTGTTATAGAAAAAAATTGGATTAAAATAAAAAATCTGCACAAAAACTGAAAATTGAAAATTTATCCTCTTTTAATTCTTGGGGGACACCTAAAGGGTTAACATAGTTGGCAGTTTAAGTAATTTGAGGGGTGTAGTTTTTAAAATGGGGTCATTTATGGGTGGTTTCTATTATGTAAGGACCTCAAAGTGGCTTCAGAACTGAATTCGTCCTTGAAAAAGTTGGTTTTGAAAATTTTATAGAAAAGTTGAAAAATTGCTTCTTAAATCCTAAGCCTTCTAACGTCCTAAAAAATAAAAATGTGATTTTCAAAATGATGCCAACATAAAGTAGACATATAGGGAATCTTAAGTAAAAGCTATCTAATGAGGTATCACTGTCTGCCTTTAATGCGTAGAAATTCTAATTTAGAAAAAAATAAAAAAATTTATATCATAAAAGGTAAAACTTATGGACCCAAATTTACCCCCAACATTAAGTATGGGATGTCACGAGAAAACAATCTCAGAATGGCTTGGATAAATAAAAGTATTCCAAAGTTATTAGAACATAAAGTGACACGAAAGTGAAAAATGGCTTGGTCTTGAAAGGGTTAAAGGGGCTGTGTAGGAACATGTGCTACAAGGGCTGGCTTGTTCTGCTGATAGCTATCCCTCCTGCCTGTGTGGCTGAGCATGCATGTGTCCTGAAACGGGAGAGAGAAGAGAGCCCGTGCCAGGCACCTCTGAGAACACAACCGACCAATACTTCTCTCCCTCCACCAGCTGCTACTGGCAAAGCAGTGGCGGAGGTGTCCTCATCAAACATGGAGTCAGTCTGCAATCCATGCAATGCCTGGACCCCTTTGTGTGTAAAGGCGTCCATACACCTTCAACAGCTGCCAGCCGAATGCTCCTGAATACTGGACACTTCTGGTGGGATACGCCAAAGAGAGCGGATTTTGCTCTGAAGGACCCAGGTATTATGGCTGAAGCCAAATCGTAGCTGCACTAGAAACACCAAGCAAACATACACCTATAAAGACCCACTGACACGTTCACCAATAGATGGGACAATATTACATTGAGGGGATGGGCTTCCAATTGCACTGACTGAGGCTGATTAATACGTTTTCTGGCACTTTTTTCAATGAAGGGCACTGCCACATCAAAAATCGTCTGACTTGTGCATCATTTATCATTTTCAGGTGTTTGTGGCCAAAACATTGTGCATGCACATCTGGTATTGTTTAGATGTCATTTTCTTGTGCGTCTTGTATTTTTATATAGGAAAGTATGTAACCCTCCCCCGTAAAGTCACTTCCTCTATAAAGCACTTTGAAAAACATACATTGGTACAAAAAAAATAATAAAATAAAAAATATATTATATATATATATATATATATATATATATATATATATATATATATACAGGGAGTGCAGAATTATTAGGCAAGTTGTATTTTTGAGGATTAATTTTATTATTGAACAACAACCATGTTCTCAATGAACCCAAAAAACTCATTAATATCAAAGCTGAATATTTTTGGAAGTAGTTTTTAGTTTGTTTTTAGTTTTAGCTATTTTAGGGGGATATCTGTGTGTGCAGGTGACTATTACTGTACATAATTATTAGGCAACTTAACAAAAAACAAATATATACCCATTTCAATTATTTATTTTTACCAGTGAAACCAATATAACATCTCAACATTCACAAATATACATTTCTGACATTCAAAAACAAAACAAAAACAAATCAGTGACCAATATAGCCACCTTTCTTTGCAAGGACACTCAAAAGCCTGCCATCCATGGATTCTGTCAGTGTTTTGATCTGTTCACCATCAACATTGCGTGCAGCAGCAACCACAGCCTCCCAGACACTGTTCAGAGAGGTGTACTGTTTTCCCTCCTTGTAAATCTCACATTTGATGATGGACCACAGGTTCTCAATGGGGTTCAGATCAGGTGAACAAGGAGGCCTTGTCATTAGATTTTCTTCTTTTATACCCTTTCTTGCCAGCCACGCTGTGGAGTACTTGGACGCGTGTGATGGAGCATTGTCCTGCATGAAAATCATGTTTTTCTTACCTTGCAGACTTCTTTCTGTACCACTGCTTGAAGAAGGTGTCTTCCAGAAACTGGCAGTAGGACTGGGAGTTGAGCTTGACTCCATCCTCAACCCAAAAAGGCCCCACAAGCTCATCTTTGATTATACCAGCCCAAACCAGTACTCCACCTCCACCTTGCTGGCGTCTGAGTCGGACTGGAGCTCTCTGCCCTTTACCAATCCAGCCATCTGGCCCATCAAGACTCACTCTCATTTCATCAGTCCATAAAACCTTAGAAAAATCAGTCTTGAGATATTTCTTGGCCCAGTCTTGACGTTTCAGCTTGTGTGTCTTGTTCAGTGGTGGTCGTCTTTCAGCCTTTCTTACCTTGGCCATGTCTCTGAGTATTGCACACCTTGTGCTTTTGGGCACTCCAGTGATGTTGCAGCTCTGAAATATGGCCAAACTGGTGGCAAGTGGCATCTTGGCAGCTGCACGCTTGACTTTTCTCAGTTCATGGGCAGTTATTTTGCGCCTTGGTTTTTCCACACGCTTCTTGCGACCCTGTTGACTATTTTGAATGAAACGCTTGATTGTTCGATGATCACGCTTCAGAAGCTTTGCAATTTTAAGAGTGCTGCATCCCTCTGCAAGATATCTCCCTATTTTTTACTTTTCTGAGCCTGTCAAGTCCTTCTTTTGACCCATTTTGCCAAAAGAAAGGAAGTTGCCTAATAATTATGCACACCTGATATAGGGTGTTGATGTCATTAGACCACACCCCTTCTCATTACAGAGATGCACATCACCTAATATGCTTAATTGGTAGTAGGCTTTCGAGCCTATACAGCTTGGAGTAAGACAACATGCATAAAGAGGATGATGTGGTCAAAATACTCATTTGCCTAATAATTTTGCACGTAGTGTATATATATATACACACACACACACACACACACACACACATACACTCTGGGGGGTTAAAGGGGTTGTCCTACCATATATATTGATGAACTATTAACAGAATCTTATCGTGGGGGTCTGATACCCGGGACCCCTGCCGATCAGCTGTTTGAAGAGGAGGCGGCGTTCCATGCAAGGTGCCGCCTCCTGGACATGACACTACGTGTTGTCACCTGTGGAGTGGTGGGGTAGTGTAATTTCAATTACTCGTTCCATTCAAGTGAACGGAGCAAGTACTTGTAATTACACTCACTTCCGAGATGATTGGCAGTGTAATGAACAGCATGGAGCGCCGCCTACTCTTCAAACAGCTGATCGGTGGGTGTGCCGGGTTTCAGACCTCCACCGATCAGATATTGATGACCTATCCTGACGATAGGACATCAATAGCGATGGCAGGACAATATCAGGAGCCTGGGAAACCTCTTTAAGCATAGGATTACTTAGAAACGCCAACAAGTAGCTAAGCCATCATCATCACTTCATTACAAAACTGCATATTTGGTGAATACATGTCCTGAAACATAAGGAAAGGGCATTGGTTGCACTTACCGATTTCAACACCAAGTCCACCCATGCCACTTAGGAAAACATGGGACTGAGCCATTTTCTGCATAGCTGTATCACCCAGGACATACCTTTGCCGGCTATAAAAATTGTAAAAGGTGTGAACAATTAAAAAATATAAAAATAAACTAAATATCAGCACTTTAAACATATATTCAGGTAGCCCTAATCCATTAGCATCAGGGCAATGAAAAAGGGGGTGCCTCGACATGAGCAGCTTTGACCATCCCGGGTATGAAGCAGAAACCAGAGTGGTAAAGCTTGTGCCAGCTTCAGCATATATGCCAGGAAGAGCCCCCCGTTGTATACACTGATGATGGGAGTGGGCACAGACAGGTGCTCTGCCCAGCACATCACTGCGCCTGCCTGTGCCCACTCCGCTAAGGCCTGGCATAGCACATTGCACCACCCTATGATTAGTGATTTTGCGACTGCCTTATTTTGACTGGTCTGCTCTACTTCTAGTAGTAGCCCATTACTCACCTGTAAAGACCATCATCAATTTCCATGGAGTCAGCAGCCATTGTGAAGACTGATCTTAAGGGTCCTAGGGAATATCAGAAATAAAAAGCGTCATAGCATGCCACATGCCAAAAGTGTAAAACTGTAGTGATTTAGCACCTTAATCCAATAAAACTGATATGATGGGTTCACTGTTCAGTCATATGGTCCATTAGAGCAGATGTTAGGGATGGTGGCTGCAGAGAACATGCCCATACAGCACCTAGGGATGGGCCATACATGAATCCTGCTTGAGTCTATGAGGGTTATCTACAGTACAGACCAAAAGTTTGGACACACCTTCTCATTCAAAGAGTTTTCTTTATTTTCATGACTATGAAAATTGGAGATTCACACTGAAGGCATCAAAACTATGAATTAACACATGTGGAATTATATACATAACAAAAAAGTGTGAAACAACTGAAAATATGTCATATTCTAGGTTCTTCAAAGTAGCTACCTTTTGCTTTGATTACTGCTTTGCACACTCTTGGCATTCTCTTGATGAGCTTCAAGAGGTAGTCACCTGAAATGGTTTTCACTTCACAGGTGTGCCCTGTCAGGTTTAATAAGTGGGATTTCTTGCCTTATAAATGGCGTTGGGACCATCAGTTGCGTTGTGGAGAAGTCAGTTGGATACACAGCTGATAGTCCTACTGAATAGACTGTTAGAATTTGTATTATGGCAAGAAGAAAGCAGCTAAGTAAAGAAAAACGAGTGGCCATCATTACTTTAAGAAATGAAGGTCAGTCAGTCCGAAAAACTGGGAAAACTTTGAAAGTGTCCCCAAGTGCAGTCACAAAAACCATCAAGCGCTACAAAGAAACTGGCTCACATGCGGAGACCGCCCCAGGAAAGGAAGACCAAGAGTCACCTCTGCTGCGGAGGATAAGTTCATCCGAGTCACCAGCCTCAGAAATCGCAGGTTAACAGCAGCTCAGATTAGAGACCAGGTCAATGCCACACAGAGTTCTAGCAGCAGACACATCTCTAGAACAACTGTTAAGAGGAGACTGTGTGAATCAGGCCTTCATGGTAGAATATCTGCTAGGAAACCACTGCTAAGGACAGGCAACAAGCAGAAGAGACTTGTTTGGGCTAAAGAACACAAGGAATGGACATTAGACCAGTGGAAATCTGTACTTTGGTCTGACGAGTCCAAATTTGGGATCTTTGGTTCCCACCACCGTGTCTTTGTGCGACACAGAAAAGGTGAACGGATGGACTCTACATGCCTGGTTCCCACCGTGAAGCATGGAGGAGGAGGTGTGATGGTGTGGGGGTGCTTTGCTGGTGACACTGTTGGGGATTTATTCAAAATTTAAGGCATACTGAACCAGCATGGCTGCCACAGCATCTTCCAGCAGCATGCTATTCCATCCGGTTTGCGTTTAGTTGGACCATCATTTATTTTTCAACAGGACAATGACCCCAAACACACCTCCAGGCTGTGTAAGGGCTATTTGACCATGAAGGAGAGTGATAGGGTGCTGCGCCAGATGACTTGGCCTCCACAGTCACCGGGCCTGAACCCAATCGAGATGGTTTGGGGTGAGCTGGACCGCAGAGTGAAGGCAAAAGGGCCATCTCTGGGAACTCCTTCAAGACTGTTGGAAGACCATTTCAGGTGACTACCTCTTGAAGCTCATCAAGAGAATGCCAAGAGTGTGCAAAGCAGTAATCAAAGCAAAAGGTGGCTACTTTGAAGAACCCCAGAATATGACATATTTTCAGTTGTTTCACACTTTTTTGTTATGTATATAATTCCACATGTGTTAATTCATAGTTTTGATGCCTTCAGTGTGAATCTACAATTTTCATAGTCATGAAAATAAAGAAAACTCTTTGAATGAGAAGGTGTGTCCAAACTTTTGGTCTGTACTGTACATGTAACACTGCAACTTCCTATATGATTGATTTAACTATCAAGCCACAGCTAAAGGCTTCAAAGGCATCTGTCAGCAGATTTGTACCTATGACACTGGCTGACCTGTTACATGTGCACTTGGCAGCTGAAGGCATCTGTGTTGGTCCCATGTTCATATGTGCCCGCATCACTGAGAAAAATGTCATTTTATTATATGCAAATGAGCCTTTAAGAGCAATGGGGGCGGTGCCGTTACTCCTAGAGGCTTCACTTTCTCTGCAACTGCTGCATCCCACTGCACTTTGATTGACAGGGCTGGGAGTAATCACATTACCCTGCTTGGTCCTGTCAATCAAAGTACAGAGGACACAGCAGTTGCAGAGCCTCTAGGTGTAACGACAACGCCCCTGTTGCTCCTAAAAGCTAATTTGCATATAATAAAATGACATTTTTCTCAGCAATGCGGGCACATATGAACATGGGACTAACACAGATGCCTTCAGCTGCCAAGCGCACATGTAACACTTCAGCCAGTTTCATAGGTACAAATCTGCTGACAGATGCCCTTTAAAAGAATAGAATGTAATCCTGTGTACTGCTACTGACACTCAGTAGAAGATGCATCGCCTCTCCTGCCATGTCTATGACCACTTGCATTCCACATGCAATGAAAATTCTGCAGCACCCTTTCTCTACAACTGTATGTCGCACTGTTCCTATAATATTCCCACTAAAAGTTATGAATAAATATACAACTGAGTGTTACCAGTTGGGGGGGTGTTCCTGACTGGATAATGTCAGACAGATTCCCCACCCCCACAAGAGAGACCTTTATTACAGACTGCTGACAATTCAAGGAGGCATAATAGAGGGAGGGCACAACACAGAGTCATGAGAATAGATGCTCCAAAAATGTCAGGAGAGGTTACAGGCCCCCTTTAAAAAGTAATCAGTACTGGTACATAAAATTCAAACTGGTGTAAAGTAGAACTGGCTTAGTTACCCATAGCAACCAATCAGATTCCACCTTTCATTTCTCAAAGGAACTCTAAAAAATAAAAAGTGGAATCTGATTGGTTGCTATGGGCAAGTAAGCCACCTTTCCTTTACACCGGTTTGATAAATCTCCTCCATGGTGTAGTCTAGGCCTCATGCACACGACCGTACCCGTACTGCAGCCCGCAAACAGTAGGTCCACAATATAGGGCACCGCCCATGTGCGCTCCGTCCTACAGATGCGGACCCATTCACTTGATTGGGTCCACAATCCGGAAGATACGGCGGTGTGTGGAACGGAGGAGTGCTTCCGTGGGTTTTCTGTCCATGCCTCTGCATCACAAAAAAATTGTGCATGTACTACTTATTTTGTGGGGCGGACTGTCAGATGTGGATTGCGGACCCCATTCAAGTGAATGGGTCCGCGTTTGCAGACCGCAGGCACGCGGTCGGTGCCTGTGCATTAGGCCTTAGGCCTCATGCACACGACCGTTGTTCTGGTTCGCATCCGAGCCGCAGTTTTTGTGGATTTGATGCAGACCTATTCACTACAATGAGGCCGCAAAAGATACGGACAGCACTCAGTCTGCCGTCCGCATCCGTTGCTCCGTTCCATGGTGCGCAAAAAATATATAACCTGTCCTATTCTTGTCCGTTTTGCGGACAAGAATAGGCAGTTATATCAATGGCTGTCGGTGCGGTTCCGCAAATTGCAGAACGCATGCGGACGCCGTCTGTGTTTTGCGGATCCACAATTTGCTGACTGCAAAACACACAACGGTGGTGTGCATGAGGCTTTAAGGTCCTTTTACACGGACTGGCAGCTTATTGGGGATAAACATTTATATAAAGCCGGTTCACTGTCGGTGATCACCTAATGAAGGAGAAATCATCATCCCTGTGCAGATAGTACAAATGAGGGTTGTAGTGATCACTCGTCCCCATACAGATCATCAGATAATGATAACAAGCTGACATCACCCATGCCTCCAGAAGATGGAAGTTTCATTCATCCATCCATCATGGCCATACAGTAGTGCCTAGCCTTCCACAATGTTCTCTTGCTATTTCCTTCCTCTAGATTTTCTCGCAGGGAAAGGCACCCCATTGAAATGTGTCAGCAGGTTTCTACTGAAGCCTCTTGGAAATGTAAGCTGGGGAAACTCCTGTTCAATCTCATGGGAACAAGCGGATGCCATCAGCCCACATCTCCTGCGAGCAGAGAATACAGAGGGGCAGAATAAGGCACTAACCTGAACTACAACTGCTGCAGTTCCGTGTCGGCCGGGAGAGGAAGACCCGGGGAAGAGAAGGATTGGAAACTACAACTCCCACAATTCCTTTCTCCAGCAGGAAGGCGAAGCCATTCAAATGCATAAAACTTTATTAAACAGCTGTCAGACTAGAATGGTAGGGATGTCATGGGAAGAGGCGGGGTCTCGCCTAATGGGCGTGGCTTACAGTTTAGGGATGAAGCTTCAGAGCATGTTGGTGGCTGCCTGTGAACTGTTCCACGTGCGGGCGCCTGTTCAGGGGTAGGCTCTTCTAATGGTTGTTCCTTGCTGTTTATACGTGGCTCATTAGTGTGGAGGAGAGAGTGATGAGGAGTTCTGCTTCTAATGCCTGTGATGTTCATGTTCTTGTGGAACTACAAGTCCCAGGTGGTGATTCTCTTCTCACAACCCTTCAGACATGAAAACAATGCACCACAAAGTGGAGTATGTGGTTTATTAGGGGGGGGGGGGTCATCTACTAACCTTTTTACAGCAGTAAAATGTTGCACGGCGACTTTTTAAACGCCTGTGCGCCAATATTTTGTTGCACAGGCATTTTTACGCTGCATTTGACACATAGGAGTGGCAGGGGTGTGCCGCAGGCCAGGATACGTTTACGCCTGGAATTACGTGTTGGCAAAAAAAAAAAAAAACACTGCAACTAAGGCGCTCAAATAGGGACTGCTGAAGGTGTTCTCCTGGCAGCAACGCCAGCACAAAAGAGGAGTAAAAGACGAGTACACGAAGCTTAGTAAATGACCCCCATTGTGTTTTCTGATACCTCGAGTACGTCCATGAGAGGAAACTCCGCTGCGGATTGTGTGATTTTGCCATAGATTCCACTCTCTGCATTCTAAAAGGCCAAGTCATTGGTGGAAATCTGCTCCATATATTGACATGGCACGGACATAAAGGGATATTTAGGGAGTAGACTATTTTAAGGGGTTGTCTGAGCTGTCATCAATATCAGATCGGTGCTCCGCTGCCTTCTCTGCTCATTGCAGTGGTGAGCAGTGTAATTACAAGTATGGCGGCCCTGTTCACTTCTATAGGACAGCTCTGTAGTATTCACTTGAACAGATGGAGCCGTCACATAGAAGTGAATGGGGACGCCATACTTGTAATTACACTGCTCACCACTGTATGAGCGCTGCCTTCTATTCAAACAGCTGATCGGCGGGGGGTGCTAGAAGTCGGACCCCCTCCGATCTGGTATTGATGACCTATCCTCAGGATAGGCCATCGATAGTAGAAAGCAGACAACCCCTTTAAGAGGACCTTTCACCACTCCTGACATGCCTAGCGATATGCCCCCATTGTATGTTATGGGAATACCCCTTTAAGTTTTACTGAATATTTTCCCACAAAACTATATATCAATCTGCTCAGCTCTTCCGCTCTGACATGCTTCCTGCAGATTAATTAGCATTTTCATGGTGACAGGTTCCCTTTTAATTAAAGGGGTTATCCAGAAATAGATAATGATGATCTGTCCTCATTATCACATCGGTGGGGATGGGAGTCCCGGCACCCCTGCTGATCAGTAGTTATAGGGAGCTGCCGTGCTCCCCGGAGCGCTGGTGACTGCAGCCATCTCCCGTCATTTCTCCACGCACAGCGCTGCACATTGTATATTGAGCTGCAACTAGGCTCAGTGACCGATGTACGGTGACATCATATGACAAGGAGTGCCAGTCTCTTCTGACAGCCAGGACCCCCGCCGATCTGATAATGATGACCTATCCTAAGGTCATGAATATTAACTAACGGATAACCTCTTAAATGAAAATGCTTGTCCTGTTTTATATTTCCCATACACGTTCAGCTGACATCGGGAGCCGTGTTCATAAAACACCACTGGTATGTCAACTGGGGCATGATGTGGCGCTATGCGATCACTATGTGCTTAAAGGGGTTATCCAATACTATAAAATGCTCCCCATGTGCCGGGCCCCTTAAAATGAATATACTTACCTGGCTCCCTGCACCGCCGCTTCTTCTTCTCTCCGTGCATGCATAAAAACATCCGGGGGGATCATTGCAGCCAATGGCAGACGGTGACAGGGACAAGCCTCCCTAGCGTCACACGCAATGATAGGGAGGCACCGGATGTTTTAATCTGCTCACGGGGAGAAGCCGTGCGGGGACCAGGAGCGGCGCAGGGAGCTAGATAAGTAAATTCATTAAGAGGGGCCCGGCCTATGGGAGGGCATTTTTATAGTATTGGATAACCCCTTTAAGTTACATACTTGCCTAACAGCCCTAAACTTACTGTGAGTAAAAATGTACCGGTATATGCAATAAAAAAAAAATATAAGAAGCTTGTTATTGTCATTGTTTATTGCTACGTATATAACTTCATTTGTGATTTTCTATTTTTGTAGGACTGTAGACATTGAACATCAACGGAGTACATTATTCTCATTCAGAGACCTCCTATGTAGTACCATTCAGTACAATGTCGTTTCAATTTAATTTCAATATCGTAGAGACAGAAAGCGGTTCAGAAGACCTAATAAAAGACAAAGGCAAAATAAAAGAAGACAATGAAGTACAACCAGAGAATTTAGATGACAAGAGCTTAAGGCAGCGTGCCACCAACAGTGAATGCGGAAGCCACAGTGCCAGCTGTGCCGCTAGCGATAAAACACTGTCCTGCGTGCCAGCTAGCGAACACCAGATTCCTACAGATCTTTGCAGTGTGTTAGAAAATAAAATTGTGGAGAGCGGCTCGGGCCTACAGTTTGTAAATGTTTCCGTTGTAGAAATGACCTTGTCCAATTCAGACGTGAGTGGTGAAAACATCGTGAGGAAGTCCATCACCTCTAACTCGGATCTTATTTCTGGCGTATATGAAGGAGGAATGAAAATCTGGGAGTGCACGTTTGATCTTCTAAGATATTTGGAGGATGAGGATGTTAGCTTTGAAGATAAAAGTGTTCTGGATCTTGGTTGTGGAGCTGGTTTGCTAGGACTATTTTCCCTGAAACTAAAAGCCAAAGAAGTTCATTTTCAAGACTACAACAGGACTGTAATAGAAGAGATAACCATTCCCAACGCTGTGGTGAACTGCGATAGTGACTGCTTAACCAGTATGGATGATGAACCTACTGGGAAAAGATCAAAAAAATCACACACACAGACCGGACTGTTATCCAAGTGTCGCTTCTTTTCTGGGGAATGGTCTCATTTTACTCAGTTAATGCTAAATCAGGTTCCTCCTGTGAAATATGATGTTATTCTAACATCTGAGACCATATATAATCCTACTTACTACAGTGCATTGCATGAGGTCTTCCAAAATTTATTGGCTAGTGATGGAATAGTTTACCTGGCCAGCAAATCCCATTACTTTGGAGTCGGCGGTGGTGTTCATCTTTTTGAGACCTTCATTAAAGAGAGTAAACTGTTTCATATCCATACTCTAAAAGTCCATGATGATGGCCTTCAGAGAATGCTTCTCAGCTTAGCTTTTAGGCACAATTGATACTTCAAATGTGTGTTGAATTTGAAAATTATAAGGCTAACTAAAGGGAACCTGTCACCTCCAAAAAACATCCCTAGCCGCCAGCAGTGTGTTTCTGACGATCGTTTTCTTCCTGAAGGTAAAAGCACTGAAAACGTTTTTATCCCCTGCCCGCGTGATTTTCTAGTCATGCTTGAAGTGAAGGGGGCAGTGGCCTCCTTGCTTCAAGTTACGGTAACCGCACCCCCTCCCCTGCCCCTTTGCTGTGACTGACAACCGGCTGTTCGGCAAAGGCAGCCGAACTCTCGTGCATAAGCGCTGTCAGTCACAGCGAGGGGGCATGGTTACCGTGACTTGAAGCAAGGAGGCCACTGCCCCCTTGACTTCAAGCATGTGTGGAGAAACGCGCCGCGCAGGGGGAAAAAGAACGTTTTCAGAGCTTTTGCTTCATCTGCCTTCAGGAAGAAAATTATAGTCAGAAACACGCTTCTGGCGGCTTGGGATGGTTTTTGGAAGCGACAGGTTCCCTTTAAAGGGGAGTCTCAGGACTTCAATACTGATTACCTATCCCATTGGTGGGGTTCTGACACCCTACACCCCTACAATCAGCTGGTAGCCAGGAGTCACGGCCAGCAGAACTGACAGTGTACAGAGCTTCCAGCACCATATATTGTGGGAGTTTTATCAAAAGTGGTGCAAAGGAAAACTGGTATAGTTGCCAAGGGCAACCAATAAGCTTTATTCTTTCATTTTCCAAAGGAGCTCTGAAAAATGAAAGGTGGAATCTGATTCGTTACTATGGACAATTAAGCCAGTTTTCCCTTGCACCACTTTTGATTAATCTCCCCACTGTGTTAGTTTGGATGGCTGTGGCACCTAGTAGCCGATCAGTGGTAGTGCTGGGTGTCTGCCCCCCACTGATCTGATATTGAGGAGCTGTCCTAAGGACAGGTCATCAATATAAAAGTCGTGGAAGAACCTCTTGAAGGCCTCATGCACACGGCCATTCCGTGCATTGTGGACCGCAATTTGCGGGAATTTTTTATTTTTTTGTGGTGTGGAGGCACGGACAGAAACACCAAGTGAATAGGTCCGCCTCTGTGATGTGGAGTGCACACGGCCGGTGCTCATGTATTTTGGACCCGCTGTATGCGGGCCGCAATACACCAACGGCCGTGTGCATGAGGCCTAAGACTGAATCAATATTTTAAGTTACTAGTGTGATTTTTATTGACTTGACATTCATTATCAATATTAAACAGCACTGGTTATCAAAAGGCTGGGTTGATATTTGAGCGTTTTATTCTGATTTGTAAGCTTATAGACAATTAAACCGAGTTTTCGATTGGATTCCAATTCATTTGTCAACAGACAATGCAATTTTCCTATTAAAATCAATGGAAGGCAGATTAAACATGGATTTTGCCACGGAACATGACAAATAGATGTGAGAATTCTGTCATGTGAATCATACCCTAAGTACCGCTGGAAGATTAATTTGAGAAAGAAATTTTGAGAAATCAAATGCTTTGTCTGGAGCAGTGTATCAGCGCAGCCTGTGTAAAGTCTGTTCGGCCCATGGCACGGGCGGCATGAACTGATTAGGCCCCCAAACAGGCCGCGCCAGAGTTCGGCACTCATTGAAGCCATGCTTGCACTGTAATAGCTGGTATCTGAGATAGCAACTGGGGGTTAAGCGGCCAAGATTGGAGTTGTGTTAAATAGCAAGCACGACATCTAGCCAGTTAGACAGCGGGAGCTCTATCCATCACCATGGGCCCCCAAGATCATAACTGCCATGGCAGGTGGGGCCTAACATGACTGCATGCCTGTTAGACTCTTTACAAGGTATACCAATCCATTATGTAAGTGTTGTCTGCTAGCTGAACTAAAAATAATAATTATATGTTAATAAAGTTTATAAAAAAAGTTAATGCTAAAAATAAGGCCTTATTTTACACATCTGTGAAACTCCACTGACCATGGAGACATGATGTTTAAAACACACCCATCGAAGTCTATGGGTCTGTGAAAAGCACTGACAAAGCACAGATAGCATCCATGTTCAGTCAGTGGTTTTCATGGACCATTGTTAGGAGATGCTCTGGAAATAATTTTGCAGCTGAGCAGTGTCCATGGAGTAGAGTTGCACCAGGTATCGAAGTATCGATACTTTTAGACCCAGAGTGATCCAGTACCGGGTTTTACTATTTAATGATACTAGGCTGCGCAGCACAGGGACATTCCTCCAGTTCTATGAGGCAGTCCTCAAGGCCCTGATCTTTTCGGACTGGGAAAGAGCAGGCCGGAGTACCTCGGGAATTGTAGGCGCCCGGATCGTCCCTGGCCAACACTTTCCAGGTGTGGTTCCCCCATACTGGAAAGAAGGGACAAACCCAAAAAAAGTGCAGAGTGTGTCGCAGGAGGGGGATACGGAAGGACACCACTACTCAGTGCGACACGTGCCCCGATCGGCCGGGCCTCTGCATTGACGGTTGCTTCAGGGAGTATCACACTTCCATGGAGTACTAAATTTGTATCTCAATTTAGCACTGACATCGGATAAAAAAAAACTGGTTCTCAGACTTGAGACACCCAAAAAAACTAAAATAATTTATTAAAAGTAGACATATTAGGTATCGCCACGTTGGTAATAATCTCCTCTATAAAACTACCCCATGACCTAACCCCCCAGATTAACACGGTCCAGAAAAAAAATATATATATAAAAGGTGCAAAAAAAGTTGTCACCTTACATAATAAAAAGTTTAATAGCAAGGGATCAAAAAATCATATAGCCCCCAAAATAAAACAGTCATCTCATCCCGCAAAAAATGAGCCCCCACATAAGATAATTGGATAAAAAATAAAAGACACTTAGACTTTAGAGATACAAAAATTAGATTTTTGTCTCAAAAAGGATAATATAGTCAAAAACCTAAATAATTGACTTATTAGGTATCGCCGCGTCCGTAAGAATCTCCTCTATAAAAATATCCCATGACCTAACCCCCAAGTTAAACACGGTTAAAAAATAAAAACTGTGCCAAAACCGCTATTTTGGGCACTTTTCAATTTCAATCCATTTTCCCGGTAACAAAACAAGGGTTAACAACCAAACAAAAGTTAAAATTAATTACCCTGATACTGCAGTTTACAGAAATGCCACATTTGTGGTCGTAAACTGCTGTATCAGTAAAAGGCAGGCCGCAAAAGGAAAGGACCGACATGGTTTCTGGAAGGCCGATTTTGATGGCCTTTTTTATTGACACCATGTCCCTTTTGAAGCCCCCCTAGAGTAAAAACTCCCTAAAAGTGACCCCATCTAAGAAACTACACCCCTCAAGGTATTCAAAACATGATTTTACTAACTTTATTAACCCTTTAGGTGTTCCTCAACAGTTTATGGCAAATGGAGATGTAATTTCAGAATTTCAATTTTTGGTAACCTTGCCTCACAAAAATGTAATATGGAGCAACCAAAAATCATATTTACCCTAAAAATAGTCCCCCTAAAAATGCCACCTTATCCCGTAGTTTCCAAAATGGGCTCACTTTTAGGGAGTTTCTACTCCAGGGGTGCATCAGGGGGGTTGAAACAGGACACGGTGTAAATAAACCGGTCCATAAAAATCAGCCCTCAAAAAACCAAACGGCGCACCTTTCACTCTACTCCCCGCTGTGTGGCCGTACAGTAGTTTATGGCCACATATTGGGTGTTTCTGTAAACGGCAGAGTCAGGGCAATAAAGATACAGTCTTGTTTGGCTGTTAACCCTTGCTTTGTTAGTGGAAAAAATGGGTTAAAATGGAAAATTAGGCAAAAAATGATGATTACACTTACCGGTAATCGGATTTTCCTGACCCCACGACAGCACCTTAGAAAGATGGCTCTGCCCCCAGGACAGGAAACCTGCAGCATAAAAAGGTGGAGCCGCTCTCCCACCTCAGTGAGTTTCCAGAGCATGAGAAGGACTCCCCTTACGTTAGTTTAGTGCTTCCACACTTTTTTTTTTTTTTTTTGCGACACCCATGAACACACAGCCCTACACCAAGAGGGAGGGAATAAAGAGGTGCTGTCGTGGGGTCAGGAAAATCCGATTATCATTTTTCCCCTCCCCACGACAGCACCTTAGAGAGAGATTTCAGAGATCATCCCCAGGGTGGGAGACAGTACTCAAGACCCTTGTGCCAAAGAGAAGGTCAGAAATAGAGTCAAGCTGAAGCCTATAGTGCTTATAGAAAGTGGATGGAGAAGACCAGATGGCAGCCCGACAGATCTGTTCAATAGATACGCTGGCCCTCTCTGCCCAGGAAGTGGACACCGCCCTCGTGTAGTGAGCCCTTACAGAAACCGGAGGAGACACACCGGACACTGAATACGCCAGGGATATAGCTTCTCTGATCCAGCGGGCAATAGATGCCTTAGAGCAGGGGTGCACGACGTTTCCTGGTTGGGGGCCACATTGCCAGACTGAACCAATGACGAGGGCCGAAATTAAAATTAAAGGTGTATTAACAACTAAAATATTGTACTTATGGCATATTGAACACACATTATATACCATTAGTCTAGATGTCTAGTTACACTTCAGGACTCCCATCTAATGGGAGAAATACATGAAAAATACATGTGAGCAGCCACAAGACATAGGCATACATGTCTGTTACCAGATGGTTGGGGGGCCGCACAGAATGGTAACAAGGGCCACATGTGGCCCCCGGGCCGCAGGTTGTGCACCCCTGCCTTAGAGGCTGTGTTACCTTTCCTAGCCCCACCGAACAGAACAAATAAGGCGGAAGATTTTCTCCAATCTTTAGTTACTTCCAGGTACTGCAAAATACACCTCCTGACATCAAGGGAATGCAGCGCCTTCTCTCTGTCATCTTTTGGTTCTGAAAAGAAAGCTGAAAGAACTACCTCCTGAGCCCTATTTGTCCTAGAAGGAACCTTCGGCATAAAACCAGGATCTGGTCTGAGAACTACCCTGTCTTCTCTGATGGACATAAAAGGGGGGTTAATGGAGAGGGCCTGAATCTCCCCAACCCTCCTGGCTGACATTAAGGCTACCAGCAAAACTAGCTTAAGGGTAAGCACTTTAACTGAGCAAGAAACTAGAGGCTCAAAGGGATGTCTGGTTAGGTCCCAGGGAGGAAATCTAGGGCCTGTTACTGGCGTAATCCTATCCACTGCCTTAAAAAACCTAACGACCCCAGGGTCCATGGCTAAACTCCTTCTCCCTAAGACCGACAATGCTGACACCTGCAGCTTTAGTGTACTTTTTGCCAACCCGAGGGACAATCCCCTCTGTAAAAAATCCAACACCTGAACCACTGAAAATTCTAACGGCCAGGAAACCCCTTCTGCGCCTATAAAGGACAGGAACTTTCTCCAGACCCACGCATAGATAATGTTCGTCACCTCCTTCCTACTTTTCATTAGAGTGGAAATGACCTCCTCTGAGAATCCCTGACTAGCTAAAAATGATCCGAAACTGACATAGCTCTAAACAGGGAAAACCATGCCCTCTTCGGCCAGAAGGGAGCTATCAGGATCACTCTTGCCCCCTTGTATCTGATCTTCCTTATCACTAGCGGAATCAACTGTAGAGGGGGAAAGGCATAACCTAAAGGGAAGTCCCATCTCTGGAGGAAGGCGTCCACCCCAGATGGGCACTCCTCTGGACTGAGGGAGAAGAATTTTTGTACCTTTCTGTCCTTCCTTGTGGCGAACATGTCTACTGAAGGCAGACCCCATAAATCTACTATCTGGGAGAAAATCTCTGGACTCAGTGACCACTCCCCCCGATGTAACCTGTGGCGACTCGAGAAGTCTGCTCGAGAATTCTCGATTCCTCTAATATGAATGGCAGAGAGATGAAGCACTCTCCCCTCTATCTCCTCGAAAATCCATTTCGTCTCTTTTTGTAAGGAATCTGACCTGGTTCCTCCCTGATGATTGAGATATGAGACCGCCGTTCGATTGTCGGACATCACTCTCATATGTTTGTTCTGGATCATTGGAAGAGCTGCTCTCAAGGCCAGCAAAACAGCTCTTAGCTCTTTCCGATTTGCCGAGAACAGTCTCTGACCCTGGGACCACTCTCCCTGAAAAATCTGATCCTCCACGTGAGCCCCCCATCCCCAGGGGCTGGCGTCTGTAGTCACTACTACTGGCTCCGGAAAGGACCAGGGAAGTCCCCGAGTCAGATTCTCTACTTCCTTCCACCAGTCTAGGGATGAAAGAGTTACGTCTGATAATTTTATAATTGCCCGTTTTGTGGCAGCCAGGATCTCTCCCTGTAGCTGTCGAGAGTGTCGCTGCGCCCACTGGACCGCTGGCATGCAGGATGTCAGAACTCCTAACAGGGACATAGCTTTCCTTATGGACAAGGCTTCTCCTGATTGAACCCTCTGAACTACTTCCTGAACCCCAGCTACCTTCTCCTCTGTGAGGAAAGTTTTCTCCAGCCTGGAATTTAAAACCAGACCCAAGAAAACCTGGCTTGTTGACGGCCGCATCCTGGACTTCTGGACATTTAACAGCCACCCTAGGGACTGAAGCACCTCCATCACCCGATTCAGCGCCCTGACACACACCTCCTGAGATTGGGCCACCACCAGAAAATCGTCCAGGTAAGGCAAAAACGTGATGTTCTCCCTTCTGATGAAGGAAGCCATCTCCACCACTACCTTGGTAAAGATCCGAGGCGCCATGGAAAGGCCAAAGGGAAGTGCCTGGAACTGATAGTGAAGAAGACCCGACTCGGTTCTTACAGCCACCCTGAGGATTCTCTGGTGATCTGGATGAATCAGAATATGATGGTAAGCATCTTTTAAATCCAGAACCGCCATATGACAGCCTGGAGATAAAAGATATATTGCTGACCTGATAGTTTCCATTTTGAATTTTCTGGCTTTCAGGAATTTGTTCAGGTATCCGAGATTTATTATTGTTCGGTATGACCCATCTGGTTTCTTCACTAGGAACAGGGTGGAATAGAAACCTTTCCCTAGCTCTGACTCTGGGACAGGAATTAACAGCTTTTTGCTTGTTAATTTTTTTATTTCTTGCAGCATTGCTAGAGAAGATCTTGAAATCACAAATCTTTCTGCGGGATATCTCAAGAACTCCAATCTTAGACCCTCCTGCAGAAGACCTATCAACCATTTCCCTGCCATCTTTTCCCAAGCAGGAACGAAGAATTTTAATCTTCCTCCTACTGGGATTATGGCGTCATTGCTTTCCCTGTTTTCCCGTACGAGCTGTGGCTGATCTAAACAAAAAACCTTTACTTCCGGATCTAGGCCTTGCTCCCTGCTCTCTATCCCCCCATCTGCTTCTTATTCTGAAATCTTGACGGGTTCCGAAAGGGCCGTTTATACTGCTTGAACTGAATGAATGACTCCTGGGGAAATTTTTTCTTCCTATCTGCCGCTTTTTCGAGTAAAGAGTCAAGTTCAGACCCGAAAAGAAACTGCCCATCACAAGGAATGCTACATAGCCTCAGCTTGGACGGCATATCTCCCCCTTTCCAATTTTTAAGCCACAAAGCTCGTCTCGCAGAATTGGAAAGGGATGCAGCTCTTGCTTCTATCCTCACCACGTCCACGAGGCATCCGCAATAAAGTCTGCGGCCTTCTGAAAAGTGGGTATAGACGCTAACAACTGCTCTCTAGGGCATTTATCCCTAATCTGCCCCTCCAGCCTATCTACCACAGTGACATAGACCTCTCAACAACAGTGGCAGCTATACTAGGCCTGAAAGCAGCCGCAGAAGATTCCCACAAATTCTTAAGGGAAGAATCTATTCTCTTATCTAAGGGGTCCCTTAAAAATCCCATATCCACTTTATGTGTGAATAACTTTAAAACGCTTTTACTTATCCAGGTCATTCTGAGATCTGACACTGGTCAGATTTGCAAAAAATGGCCTGGTCCTTAAGGTCAAATATGGCCCTGTCCTTAACCCCTTAGGGACACAGCCTTATTTCACCTTAAGGACCAGGCCATTTTTTGCAAATCTGACCAGTGTCACTTTAAGTGCTGATAACTTTAAAACGCTTTGACTTATCCAGGCCATTCTGAGATTGTTTTTTCGTCACATATTGTACTTCATGACACTGGTAAAATGGAGTTAAATTTTTATTTATTTTTTATTTAAAAAAATACAAAATTTACCCAAAATTTTGAAAAATTTGCGACTTTCCAAGTTTGAATTTCTCTACTTCTATAATACATAGTAATACCTCCAAAAATAGTTATTACTTTACATTCTCCATATGTCTACTTCATGTTTGGATCATTTTGGGAATGCCATTATATTTTTTGGGGATGTTACAAGGCTTAGAAGTTTAGAAGCAAATCTTTTTAGGGACCAGTTCAGGTCTGAAGTCACTTTGTGAGGCTTACATAATAGAAACAACCCAAAAATGACCCCATTCTAGAAACTACACCCCTCAAGGTATTCAAAACTGATTTTACAAACGTTGTTAACCCTTTAGGTGTTCCACAAGAGTTAATGACAAACAGAGATAACATTTCAGAATTTCGATTTTCTTTTTTGGCAAATTTTCCATTTTAATCCATTTTTTCCAGCAACAAAGCAAGGGTTAACAGCCAAACAAAAATCAATATTTATTGCCCTGATTCTGTAGTTTTTAGAAACACCCCATATGTGGTCGTAAACTACTGTACGGGCACACAGTAGGGCATAGAGGGAAAGGAGCACAGTGTGGTTTTTGGAAGGCAGATTTTGCTGGACTGGTTTATTTACAGCATGTCCCATTTGAAGCCCCCCTGATGCACTCCTAGAGTAGAAACTCCATAAAAGTGACCCCATTTTGGAAACTACGGGATAAGGTAGCAGTTTTGTTGGGACTATTTTTAGGGTACATATGCTTTTTTGTTGCTCTATATTAAATTTCTGTGAGGCAAGGTTACCAAAAATATAAATTCTGAAATGTCATCTCTATTTGCCATAAACTGTTGAGGAACACCTAAAGGGTTAATGCAAAGTTTGTAAAATCAGTTTTGAATACCTTGAGGGGGTGTAGTTTCTTAAGCTACTTTCACACTAGCGTTTCTGGGTCCGCTTGTGAGATCCGTTTCAGGGCTCTCACAAGCGGCCCAAAACGGATCAGTTTAGCCCCAATGCATTCTAAATGGATAAGGATCCGTTCAGAATGCATCAGTTTGCCTCCATTCCGCTCTGGAGGCGGACACCAAAACGCTGCTTGCAGCATTTTGATGTCCGCCTGACGATGTGGAGCCAAACGGTGTAAGTCAATAGGGACGGATCCGTTTTCACTGACACAATATGGTGCAATTAAAAACGGATCCGCCTCCAATTGACTTTCAGTGTAAGTCAAAACGTTTGCATTATCATGAACAAAAAATATTTTATATATATATATATATATATATTTTTTTTTTGTTTTGTTCATGGTAATTCAAACGGATCCGTTCTGAATGGATACAATCGTTTGCATTATAGGTGCGGATCAGTCTGTGCAGATACCAGACGGATCCGCACCTAAAGCAGGTGTGAAAGTAGCCTTAGATGGGGTCACTTTTATGGAGTTTCTACTCTAGGGGTGCATCAGGGGTTCTTTAAATGGGACAATTTGCCAAAAAATAGCTGTTTTGGCACCGTTTATATTTTATTTTTTTGACCGTGTTCATCTGAGGGGTTAGGTCATGGGGTATTTTTATAGAGCAGATTCTTACGGACGCGGCAATACCTAATATGTCTACTTTTTTATTTATTTTAGTTTGAGAACCATAGTTTTTTTTTTTCGATTGTCAGTGGCTAAATGGAATTAAAATTGGGGAAGGGGATTATAAATTTAGTACTCCATGGAAGTGTGGTACTCCCTGAAGCAACCAATAATGCAGAGGCCAGGATGATCAGGGCACGTGTCACACTGAGTGGTGGTGTCCTTCCGTCTCCCCCTCCTGTGACACACTCTGCACCTTTTTTGGGTCCATCCCTTCTTTCCAGTATGGGGGACCACACCTGGAAAGTGTTGGCCAGGGACGATCCGGGCGCCTCCAGATCCCGAGGTACGCCGGCCTGCTCTTTCCCGGTCAAAAAAGATCAGGTCATGAGGACTGTCTCATAGAACTGAAGGAATTTCCCTGTGTTGCTCCGGGACAGCACAAAAGAGTTGTACAAGGCAACCTGTACCAAGTAGACCTCAAATTTTTTGTACCATTCCCGGGTTTTGCGCATGGCGTTATATGGCTTGAGGACTTGATCAGAGAGATCAACTCCCATATATACCTGATTGTAGTCGACGATACAATCGGGCTTGAGGACCATTGCAGCGGTACCTCGCACAGGGAAAGGGGTGATGCCGTTACTGTGAATTTTGGACAGTACAAGGACATCCCTCTTGTCCTTATATGTGACCAGCAACAGGTTTCCACTGGTAAGGGCACGTGTCTCACCCCTGGGGATAGGTACCTGGAGTGATTTTTCCGCACTGTCCCACAAGCGTACGTGGATCTGGCGGCGAGGGACTGGAACAAGGGGATACTAGTATAAAAGTTATCCACGTACAGGTGGTAACCCTTATCTATCAGTGGGTGCATAAGGTCCCACACAAGTTTCCCGCTAACACCCAGAGTGGGGGACATTCTGGGGGTTGAATAGAGTGAACAGACTGGCGGAAAATGAGTCTCCCCTTGAAAGCAATGAGAGACTCATCAACCGCGACTTCCCTTCCAGGTATATAGGCCTTCAAAAATTTGGCCCCAAAGTGATCGATGACTGACCTGATTTTGTACAGGTGGTCATAGGCAGGATCACCTTGGGGGGCGGACATGCTGCATTATCTGCATAATGCAGGCATTTACGAATGGCCTCAAAACGGGAGCGTGTCATGGCCAGACTGTAAAGTGGGGTCTGGTAGAGGACGTCCCCACTCCAGTATAGCCTGACACAGTTTTTTTTTTTACTAGGCCCATGTGCAGCACGAGGCCCCAAAACGTCCTCATCTCGGCTGCACTGACCGGAGTCCAGCCATCGGCCCTAGCCAAAAAGGAGCCCGGGTGTTGAGCAATGAAATGCCACCATCAGATTCACAAAGTGGTCACTGAAAAAAAAAAGACTAAAATAGTCATATTCAGTGAAGCTCACTGTGGGAATCTGGATTCCTGGTTGGCCAACAAAATCAGGAATCACAGGCTCAAAATCCTCTGGGGTACACCATGCAAGTTTACCAGTAGGGGGCCCAGTTTGACCTATCTGGTGGGCCGGAAAACTAGTACGAGCCCCAGAGCTGCTCATACTAGTGTGGGCCACAGGGTCCCTGGCATAGCGGTCCCCTTGCTCCGCCTGGCGGTGTCTCCGCCGCTTCGGGGGCTCATCATTATGACAAGATGACATGACAGGATGACAAGAGGAAAGTGGGGTCATCCTCGTCCTCAGTGGGGCTCTCTTAGTCGGAGGCAAGCTGGGCGTATGCCTCCTCGGCCGAGAACATCCGGCGGGCCATAGGGGAGTGTTTGTGTGCGTGTGTTGTGCGCGTGCGTGGAAAACTTTATTTAGTGTGCGTGTGTGTGGGGGCAGGGCTGTTTGCGGACTGTGCCCTAAATCTAACAGAAAAAAATATATACCGTATTTTTCGCTTTATAAGACGCACTTTCCCCCTTCCCCCCGAAAAGGGGGGAAATGTCCGTGCGACTTATAAAACGAATACTAGTGAGCGCTTCCATTATGGAAGTGCTCACTAGTATGTATTAGGAGCGGGGAGCAAAGCGCTGCAATCGCAGGTAATATTTACCCTCCCTGGTCTGCGCCACGGCTCCTCTTCAGCTGTCGCGCTCTGGCTCTTTCTGGCCTGTGCTGCACTGTCCTGACCCCGTACAGCGTCAGGACGTAGTGCACGCACTATGACCTGACGCTGCACGCAGTCATGTGACAGTGCAGCGCAGGCCGGGAAGATGGGAGCGCGACAGTTGAAGAGGAGCCGCGGAGCAGGACAGGTAAGATGATTTTTTATTTTAGTCTGATCTGAGGTCTGATGGGCTATTCTGAGGTCTGGGGGGTACTGATGGGCTAATCTGAGGTCTGGGGGTAATAATGGGCTAATCTCAGGTCTGGGGGTAATAATGGGCTAATCTCAGGTCTGGGGGTAATAATGGGCTAATCTCAGGTCTGGGGGTAATAATGGGCTAATCTCAGGTCTGGGGGTAATAATGGGCTAATCTCAGGTCTGGGGGTAATAATGGGCTAATCTCAGGTCTGGGGGTAATAATGGGCTAATCTCAGGTCTGGGGGTAATAATGGGCTAATCTCAGGTCTGGGGGTAATAATGGGCTAATCTCAGGTCTGGGGGTAATAATGGGCTAATCTCAGGTCTGGGGGTAATAATGGGCTAATCTCAGGTCTGGGGGTAATAATGGGCTAATCTCAGGTCTGGGGGTAATAATGGGCGAATCTCAGGTCTGGGGGTAATGATGGGCTAATCTCAGGTCTGGGGGTACTGATGGGCTAATCTCAGGTTTTATAAGGGCTGTTTCACACGAGCAGATGCCGTGCGTGGCATCCGCTCCGTGACTGACAGCCAAGACCCGATGCGGACAGCAGAAGCATGGAGCATTAACATGATTGATGATGCTCCGTGCCTCTCTGTGACCTCTTTACTACGAAATCACAGTGAGATAAAGTTGTCACTGTGATTTCGTAGTAAAGAGGTCACAGAGAGGCACGGAGCATTATCAATCATGTTACTGCTCCGTGCTTCTGCAGTCCGCATCGGGTCTTGGCTGTCAGTCACGGAGCGGATGCCACGCACGGCATCAGCTCGTGTGAAACAGCCCTAAGGCTCTGAGTGGGCTGATATGAGGTCTGATGAAAAAAAAAATTTCTTATTTTTCTACTCTAAAATCTGGGGTGCGTCTTATAAAGCGAAAAATACGGTAAATTAAAAAAAGTGGAAACCCCCCCAAAAAAAGGAAAAAATATTAAATAAAGGATTCAAACTTGATGATCAGCCGCCCGAAGCTGATCAGCGGTGGGGTGGGCGATGCGCTAACAGTGGCCGGTCGCTAAGAGTGCCGGCCACAGTCAGCGTACGCAAAAAAATAAATAAAAAAGAAAAACGCGCCCCAAAAATGTGTGGGGGGCAAGCTGAAGCACCCCTAGGGGGTCTAGGGTCACACAGCTGTGCTGTGGACCCCAGACACCCGATCAGGGTGATGCAACAGTCAAACATTTTTTTTTTTTCCCCCTAAACTTTCCCTGCCTAACCTAACCTTTCCCTAACCTGTCCCTAAAGTACCTTTTAGTGTCAGATGGCACTGTGGAGGGTCAGAAGGGGGATGCTGGGCACAGATAGGGGTGCTGGGTCAGGAGATCCGGCACAGGCTGCTCTCTCTCCTCGCTCCCGGACGCAGAATGGAGGAGGAGAGGAGAGCTGGGGGGGAGTTAACCCCCGCCCGCCCGTGCAGCCAATAGGAAGTGATCCTGTGAGGTGGTGTCACCATCACCTCACAGAATCTAAGGATGGTGATTGGTAGTGTATTATCACACCACCGATTGTCATCCTATTCCGGGTTATCGGGTCACCAGAGACCCGAATAACCCGGAAACGCAGCAAACTACAGGTCTGAATTGACCTGCGGTTTGCTGTGATCGCCGATACAGGGGGGTCACAGGACCCTCCTCAGCATTGTCACAGAGTGCCTGCCGAATGATTTCAGCAGGCAGTCTGTTCCGATCACAGCGTGCTGCGGGGCAGTGATCGTAAATACACATGACGTACCGGTATGTCATGTGTCCCCAACAGGTTAAATATATATATTGACATGGAAAATCAAAAATTCTTTAAAAATGTGCTAAACATAAAAACGTAACTCATTTCCTTTAATGCTTTCTAAATGCTGTAAAGAACAGCTCCGGCAAGATGGGAGCCCACATAATCATGTTTAGTAAATAGAATAAATAAATCTGCAATCAGAAAATAAAAACATTATAAAAAAAAAAAAGGAGATGTGTTACTATCTGGTTTTAGCAGCCAGATAACATTTTTGGTGACACATTTCCTTTAAAGACTGCAATAGACATGTACTGTACAAAATGACTGTATCTGTGGACAGTGATTTGCTGATGTGTGCTATTGCCTTATCTGGCCATGTGTACTTCTCTGACTGGAGTTTCCAAGCACAAGAGTAAAAAGGAACACTAGGAAAAAACATAAGAATGTTACACATATACATACACACATAAATATTCAAATCATGACCTCCTGCCAGGGAACAGAAACAGCATTTGAAGTAAAATACTGAGCAAAATTGTCCCTCATTCTGCTGACCATGGTCCTGTGGGCTGATCTGGGTAGGCACTGGAGACCCCTTTCAGACAAGCGAGTGTCTCGCTGTGGACTCGCAGCAAGACACCACCCGGCCTGAACTCCCAGCACTGCCGGAGTCACATAGCATTATATTGATTTATGATGCTATGTAACGCTTACAGTTCTGGAATGTATTAGATGACACTGACTGCATTATGTCAGTGTCATCTACAGTAATACATTTCAGAACTGTAAGGGTTACATGGCATCATAAATCAATATAATGCTATGTGACCCCATCAGTGCTGGAAGTTCAGGCCGGGTGCTGTGCTGCGAGACACTCGCTCATCTGAAAGGGTCCTAACAGACGGTTGGAAATTGAAAGGAGGTGGCTCATTAGCAAGCAGATAGTTGTGTAATACCACACAGGCCTTGGTCAACAACATCTGGCAACATTTGGATGAGCTTCATGAAAAGCCACCACTTGGATTTTAGTATGCCAAAGGCCCCTTTCAGACAACATGTTCCATACTCCGGATACACATCGTGAGTATGCCGCAGCTCCTGTCCTGACCTCCCAGCACTGACGAGGTTGCATAGCATTATATTGATTTATTACAAATCTGTGATGTATTGGATAACACTGACAGCATTATGTCAGTGTTGTCCAATACATTCCAGAACCCGAAGGCTAGTTTCACACGGGCGTTGCGGGAACATTTGATTTATGTCCACAAATACAAAATGATATTGTGCATCTGCTATTGCCATAAGAGTAACCGGAAAATATTTTTTATAATAAAAAAAAACTACTACGCAGAGTTTTCAAGGTCCATATACGTTTACCTCTTAGGCTGGGCTACACGACGACATGTGTCGCACGACACATAGGGCACAACTACACTGCAACATGATGTTGCGTGACAATTTTTATAATGGTAGCAGTAGTCTATGGTGTCGCACTGTGACATGCTGTGACTGCGACGCAACAGTCGCAGAAAAATCCATCTTGAATGGGTTTTTTGCAACTGTAGTGTCGCAGTATGTTGCAGTGCAACACTATAGACCACCATTATAAAAATTGTCCCGTGACATTGCTGCGACAAATGTCGTCGTGTAGCCCTAGCCTTAGGGCTCTTAGAGAATTAGAAAATTGAGTCACCTCCCAAAATTTTTGGGTGGGTGGGGAATAAATTCTCCATGTAGTAGATCCCAAAATGACCAGCAAGTTCCCGAACAATGTAAGAAGTAGTGGATTTCCCCAAACAGTATTGGTAATGTCAAGTGGAGAACCCTCACCTGTTGTGAGAAGCCTAACGAGAACAAACACAAGAAAGGACGAAACACAGTTCAAAGTGTAAATTCACAACATAATAATTTCATCAAGTGACCTCTGTATGTTGCACATATTTACCGTACTGAACTGTGCCCCGGGGATACAAAAGCCAGGGCTTACTTATTATATGGTGTATCCCTGGGCTATGAGGATTTGTATTGCCGGGATGAGTACAATTCACTGTGTTTAAAGTCATCTACATACACACAGCCATAAAAAAGTGAAGGCCATGGGTCTGTTTCATAGGAGGGATGTTAAGGGTAAATACTTCACATTTCTGGATCATATGTGAAGTTAGCTTAAGGCCTCCTGCACACGACCGTAGGTGTCCCGTTGCCGTATTGCGGACTGCATTTGCGGATCCACAATACACGGGCACCGTTCCGTGTGCCTTCCGCATCACAAATGCGGACCCATTCACTTCAATGCGTCCGCAAATCCGGAGATGCAGAATGGTACGGAACTGAAGCACTACGGAGTGCTTCTGTGGGTTTCATCCCGTACTTACGTTCCGCAAAAAGATAGAACATGTCCTATCTTTTTGCGGAGCGTGGACCCATTAAAGTAAATGGGTCTGGGATCCGCTGCAGCTGCCCCGCGGACGGTGTTCGTGCATTGCGGCCCGCACACGTTTGTTTGCAGGAGGCCTAAAAGCAGGGTCAGTGCTATAATAAGGCAGACCAAGAGGCTGCCTTAGGGCGCAGAGATGGGAGGGGGGGTGGACAAAATGAAACTTTTGCCCCTGGGCCTTATGGGGAGAATACACTTTCATTTTGGAAGGATCTGTACTCACTGCTTCCTGGTCCTCCACTCGGCTGTCTTCTGTAAAGGACTGCGCACCATGTGACCTTACTGTGCATGATGGCTGACATGGAGGGGGCAGGATGGCTGACATGGGGGGGCAGGATGGCCGACATGGGGGGGGCAGGATGGCCGACATGGGGGGGGGCAGGATGGCCGACATGGGGGGGGCAGGATGGCCGACATGGGGGGGGCAGGATGGCCGACATGGGGGGGGCAGGATGGCCGACATGGGGGGGGCAGGATGGCCGACATGGGGGGGGCAGGATGGCCGACATGGGGGGGGCAGGATGGCCGACATGGGGGGGGCAGGATGGCCGACATGGGGGGGGCAGGATGGCAGACATGGGGGGGCAGGATGGCCGACATGGGGGGGGCAGGATGGCCGACATGGGGGGGCAGGATGGCCGACATGGGGGGGCAGGATGGCCGACATGGGGGGGGGCAGGATGGCCGACATGGGGGGGGGCAGGATGGCCGACATGGGGGGGCAGGATGGCAGACATGGGGGGGGCAGGATGGCAGGCATGGGGGGGGCAGGATGGCAGACATGGGGGGGCAGGATGGCCGACATGGGGGGGGCAGGATGGCCGACATGGGGGGGGCAGGATGGCCGACATGGGGGGGCAGGATGGCCGACATGGGGGGGCAGGATGGCCGACATGGGCGGGCAGGATGGCCGACATGGGCGGGCAGGATGGCCGACATGGGCGGGCAGGATGGCCGACATGAGGGGGCAGGATGGCCGACATGAGGGGGCAGGATGGCCGACATGGGCGGGCAGGATGGCCGACATGGGCGGGCAGGAGGGCTGACATGGGGGGCACGATGGCTAAGGCTACTTTCATACCTGTGTTAAGTGCGGATCCGTCTGGTATCTGCACAGACGGATCCGCACCAATAATGCAAACGCTTATATCCATTTAGAACGGATCCGTTTGCATTACGTTTTGTTTGCGATCCCCATATGTGGCCGTAAACTGCTGTATGACCAAACGGCAGGGTGCAGAAGGAAAGGAACGCCGTATGGTTTCTGGAATCCAGATTTTGATGGCCTTTTTTTTTTGGCACCATGTCCCATTTGAAGATCCCCTGATGCACCCCTAGAGTAGAAACGCCATAAAAGTGACCCCATCTAAGGCTAATTTCACACCTGCGTTCGGGGCGGATCCGTCTGGTATCTGCACAGACGGATCCGCACCTATAATGCAAACGATTGTATCCGTTCGAATTACCATGAACAAAAAAATATATATATAAAAAATGTTTTTTATTCATAATAATGCAAACGTTTTGACTTGCACTGAAAGTCAATGGGAGGCGGATCCGTTTTCAATTGCACCATATTGTGTCAGTAAAAACGGATCCGTCCCTATTGACTTACATTGTAAGTCAGGATGGATCCATTTGGCTCCGCATCGTCAGGCGACATCAAAATGCTGCAAGCAGCGTTTTGGTTTCCGCCTCCAGAGCGGAATGGAGGCTGAACGGAGAGCCAAAATGTAGCTTCGCTTGTGTTGGCAAAAATCCTTGCACCGGCCCTGCCTAAAAGTATTGAGATATAGATTCAGCATAGTGAAAAAACAAAGACATTTACCCTAGAGTCACCATTAAATGCTCTTCTAGAGAAAGACTTCTTAGAAACTTGGTGTCCTTTTGCCGAAGGTGACGGTATAGTCTTTGGACCAGGTTACCAAAGCTGGCAATGGTCATCTGTAGATACAGCGCTAACTTGTCTGGATGAAGTTGGAGTTCCTGGTACAAGGTAGCAAACGCCACACGTGTCATGCGGGTGGTTGTTATTGGATGCACTTAATACCCCCTGTGAAAAGGCTATGGATGCCTTCTTCGCCATTGCATCCTTAAGGCCTCTTGCACACTAACGTATTTTCTTTCCATGTCCGTTCCGTTTTTTTTGGGCGGACCGTATGCGGAACCATTCACTTCAATGGGTCTGCAAAAAAAAAAACGGAAGTTACTCCATGTGCATTCCGTTTCTATATGTCCGCATTTCCGTTCCGCCCAAAAAGTAGAACATGTCCTATTATTGTCCGCATTACAGACAAGGATAGTACTGTTCTATTAGGGGGCAGATGTTCCGTTCCGCAAAATACTGAATGCACACGGATGTCATCCCTGTTTTTTGCAGACCGCAAAATACATACGGTCGTGTGCAAGAGGCCTAAGGCAAAGTCAACATCAAAAACCAGATGAACGGGCAACATGGTTTCAGTCAGAATATGTTCCCAAAAAAGAATCTGACTCCCAAAGCAAAGGCTGCATATATATGTATGGGATGGGGTAAAAAAAATACAATGGATATCAATGAAAAAATGGTCACTTCAATCTATTATTTTCATGAATCACGTGAATGAATCCCTTAATAAACACAAAAATGCTTCTGTTGGTTGTACGGTTTTTAAAAAATGATCTTATTTTTAACAGAGGCTTGTCACAACGGATAAGTGACCGGTGATTAGAGAAGAGCGAATTTCATATTTAGAAATTCGCTCACACTTTGTTTGGTGGTAAAAGGTGAATTGCGTTATGGATTCAGTTACCACAGACCATAATGCAAATCTATGATGGAATGCATAACGGAATGCCTTTAGAGACATTCCGTTATTCATTCCGTGATAACAGAAGTCTATGGGCTGCAAAACGGATTTCCGTTTCTGTTATGCAGGAGAGTCCCTTTACCGCAAGTTGTGCAATTTTGCAATGTGTTTTTTTTTTATATATGCAAGATTTGTACTGATAAGGCCTCACACACACGACCGTTGTGTGCATCCGCGTCCGTTCCGTCATTTTTCACAGTTTAGCGTTAGTCCCATTTATTTCTATGGAGCTGTGAAAAAAAACTGATAGTCCTCCGTTTTTTCTCTGCGTCTGTGATTCCAGTCGGTAAAAAAAATATAACCTGTCCTATTCTTGTCAGTGGAAAACAGAGGACGGACCCATTCAAGTCAATGGGTCCATCAAAAAAAAAAAAAGGATGCACAACTGGTGTGTCCTCCGTGTCCGCTTTTTTCTACAAGACCTTGGTGCAATAAAATTACACTTTTCATTAATCTTCCTTTTTTTCCCCCCTGTCAGACGAAGACACAAGGAAACACAACTAAAGCTAAATCGGACACGGACCACTGAAGCCAAATCACTGACAGTGAAAAAACACTGTGGTGTGCATGAGGCCTAAAGCTCATGATTTCAATGTGCTTGCAGCGTAACTGCATTTCTTCAGGTGGATTTGACCGTGCAGTCAAATCAGATCCGGTGTAAATATACTTTAAGGCCACCTGCGTTTCTGCAGCATATCCACACCAAAATTCACAATATCTAATTGCAGACTTTGTTGCGGTTTTGCAGTAGATCTGACGTCGTTTTTTGCCAACATCTATGCCTGTTTTCAGGAGTACATGTTAGTAAATTTGCCCCACCACCCCCGCTCTGTCTGCCCAACTGTCTGGGCTGTGCGACGTAATATTGTCACGCGGCTGGTCAAAAAGGGGACTTGCGACTATTTTTATGACATGAGCCCTTATACCTTATGTCTGTGGAGGATCCAAACACGGACATGTGAATGAAGCTTTATACTTTTTCTGCAGGTTCCTCTCCTGGTTTTGGCTAATAAAAACTCAGGCTATGTTCACACAGAAGCTCATTTACAAAGACCAGCTGTTTACACCGGTGTCTTTGCTTCCTCCCTGGAGGATTTGGCCAATTTATGACGAGGCGATTAGACACACCTCCTGAAGTCTGTGCATCTGAAGTGAAAACGACTCCAATCCCTGACTGGAGAAGCTTCCGCCCCTCTTTTACGCTGGGTTCAGACCTGAGCGTTCTGAAACGAGCGCTCTGTATGCGCGATTGTACGGGCGTTTACAATCGCGCATACAGAGACTGGCGTTCACACATTGTCGCGCGTTCCCGAATTTCTATGTGCGGGAAAGCGCGACAAACGCCCAAAAAAAAGCTCAAGCACTTGTTTGAGCGTCGGGCGTTTTACAGCGCGATCGTACGCGCTGTAAAACGCCCAGATGAGAACCATTCCCATAGGGAATCATTGGTTCTTGCCTGTTGTGCGTTTTACAGCGCGTAGGAACGCGCTGTAAAACGCTCAGGTGTGAACCCAGCCTTAGGCCTGTCTCCAGGCGTAAAAGATGGTATGTTTGTCAGGGCCAAAGTTTCAACTCCAGCCACTCCCAAGTGTCGAACGTGGTGCTAAAACGATCATGTAGCAAAATATTGTCACACGGCCATTTAAAAAGTCGCAAAAAGGGAGTTTGAGACTTTTATAAGCCTAAAACAGGCATAGCACCCATTCTTCATCAAGATTTTTGGGATGTATTTTTTCCCCAACACAGTTTTTGACTCTTTTTTTTAAGCGTTTTTGATCCTGCCCATTTCATTGGGAAGTTTCGATGTGGATTCAACATGAAATCCACACCAAGAATGAAAGTCACTTTTTTTCTCAAGACCGTAATTTTTAAAACTGCAAGTGGAAAAAAACAGCACCATGTAAAAAAGCGGTTTTCCAACCGAAATCAATGCTGAAGATTTGCTATGGAATTTTCACTGTGGTTTTTGGGCATGTTATCCGCACCAAATTCCATGTTAAAAAAACCTCAGGAGGGCAAATTTATTAAGGGACTTACAACTATTTTAGTTATAAAATGGTCCCAAGTCCCCATTTTTAACCGACTATGCGACAATATTTAGTCACATGGGAGCCGGGACTCCAGCCCCAGAAATTTACTAACATTTACACCTGGAAAAATAAATACGCCATGCATAAATGTTAGCGAAAGGACTGCCACAGATGCACCTAATTTCTGACAAGGTGCATGCCTCGTCATAAGGGTTCATTCACACGGCCGGCAACCCCCATAGAACTGCCTATTCTTGTCCGCAATTGCGGACAAGAATAGGAGATGTTCTATTTTTTGCAGAGCCGTGGCCCGGAAGTTCGGGGGCCGAAGGCCGCGGCACGGAAATGCGGATGCGGACAGAACACTGTGTGCTGTCTGCATCTTTTCTGTCCCCATTGAGAATGAATGGGATGCGGAACAGATGTGGACCCATTTGCGGATGTGTGAATGGACCCTAAATTAGCAGGGTGCCTGTCAGCAGGATGCCTGGGCGGGATACAACAGACCGCTCTACACTGCACTACTTTTTTGCATGCGGAGACACGGACAGAAAACCCATGGAAGCACTCCATAGCAGTGATGGCTAACCTTGGCACTCCAGCTGTGGTAAAACTACAACTCCCAAGATGCCCTGCTTGCTTGGCTGCTCTCAGAACTCTATAGAAATAAATGGAGCATGCTGGGAGTCGTAGTTTCACCACAGCTGGAGTGCCAAGGTTAGCCATCAGTGCTTCCGTGATGTTCTGTGCCTCTGTTCCGCACCGCCCCTTCCAGATTGCAGTGCACAAATGGCCAGTGCCCGTATATTGTGGACCCGCTGTTTGCGGCCCGCAATACAAGCACCGGCCAACCATGGTCATGTGCATAAGGTCTAATGGTGCATTTAGGCTAGGGTCACATCTCAGTTTAAGGCCTCATGCACACGAACGTATTTTCTTTCTGTGTCCATTCCGTGTTTTTTTTTGCAGACTGTATGCGGAACCATTCATTTCTATGGGTCTGCAAAAAAACTGAAGTTACTCTGTGTGCATTCCATTTCAGTATGTCCATTCTGCAAATAAAATAGAACATGTCCTATTATTGTCCGCATTACGGAGTGCTGCCCGTAGGGTGGCCAGACGTCCGGTTTTAGGCTGGACAGTCCAGTTTTCTGTCTCCCTGTACTCTGTCCGGCACAGGACCTAGACGGACGCGGAGATGTCCTCCTTTTCAGTAGCTCAGGCTCAGACAGCAGCATTGCACTGTCTGAGCGTGAGCTGCAGCAACATATTAACTGACTGACAGAGGCTTCTCTCTCACCCCCAGTCAGTCCCTAGAGCCGTCTCAAAGTTTTCTCCCCCTTCTTTTGCCGACAATGGGGGGTGTAGCTTAATGGAGTGGGGCATGGCGAGGGAGGTCCGGCTTTATGGGGTGAAGCCAGTGGCCACCCTAGCTATCTGCATCTTTTGCAGCCCCATTGAAGTGAATGAAGAACCAAACCACGTTTGTGTGCATGAGCCCTAAGGCCTAGTCCACACTTCAGTGATTTCCAGCAGTTATTTTTAAACCAAAACCAGGAATGGAGCCTCCATTTGGATCTGCACCTTGTTGTGGCTGAAAATCACTGATGGAATCACATGTTCTTGATTGCCCTGGAAAACACAGACCGTGTGTCACATCTACCTGACCCGAACTGACTGCACTATAGTGATCAATTCCTATTTGATCTCGGGCCTATTGTACTGTACTCACTATGATGTCTGTTACAGAAGAACAGACCCATGATCAGATAGGAACTAACTGTATCATAAAACACAGTGGGAGTCATTTATTAAGGGACTTGTGACTATTTTAGTAGAAAATATAGTTGTAAGTCCCACTTTTAACCAGCTGTGCAACAATATTTAGTCGCATGGTCGGTTACAGACCATGTTCGTCAGCTGGGTGGGACTGGGGCGGAAACTGGCGTAAATGGCAAAAAACTATGACATCCCGGAGTTGGTGTGGTTTTCTCAACAGGCGCAAGGGCTGCCATAGATGTGCCTAATTTGGGACAAGGCACACAACTCGTCATAAATTGGACGGATCTGGTGGCAGTGCAAGGGGGGGGACTAAGCCAGGTGTAAAAAGGTGTTTTAATAAATGTGTCTCTATGATGCATTCAGTTCAGGCGAGAGAACCAGGGTCGGTCCAGGAGATGCGGGCAACACATAGACCGTGTTTCCCGGTCATGTGAATCTGGCTAATCATGTTTGAGATGGTGGGCTGAACTATGACGTTTTGTTGTTTCCTGCTTTTTTATGCCTAGTTCGCACGTCAGTGTTTTGATCAGTGATCATGATCCAAAACCAGGAGAGAATCCTACACAGAGATGAGGTATTAGGCCTCATGCACACAACTGTTTTTTTTTAAGGTCCGCAAAAACGGGGTCCGTAGGTCCGTGATCCGTGACCGTTTTTTTGTCCGTGGGTCTTCCTTGTTTTTTGGAGGATCCACGGTCATGAAAAATGAAAAAAAAATCGAAGTCAAGTTTGCCATTGAAATAACAGGAAAAAACGGACACAGATCACGGACGCGGATGACAATCTTGTGTGCATCCATGATTTTTCACGGACCCATTGACTTGAATGGGTCCGTGAACCGTTGGCCGTGAAAAAAATAGGACAGGTAATATTTTTTTCACAGCCAGGAAACACGGATCACGGATGCGGCTGCCAAACGGTGCATTTTCCGATTTTTCCACGGACCCATTGAAAGTCAATGGGTCCGCGAAAAAAAACTGAAAACAGCACAACGGCCACGGATGCACACAACGGTTGTGTGCATGAGGCCTAAGGAGTTAAAAGTGACATTCCTACTGCACAGAAACACTGCATGTTCTCTAAAAGATTTAAGCTGCTTCCCTCCATATTTCTGTATATTTATATAGCTCTATGATCAGATAGAATTAGTTCAGACGCAACGCAGAGACCATCCCTTACTGCGTCACATTGATCTCTCTGCCCCCGCTTTACATTTCTGTATACACACAGATAGTTGTATGTTATCACTATATGTATAGCACAACGGCTAAGGATGCACACAACGGTCGTGTGCATGAGGCCTAATGGAAAGATTTGCTCCAGTTCTGTGTTTTTGATCCACACCTGGTTTTGGCTCACAATCAGTGATGGAAATCACTGACCAAATAACTGAAGTGTGAACTAGGTCTTAGGGCTCATGCACACGAACATGTGCACTCATGTGGACCGCAAGTGAATGGGTCCGTGATCCACAACCCCCAAAAAATAGAACATCTTGCAGAGCGCATTCGGATGGTGCCCATATATTGCGGAACGCAATACGGGCACTGGCCACACACGTTCATGTGCATGAGCCTTAAGGGTCCAATCACACGTCCACAAAATAGGTCTGCATCCGTTCCACATCCGCACTTCCGTTCTGCGGCCCCGGAAAAGAAAATAGAACATGTCCTATTCACGGACAAAAAAAGACATTTCTATTAAAGTGCTGGCCATGTGCGTCCGCAGAATGCGGAACGCACATGGCCGGTGTCCGTGTTTTGCGGATCCGCAATTTGCGAACCACAAAACAGTTGTGGACGTGTGAATGGACCCTTAGGGTCCATTCACACATCCGTGTGTGTTTTGCGGATCCACGGACCGCACATTGCCGACACTAATACGACATGTTCTATTTTTTTCGGGATCGAAATTGCGGACCCGGAAGTGAATGTGTCCGCAATTTCATTCCGCAAAATGCAGAATTGCGGATGTGTAAATGGGGCCTTAGTCTGGATTTCCACATTCAGTTGTTTTTTTTATAGTTTTAAAGCCAAAGCTAGTAGTGGAATATAAATGGTGGACACATATTTGTGAATGTGGTGCATGTTTTTTATAAATTCACTGCAGATGTAATGTTGCGCCCATTTCAATGAAATTATGCCTGGCTGGGGGTTATCTGGCAGAAAGCTGCGACTGGCTGTGACTGTTTTGTAACATTTTAAAAAGTTGGGCATCATAAAAATTACTTAAATGTGATCTTCTGGCAAAACCTGACCAACTTCTCACTCCACTTCTAAAATGTGCGACTTTAGCCACAAAATGTCACACACGACAGCACTTGCAACATTTTTATGCCACAAATCTGGTGTAGCAGCTTTGATAAATGTCCCCCAGAGAGTTTTCTCCTTCTGAACTCCTGGCTTTGGCTTAAAAAACTAAATGTCCCCCTGAGTGTTCTCCTCTTCTTGAGTCCACCCCTTGCTTTGCCTTCAAAAACTGCATCATGAAACCTGAGCATGGAAACCCCGCCTTAAACTAATTAGCATCTAAACAATTATAAATTGCTGCAAATGGCCTGTTCAGGTAGTTGAAGCTGTTGGGAAGGTTGGTTTACATTTTCTGACTAAGCTGCTGCTAAACATATAACATGCTGGACATCAAAAGCCCTCTGCGGGAAGTCAAATCTCAGGCTGAGGGAGCTGCGGCTTCAGCATTTAAAGGCAATATTTCTACCCCTGACAAAGACCGAATTAAGAGGCCCATGAATGCTTTTATGGTATGGTCCAGAGTACAGAGGAGGAAGATGATTACAGAGCATCCTAAAATGCACAACTCTGAAATTAGCAAAAAGTTGGGGGCACAGTGGAAGATCCTTGGCGATTCAGAGAAGAAGCCTTTTATAGACGAATCAAAAAGGCTGAGAGCTCAGCATATGGTTGAGCATCCAGATTACAAATACAAACCAAGGAGGAAGCAAAAGACCCTCCAGAAAAAGGATCGGTATTCTTTGCCTGGGAATCTTACGGCTTCAGATGCAAACCCCTTATCTAGCAATATTGAGGTGGCACAAAGGACAGACCCGTATGCAAATTTTACCGGTTGGCCAAATGTCCCTTATGCTCTGCTTCAGGAGCAGCTTGGCTACATGCAGCACCCTGGGTTAAACAGTTCCCAGATCCAACCAATGCATATGTATGACATCGGCAGCAGCTTTCATTATAATCATATGCCTTCTGGTCAGGCCTACTTGAATTCTTCCTCCGCCTATAATCTAACTTCACCTTACAACCAGCAAAGCTCAAATGCTATAGCCATGGGAAACATGGTGTCTGGGGTCAAAACTGAATCCAATTCTCCACCTCCTGCAATCACCCCACACATTCAAAGAGTCTACTCTGGAGATGTGCGAGATATGATCAACATGTACATGTCTCTAGGTGGAGACGAAAGTGACCAATCTTCTCCCCACGCCAGCAGATTACACAGCATCTATCAACCTTACCAAAATATGGGGCCTGGGGTAAATGGAAACTCCTCTCTCGATCACATTTAAGATGCAAGTATTTTTTAATTAAGACTCTGCTTGTTTGACAATGCTTCGCTGAACAAGGGTCATTTTATTCTGGACAAATTTGTACAAAGTTACTAACTACCGTATTGACTTTAAGGACTTTAATTTTTATTTTTTATTTTAAAGTTTTGTTGCTCATTCAGATTTTTATTTAGAAATTCCAAGAATTTAACTTTTAAGTAAATCTGTGTATTTGACCAATTGCTGTTTATTGTACAGTTGTTGCGTGTGCTTTTGGTATTTGTTCCTAACCGCTACATTAATAAATTTTCTAAAAGTTTTTCTAAATACATGGTCACTGGTTTCAAGCAGAACTATTCAGCAGGGTTTCCACATACAGCGTTTTTTTCATGCAAACTTTGAAGCCAGAGTTAATTGGTTTCAAAAAGGGAAAAACGGGGTAACTGGGGTAAAGAAAACCTGTCTTAGTTGCCCATAGCAACAATCCGATTCCGCCTTTTTATTATCCAGAGGAGCTCTGAGCAAAAAAGTGGAATCTGGTTGCTATGGGCAACTAAGCCAGTTCTATTTTACACCAGTTTGATACATTTTCCCCTATATTCTGTTTTATGAACCATTCCTTGCTTTGACTTTAAAACCTGAAGGTGGAAATCCAGTTTTAAAAGGCATCTTGGGGTGTCTTCATATGGGGCAGATATTGTCGCACAACATTTTGTCGCATGACAAATTTTGATAGTCTATGGTGTCGCACTGTGACATGCTGAGACTGCGACAGTCGCAAAAAATCCATTTGAAATGTCTCAGTGCGACACCATAGACTATCATAAGAATTGTTGTGCGACAAATGTTGCAGTGTAGTTGTGCCTTATCTGTCAAGCGTCGCATGTCGTCGTGTAGACCTAGCCTAATGGGGCTTGCAGAAATTCATGTTCTTGCTGCCCCATTGAAATTAATGAAACTGATTTTCAGTTGTAGTAATCCAATATGGAAAATGAGCTGCGTTACAGTGCAGGTCTATCTTTGTGCTAGGCCCATGCACATGGCAAAGCGGTTTGTGCTGAGCTTGGGTGCAAGTTTTCGACGACTGAAAATCGGCTCCATTCACCTGATTGGGGCTTGCAGAAATCCATGTGTTTTCTCAGATGAATAGAATGGATTTTCAGGTGCAGAAAATTCTGCAATAACGCGCAGTATGTGAAGACAACCATAGGCCTCCTGCACATGCCGTATTGCGGACCAGATATGCGGATCTGCAATACACGGGCGCCGTTCGTGTGCATTCCGCATCAGGGATGCGGACCCATTGACTTGAGTGGGTCCGGAGATGCGGAACGGAACCCTACGTAATGCTTCTGTGGTGTTTTGTGCCTCTGCACTACAAAAAGAGAACTTGCTCTAGCTTTTTGCGGAACGGAAGGATTGCGCACCCCATTCAATTGAATAGGGTCGCGATCTGCATGCGGCTGACCTACGGTCGGTGCCAGTGCATTGTGGTCCGCAGCACAGAGCACTTAAGTTTGTGTGCAGGAGGCCTTGAGGTGTAGAGGTGTGCAGTTTTGCCATCCTCTTAAATGCAGTTGCAGTTTTTACAGGTTTCATCTGCAAAAGCATAAAATCACTTAAAAAATGTATACTGCATTTCATCTATACATTCTTTGGATATGTTCATATAGGGGTGTGTGGGTTTTTTTTGTTTTTTTTTGTGGTGGGACTGTGTGCGAATATACTCGTCTGTAGTATACTATGTCCTCCATTTCCCCCACCTACAACTGCTTAAAAGTAATTCATCCAGAGTGAAGTATGTGTTAGAACAGGGATGCCCAGCCTGTGGACCTCCAGATGTTAAAACTACAACTCCCAGTATGCCCAGACAGCTATCAGCCTACAGCCAGGCATGATGGTAGTTGTAGTTTTACAACAGCAGGAGGGCCGCAGGTTGAGCATCCCTGTGTTAGAACATGCCACAATTTAGACTTCTTTCTATGTGGATTAGGCCACATCCATACAGCCATGTGCAGTCCTGGAAACCGGGCCCACGTGTAGGCTACATCTCCAGGACCAACGGCAGCTTCTGACACAAAGCTTCTGCATCGTGGTGATATACAATGCAGTGAGTTCCTAGCTTACTGTAAGCACATGGGGCCAGATTTATCACGACTCTGACAGCTCACTCCACTTTCACATATGGCTAAAGTCAGTTTTAGCCAAGTCAGATTTATTATCGCCCCTTTAAGACTGTAATAAATGTGGTTTGACGGTAGCAGTTTATCCGTCAGTAAGCAGCTTTACAAAAGTCGCACGTTTTTATGAAAAAGTCGCATGTTCTATTAAAAAGTCTCATAAGATAAGCATGGTCCTCACTGGAGTGAAGTTGCGACTTTTTTGCGACTTTTTAAAAAAGTCCCAATAGTAAATCTGTCTAGAGATTCATTTACATACGAAAACACGCCCACTTTCAGAAAACTGGCGAGCATAGTGCAGAGCAGTAAAAAGTCGCAAATTTGTGTGCAGTTTTAGCCTTTGGGACTTTTTTGCGACTTTTCCACTCCACAAAAGTGACTTTGCCTAATGATATATCTGGCCCATGGTGTGCCCTTCACAACCCCCCCAGAGTACAAAGCGCAAAATGGGCCATGCGCCAAAATTGTCACACAGCCAGATAGAAAAGGGGACTTGCAACACTTTTTACGTGTAAACGTTTTGCCAGTCCATTAGTAGATGTGCCCTAATGTGTGTCAAGGGGCCCTTACTATGCAGATTACGCATAGTTTGTCTGTGTGGCTTTCATGCAGAAAACAGTGTAAAGCCTCGTGCACACGTCTGTGGAACACGGACCAGATTCCTGCTGAGGGCAGGAGCGCACGGCGTCATTGGTTGCTATGATGCCATGTGCCTGCTGCTGTACAGTAATACTCGTATTCTCCATACAAGTGTATTACTGTACAGCAGGGGCGGCACGAGGTGCACAGCGTCATAGCAACCAATGACTCCGTGCACTCAGCAGGAATCCAGGCCAGTATCTCAGTCTGTGTTCCACGGACGTGTGCATGAGGCTTAATTACCTGTCTACCAGCAAGTAGGGCGTGTACTTGCTGGTAGCAGCCGCAGAAAACCGCCCCTCCTTCTGTTGATTGACAGGGCCAGCCGTGATCGCCGCCGGCCGGCCCTGTCAGCATTTCAAAAATCGCGCACCTGTGTTGATTCAGCGCAGGCGCTCTGAGATAAGGAGGCTCGCCTCCCCAGCACTCCCTCAGTGCGCCTGCGCCGATGACGTCACCGAAAGAGATGTCGCCGGCACAGGCGCACTGAGGGGGTGAGCCTCCTTATCTCAGAGCGCCTGCGCCAAATCAACACAGGTGCGCGATTTTTGAAATGCTGACAGGGCCGGCCGGAGGAGGAGATCGCGGCTGGCCATGTCAATCAACACAAGAATGGGGCGGTTTTCTGCGGCTGCTACCAGCAAGTAGACACCCTACTTGCTGGTAGAAAGGTAATTAGCATATCATAAAAGTACGTTTTTTGCAAAATCTACTGAACGAAAATTAACATAATGTATGGCAGGATAGGGATTATAAGTACACCAAAAAAAATTCGGTTTAGTGGGGTGACAGAAGCCCTTTAACACTGTACCTGTAACATGTATGAGAGTTGACAAAATTTCATGTTTAATATAAAGGCTACTGTCACACTGGCGTTTTGGCTTGCTGTTTGTGAGATCCGTTCAGGGCTCTCACATGCGGTCCAAAACGGATACGTTTTGCCCTAATGTATTCTGAATGGAAAGGGATACGCTCAAAAGGCATCAGTTTGGCTCAATTCCGCTCTGGAGGCAGACACCAAAACGCTGCAAGCAGTGTTTTGGTGTCTGCCTCCAGAGCGGAATTGAGCCTGATGCTGCGGAGGCAAACGGCTCCGTCCTGGCACACAATGTAAGTCAATGGGGACGGATCCGTTTTCACTGGCACAATAGAAAACTGATCTGCCCCCCATTGACTTTCAATGGTGTTCAAGACTGATCAGTTTTGGCTATGTTAACGCTAACACAAACTGATCTGTTCTGAACAGATGCATGCGGTTGTCTTATCGGTGCAGATCCATGATGGATCCACTCCAAACGCGAGTGTGAAAGTAGCCTAATAGCGTATCTTCTAAATTCGTTGTTTGAACATACCCCTTTCTTCTGTTCATGGAGTGTTGGACTACCTGCACATTTAGCAGATTTTTATGGGGGGGGGGGGGAATGCACCTTATGACGGTACCAGCGAAGTACTGTAGCCTGCCGTGTGGCTTTTGACATCTGCAGTATATATAATTTTTTTTTTTTTTTTTTTGTGTGCGTATTTCAACCATTGCAATGTATCAATCTGCAACAAAAATGCAAACACGTGGTTTTTAGTGCGGAAATGTGCAGAAATCTGCAAGGTATTATGTAGCTTTGCAGAAATTTTGCATGAATTTCTGTATTTCCGCACCAAATCCACATGTTACTTCTGGATTTGGTTGTAGATTTTAGACTTCAAAAATCACCAAAACAATTGACACGCTGTGGATTTCAAAATCTGCATGGAAGAAAAAAAACAAATCAAATGGCGTTTTAGACACCGTTCTTAACACCTATATCTGACGGTGGATCTGCCTAAGTTATAGAGGTGCAGGCCTCTCCATATCCAGCGCCAGTTCTAAATGTAAGACGGACATTTTTTATTTTATTTGCGGCTACATTGAATTTTTTTTGTGTGCAGGAGGCCTAATACTTCAGCATACTAAGACATGTGGGACAGGACAATTGTATGTTTCTAACTTTGTGGGAACAGTTTGGGGAAGGCGCTTTTCTGTTTAAGCATGACTCTGCCCCAGTGCGGAAAGCGAGATCCATAAAGGCATGGTTGGGGGAAGTTTGATGTGGGATAATTTGACTGGACTGGACTGCACAAAGCCCCAACTTCAATCCCATCTTAACACCTTTTAGGCCTCTTGCACATGAACGTTGTGCATCCGTTTCTTGCATTGGGGACAACAATTTGCGGCCGGGACAGATCGCAAACTAATAAACTTGAATGGGTTTGTGATCCCTCCGCGCTGCAAAAAAAAAATAAAAAAAAAATAGAACAAGTTTTATTTTTTGCAGTGCGGAGGCACAGACAGACACCACGGAAGCGATCAGTGCTTCCATTCCGTATCTCCGTGATTGCAGACCCATTCAAGTGAATGGGTGCGCATCCGTGCCTGTGTATTGCGGACCCACCTTATGTGGGATGCAATATGGCCACGGGCAAGAGGCCTAACTGCTCAATACCTACTATGCATAAATAATAGAAGTGGTTTCTACACCGCCCTCAACATTGTAGGCTTAGGTTAGGCCCAGGAGAGGCAGTTCTGTAAGTGTTAGGTACCCATCTGCAGAAGCCACCTTGATGCCGGTAGATGGGCCCGACCCACGTTGGATCAAAAATGTGTGCTAAGAGCTTCCAATTTTTATGTATAATGGGTATTGTACCACTTTAATCCAGAATAATCCCTAATCCTTAGTTCTATTGTTTGCATGTGTAATATTGTGCTGCCATACGTTTTTGTTTGCATGCTAGCTTTATGGATGTGCTAGTCTAAATTTTCTTGCTTGTATTCCGATCGTTCATAACCTTTACAGTTTATTTGTTGACAGCACATCCCTTTTTATATGCTGCCAATGATGCTGTCAGACAATAGTGATTTTAAAAGATCCACAACATGCTCTCTAAAGGATTTATGCTTCTCCCCTCTGTACTTCTGTATATACATATAGTGATAACATACAACTATCTGTGTGTATACAGAAATGTAAAGCGGGGGCAGAGAGATCAATGTGACGCAGTAAGGGATGGTCTCTGCGTTGCGTCTGAACTAATTCTATCTGATCATAGAGCTATATAAATATACAGAAATATGGAGGGAAGCAGCTTAAAATCTTTTAGAGAACATGCAGTGTTTCTGTGCAGTAGGAATGTCACTTTTAACTCCTTAAGAACACGGCCATATTTCACCTTAAGGACCAGACCAGACTAACTTTAAAACTCTTACTTATCCAGGCCATTCTGAGTGGGGGTTTTTTTTCCGTCACATATTGTACTTCATGATACTGGTAAAATGGAGTAAATTTACCCAAAAATATGGAAAATTTAGCAAATTTCAATTTCTCTACTTTTATAATAGATAATAATACCTCCAAAAATAATTTGCCATTCCCCATTTGCTACTTTATGTTTGGATCATTTTGGGAATGCCATTTTATTTTTTGGGGACGTTACAAGGCTTAGAAGTTTAGAAGCAAATCTTGACATTTTTCAGAAAATTTTCAAAGACCCAATTTTTAGGGACCAGTTCAGGTCTGAAGATATTGTGAGGCTTACATAATAGAAACCACCCAAAATGACCCCATTCTAGAAACTACACCCCTCAAGGTATTCAAAACTGATTTTACAAACTTTGTTAACCCTTTAGGTGTTCCACAAGAATTAATGGAAAATAGAGATACAATTTCAAAATTTCACTTTTTTGGCAGATTTTCCATTTAACCACCTCCCGACCGCCTAACGCGTCCGGAAGGTGGTTGATTTACTCCTCCTGGACGCATCCGTGCGTCATCTCACGATAGCCGAGATTTCCTGTGAACGTGCACACACAGGAACGGAAGGTAAGCGAGTGGATCTCCAGCCTGCCAGCGGCGATCGTTCGCTGGCAGGCTGGAGATGTGATTTTTTTTTTAACCCCTAACAGGTATATTAGATGCTGTTTTGATAACAGCGTCTAATATACCTGCTACCTGGTCCTCTGGTGGTCCCTTTTGTTTGGATCGACCACCAGAGGACACAGGCAGCACCAAACACCACTACACTACCCCCCCCCTGTCACTTATTAACCCTTTATGAACCACTGATCACCCCATATAGACTCCCTGATCACCCCCCTGTAAGGCTCCATTCAGACGTCCGTATGATTTTTACGGATACATGGATCGGATCCGCAGAACACATACGGACGTCTGAATGGAGCCTTACAGGGGGGTGATCAATGACAAGGGGGTGATCACCCCCCTGTAAGGCTCCATTCAGACGTCTGAATGCGTTTTGCGGATCCGATCCGTGGATCCGTAAAAAAAATCATACGGACGTCTGAATGGAGCCTTACAGGGGGGTGATCACCCCATATAGACTCCCTGATCACCCCCCTGTCATTGATCACCCCCTGTAAGGCTCTATTCAGACATTTTTTTTGGGCCCAAGTTAGCGGAAATTTTTTGTTTTTGTTCTTTCTTACTAAGGCCTCATGCACACGACCGTTGTGTGCATCCGTGGCCGTTGTGCCGTGTTCCGTTTTTTTTCGCGGACCCATTGACTTTGGGTCCGTGGAAAAATCGGAAAATGCACCGTTTTGCAGCCGAGACCGTGATCCGTGTTTCCTGCCCGTCAAAAAAATATGACCTGTCCTATTTTTTTGACTGACAACGGTTCACGGACCCATTCAAAGTCAATGGGTCCGTGAAAGAACACGGATGCACACAAGATTGGCATCCGTGGCCGTAGGTTACTTTCATACAGACGGATCCGAAGATCCGTTTGCATAAAAGCTTTTTCAGAGGTGAGTTTTCACTTCGTGAAAACTCAGATCCGACAGTATATTCTAACACAGAGGCGTTCCCATGGTGATGGGGACGCTTCAGGTTAGAATATACTGAAAAACTGTGTACATGACTGCCCCATGCTGCCTGGCAGGTGCTGCCAGGCAGCAGGGGGCAGACCCCCCCCCCCCCCCTGTTTTTAACTCATTGGTGGCCAGTGCGGCCCCCCCCCCCCCTCCCTCCCCTGTAGTTAACTTGTTGGTAGCCAGCCCCCCCTCCCTCCCCTGTAGTTTTAACTCATTGGTGTCCAGTGGGCCCCCCCTCCCTCTGCTGTAGATAACTCGTTGGTGGCCAGTGGGCCCTCTCCCCTCCCTCCCCCTCCTAATTAAAATCGCCCCCCCTATCATTGGTGGCAGTGGAGAGTACCGATCGGAGTCCCAGTGTAATCGCTGGGGCTCCGATCGGTAACCATAGCAACCAGGACGCTACTGCAGTCCCGGTTGCCATGGTTACTTAGCAATTTGTAGAAGCTTCATACTTACCTGCGAGCAGCGATGTCTGTGACCGGCCGGGAGCTCCTCCTACTGGTAAGTGACAGGTCTGTGCTATAGGCAATGCGCCGCACAGACCTTTCACTTACCAGTAGGAGGAGCTCCCGGACGGTCACAGACATCGCAGCTCGCAGGTAAGTATGAAGCTTCTACAAATTGCTAAGTAACCATGGCAACCGGGACTGCAGTAGCGTCCCGGTTGCCATGGTTACCGATCGGAGCCCCAGCTATTACACTGGGACTCCGATCGGTACTCTCCACTGCCACCAATGATAGGGGGGGCGATTTTAATTAGGAGGCGGAGGGAGGGGAGAGGGCCCACTGGCCACCAATGAGTTAACTACAGGGGAGGGAGGGGGGGGGGCGGCCGCACTGGCCACCAATGAGTTAAAAACAGGGGGCAGTCATGTACACAGTTTTTCAGTATATTCTAACCTGAAGCGTCCCCATCACCATGGGAACGCCTCTGTGTTAGAATATACTGTCGGATCTGAGTTTCACGATCTAGCTCATATCCGACAGTATATTCTAACATAGAGGCGTTCCCATGGTGATGGGGACGCTTCAAGTTAAAATATACCATCGGATTGGAGAAAACTCTGATCCGATGGTATAAAAGGGACTCCTGACTTTACATTGAAAGTCAATGGGGACGGATCCGTTTGAAATTGCACCATATTGTCTCAACGTCAAACGGATCCGTCCCCATTGACTTGCATTGTAATTCAGGACGGATCCGTTTGGCTCCGCATGGCCAGGCGGACACCAAAACAACTTTTTTTTTCATGTCCGTGGATCCTCCAAAAATCAAGGAAGACCCACTGGACGAAAAAATGGTTACGGACCCCGTTTTTGCGGACCGTGAAAAAATACTATCGTGTGCATGAGGCCTAAGTCTCATATTCCACTAACTTGTATCAAAAAATAAAATCTCACATGAACTCACCATACCCCTCACGGAATCCAAATGTGTAAAATGTTTTAGACCTTTATATTCCAGACTTCTTCTCACGCTTTAGGGCCCCTAAAATGCCAGGGCAGTATAAATACCCCACATGTGACCCCATTTCGGAAAGAAGACACCCCAAGGTATTCCGTGAGAGGCATATTGAGTCCATGAATGATTGAAATTTTTGTCCCAAGTTAGCGGAAAGGGAGACTTTGTGAGAAAATACAAAAAAAATCAATTTCCGCTAACTTAGGGGCCCGAAAGCGTGAGAAGAAGTTTGGGCCGGTTTGCGCATCTAGGCTGCAAAAAAGTGTCACACATCTGGTATCGCCGTACTCGGGAGAAGTTGGGGAATGTGTTTTGGGGTGTCATTTTACATATACCCATGCTGGGTGAGATAAATATCTTGGTCAAATGCCAACTTCGTATAAAAAAAAATTGGAAAAGTTGTCTTTTGCCAAGATATTTCTCTCACCCAGCATGGGTATATGTAAAATGACACCCCAAAACACATTCCCTAACTTCTCCTGAGTACGGTGATACCAGATGTGTCGCACTTTTTTGCAGCCAAGGTGGGCAAAGGGGCACACATTCCAAAGTGCACCTTTCGGATTTCACCGGTCATTTTTTACAGATTTTGATTGCAAACTACTTCTCACACATATGGGCCCCTAAATTGCCAGGGCAGTATAAATACACCACAAGTGACCCCATTTTGGAAAGAAGACACCCCAAGGTATTCCGTGAGGGGCATGGCGAGTTCCTCGAATTTTTAATTTTTTGTCGCAAGTTAGTGGAATATGAGACTCTGTAAAAAAATTAAAATCATCATTTTCCGCTAACTTGTGACAAAAAATAAAAAGTTCTATGAACTCACTAAGCCCATGAGCAAATGCCTTAGGGTGTCTACTTTCCGAAATGGGGTCATTTGTAGGGTTTTTCTACTGTCATTGTAGAACCTCAGGAAACATGACAGGTGCTCAGAAAGTCAGAGCTGCTTTAAAAAGCGGAAATTCACATTTTTGTACCATAGTTTGTAAACGCTATAACTTTTACCCAAACCATTTTTTTTTTTTTTATCAAAGACATGTACAACAATAAATTTAGCGAAAACTTTATATATGGATGTCGTTTTTTTTTGCAAAATTTTACAGCTGAAAGTGAAAAATTTCATTTTTTTTGCCAAAAAATCGTTAAATTTCGATTAATAACAAAAAAATGTAAAAATGTCAGCAGCAATGAAATGCCACCAAATTAAAGCTCTATTAGTGAGAAGAAAAGGAGGTAAAATTCATTTGGGTGGTAAGTTGCATGACCGAACAATAAACGGTGAAAGTAGTGTAGTGCAGAAGTGTAAAAAGTGGCCTGGTCATTAAGGGGGTTTCAGCTAGTGGGGTTAAAGTGGTTAAATCCAGTTACAAAGCTAGGGTTAGCCAAACAAAACTCTATTTATGGCCCTGATTCTGTAGTTTACAGAAACACCCCATATGTGGTCGTAAACTGCTGTACAGGCAGACGGCAGGGCGCAGAAGGAAAGGAATGCCATACGGTTTTTGGAAGGCAGATTTTGCTGGACTGGTTTTTTTGATACCATGTCCCATTTGAAGCCCCCTGATGCACCCCTAGAGTAGAAACTCCAAAAAAGTGACCCCATTTTGAAAGCTACAGGATAGGGTGGCAGTTTTGTTGGTACTATTTTAGGGTACATATGATTTTTGGTTGCTCTATATTACACTTTGGCCTCATGCACACGACAGTATTTTTTTCACAGTCCGCAAAAACGGGGTCCGTAGGTCCATGATCCGTGACCGTTTTTTCATCCGTGGGTCTTCCTTGATTTTTGGAGGATCCACGGACATGAAAAAAAAGTCGTTTTGGTATCCGCCTGGCCGTGCGGAGCCAAACGGATCCGTCCTGAATTACAATGCAAGTCAATGGGGACGGATCCGTTTGACGTTGACACAATATGGTGCAATTGCAAACGAATCCGTCCCCATTGACTTTCAATGTAAAGTCAGGAGTCCCTTTACTTTCACACTTGCGTTCAGAGCGGATCCGTCTGAGACGGATCCGCTCATATAATGCAGTCGGTGGCTCCGTTCAGAACGGATCCGTCTGCATTATATTGTTAAAAAATTTCTAAGTGTGAAAGTAGCCTGAGCGGATCCGTCCAGACTTTACATTGAAAGTCAATGGGGGACGGATCAGTTTGAAAATTGAGCCACAGTGTGTCATCTTCAAACGGATCCGTCCCCATTGACTTACATTGTAAGTGTGGACGGATCCGCTTGCCTCCGCACGGCCAGGCGGGGTTCTGCTGCCTGGCAGCACCTGCCTCTACTTCACCGCTGGATCGCCATTGACTGCAGTGAATTTCTGGCATTAATCCCGGATTTGGGCCTCACAAAAACTGTTGCATGCAAAGTTTTTTTTTTTTGTCTGGCCGACAGCCGAAGTTTCCTCCGTATCAGGCTGCCGGATCTCCAAAACAGAGATGTGAACGCAGCCTATTTTATGAATAATATTATTTTTTATCAAAATTTTAGTATTCAGTATTAAGGCTGATTGGATTGATAGTTTGTCTATATATGGGATGTACATGTAACTGGTTCATGTCGTGCTGCAATTTATAAAGCTCAGAATATTAGAGGCTATCCAGGAAATAATATTCATGACCTATCCACAGGATGTTTCCTGAAGCTGAGGCAGTCACCGGAGCTCTGGTGAGCTCAGCAGCCTTTTGGGCGCTTACCAAGCACAGCCCCATACTTTGTACATCAGCTGTGTTTGATATTGCAGCTCAGCCCTATTGACTTGTATGTGGCTGAGCTGCAACTAGGCTAAGTGACCAATTCACGTGGCCTAAGAAGCCGCGGAGCTCACAGAGCGCCAACCTCTGCTATCAGCTGCAGCACCCAGGCCCCTCAACAATCTGATATTGATGACCTATCCGAGAGATAGGTCATAGTATCATAGTTTGTAAGGCTGAAAAAAAGACATCTGTCCATCCAGTTCAGCCTGTTATCCCGCAAGTTGATCCTGAGGAAGGCAAAAAAACTAAATATGAGGTAGAAGCCAATTTTCCTCATTTTAAGAGGAAAAAATTATTTCCTGACTCCAATCAGAATAAGGGCTCATAACACAGATAAAGGGCGTGTGCATTCCGTATTTTGAGGAATGGAACGCCCGGTCTATAATAGAACAGGCGTTAATTATGAACCAGAAGAACGCGCTTCTGGGTTTCAGCCCTCTAAGTCACATTTGACCATAGCATCTGAGGGGTTTAACCTCCTCAGGACCGCCGTACGCAGGATTGCGTCCTGGCGGCGGCCCTGTTATTCCGGGTGGACGCGCCGGTGCGTCATCTCGTGAGACGTGAGATTTCGGGCAAAGCTGGCCCGTGCATGCGCATCGCGGGCCGGCAAAATTTAGAGTTGTATTTCGTCACCAGCCTGCCAGCCAATGATCGTGGCTGGCGATTTTCAAAAAAATCAAATCAGAAGCTAGTTAACACTTTATATTTGTAAATATAAGGTGTTAAATGGCTTCTCTGCTGGTTCTTTTGGTCGGTTGGTCTCAGCAGAGGAGCAGCCATCATAGTGAGTAGCCACCAAACACTACACTTAGCCCCAGATCACCCCCAGCACCCCAATTAACCCCTTGATCGCCCCTGTCAATCACCTAGTGAAAGGGAAAAAAGTGATCAGTGTAAACTGTAAGTTTTTTTTTTTCACTGGTATTGACTGATAGTTTTAGGATAGTTTAGGCCCCTTGGTTAGGTAGTTTAGCGATTGTTTAGCGCCCACCGCACCGCAGTCACTGATTCGCGTATCGCTAATCAGCATTTGTACTTTTATAGTATCTCTAAGTGATCAGAACTGATCACAGTCAGATCTATAATAGTATTAGTGTCACCTTAGTTGCCCTGACTACCTGGGGAGCAGTGGGAAGACAGTCTGGGACTTGGTGTCACCCTTATTTGGCAAGGGGTACCATCTTTATGTGGACAATTTCTACACAAGTGTGCCCCTCTTCAGGCATTTGTTCCTAGAACAGATTGGCTGCTGTGACACCGCGCGACCTAGTCGCAGGGGCTTCCCCCAACGGCTCGTTACCACCCATCTTGCAAGGGGGGAGAGGGCTGCCTTGTGTAACGAAGAACTGCTTGCGGTGAAATGGAGAGACAAGTGTGACGTTTACATGCTCTCCTCCATTCACGCAGACACGACAATCCAAATTGAACGAGCAACCAGTGTCATTGAAAAGCCCCTCTGTGTCCACAACTATAATTCGCTCATGGGAGGGGTGGACTTCAATGACCAGATGTTGTCTCCTTATCTCCTTTCCCGCAGGACCAGACGCTGGTATAAGAAGGTGTCTGTATATTTAATTCAATTGGCTGTATATAATAGTTTTGTTCTCTACAGTAAGGCTGGGAGAACAGGATCCTTCCTCAAATTTCAGAAAGAGATCATCGAGAACCTCCTGTATCCAGGAGGTTCCGTGGCCCCATCCACCAGTGTAGTGAGCCGTCTACACGAGCGACATTTCCCCAGTGTCGTTGCTGGTACCTCAAACCGACCGCCACCCCGAAAAAAATGTTGTGACTGTAGCAGGAGTGGAATACGGCGTGACACCCGCTATTTCTGCCCTGACCACCCTACCCTATGCTTAGGGGAGTGTTTCCAGAAGTACCACACACAGGTACACTTAGCATAGGGATTGCATCTCACAGGACAGGCACACAGGGCTATTAGGGCCCATTCACTCACACAGCAGCTGCAAACGTCTCCTTTCACCTGGGACAAAGTGCATAATGTACTAATGTACTTCGCCACATCTTTGGGCGATTTGCGCTTTGCACATTGTCCCATGGGGAAGGAGAGGTTTGTCCTATAAAGGTAAAAAAATAAATAAATAAAAAATCACCAGTAAGCAAAAAAGTTAACGTTCAGTTCAAAAAGTTAAATAAAGTTTATATGTTCTGTTCAAATGTTATTATAAAGTTAATAAAATTTATTGCGTTGTGGCCTGGTTTTTTATTTTTTATTTTTTATTTTTTTACCTTCCAGGTGGACCAACCGATCGACTAGCTGCAGCACTGATGTGCATTCTGACAGAAGCATTGCGCTGCTGTCAGATTACACAAAAGTCGGTGTATGCGGCGCTGCAAGACGAGATTTCTTCTCTGCAGTAACCCTGGGTTCACACCTGAGCGTTCTGAAAGGAGCGCTCTGTATATGCAATTGTACCGGCGTTTACAATCGCGCATACAGAGACAAGCGAACGCCCATTGTCGCGTGTTCCCGAAAGTCTATGTACGGGAACGCGCGAAAAAACGCCCCAAAGAAGCTCAAGAACTTTTTTGAGCGTAGGGCGTTTTTCAGCGCGTTCGAACACGCTGTAAAATGCTCAAGTGTGAACCAGGGCCATAGGGAAGCATTGGTTTTCATGTGTTGAGCGTTTTACAGCGCGTGTTCATATGCTTTGGCAAACACTTTGTATATATAAAAAAAAAAATAATAATCCCGGCAATGATTTATTCATCCACATCGATTGATGTGAATGGAGAAATCAGATTTGCCGGGGCATACGAGCTAAGTAGGTATGGATGTTGGGCGGAGCTCCTATGTCCTGGCAGACGCCTTTCCCCTCCTTTTTTTTGGGGGGGGGCAGAGATTTTTTCATCCACATTGATCGATGTGAATGAAGAAATCTGTGCCGTTCTTTTTTTCTTTCAGCCCAGAGGCTGAACGGAAAAAAAAATAATCTCATTACCTGTATGCTCAATATAAGGAGAATAGCAGAAACTCCTAATGCTGGCCATACATGTAATGATTGCGGAGACCCTCAAATGCCAGGGCAGTACAAACACCCCACAAATGACACCATTTTGGAAAGAAGACACCCCAAGGTATTCGCTGAGGGGCATATTGAGTCCATGAAAGATTGAAATTTTTGTCCCAAGTTAGCGGAAAGTGAGACTTTGTGAGAAAAAAAAAAAATATTCCGCTAACTTGTGCCAAATTTTTTTGGGGATTTCAAACTACTTTGCATGCATTTGGGCCCCTAAAATGCTAGGGCAGTATAACTACCCCACAAGTGGGTCACTTTGGGGTCCATTTTGGAAAGAAGACACCCAAAGGTATTTCGTGATGGGCATAGTGAGTTCATGGAAGTTTTTATTTTTTTAGTTAGTGGAATATGAGACTTTGTAAGAAAATAAAAATAAAAATCATAATTTTCCGCTAACTTGTGACAAAAAAATAAATAAATTCTATGAACTCGCCATGCCCCTCATTGAATACCTTGGGGTGTCTTCTTTCCAAAATGGGGTCACATGTGGGGTATTTATACTGCCCTGGCTTTTTAGGGGCCCTAAAGCGTCCAAAGAAGTCTGGGATCCAAATGTCTAAAAATGCCCTCCTAAATGGAATTTGGGCACCTTTGCGCATCTAGGCTGCAAAAAAGTGTCACACATGTGGTATCGCCGTACTCAGGAGAAGTTAGGGAATGTGTTTTGGGGTGTCATTTTACATATACCCATGCTGGGTGAGATAAATATCTTGGTCAAATGCCAACTTTGTATAGCAAAATGGGAAAAATTGTCTTTTGCCGAGATATTTCTCTCACCCAGCATGGGTATATGTAAAATGACACCCTGAAACACATTCCCCAACTTCTCCTGAGTACGGCGATACCACATGTGTGACACTTTTTTGCAGCTTAGGTGGGCAAATGGGCCCACATTCCAAAGAGCACCTTTCAGATTTCACAGGGCATTTTTTACAGATTTTGATTTCAAACTACTTCTCACGCATCTGGGCCCCTAAAATGCCAGGGCAGTATAACTACCCCACAAGTGACCCCATTTTGGAAAAAAGACACCCCAAGGTATTCCTTGAGGGGCATGGCGAGTTCCTAGAATTTTTTATTTTTTTGTCACAAGTTAGTGGAAAATGATATTATTATTTTTTTTCTTACAAAGTCTCATATTCCACTAACTTGTGAAAAAACTTCCATGAACTCACTATGCCCATCACGAAATACCTTGGGGCGTCTTCTTTCCAAAATGGGATCACTTGTGGGGTAGTTATACTGCCCTGGCATTTTAGGGGCCCAAATGCGTGCAAAGTAGTTTGAAATCAAAATCTGTAAAAAAATGGCCTGTGAAATCCGAAAAGGTGCTCTTTGGAATGTGGGCCCCTTTGCCCACCTAGGCTGCAAAAAAAGTGTCACACGTGGTATCGCTGTACTCAGGAGAAGTTGGGGAATGTGTTTTGGGGTGTCATTTTACATATACCCATGCTGGGTGAGATAAATATCTTGGTCAAATGCCAACTTTGTATAAAAAAAATGGGAAAAGTTGTCTTTTACCGAGATATTTCTCTCACCCAGCATGGGTATATGTAAAATTACACCCCAAAACACATTCCCCAACTTCTCCTGAGTACGGCGATACCAAATGAGTGACACTTTTTTGCAGCCTAGGTGGGCAAAGGGGCCCACATTTCAAAGAGCATCTTTCGGATTTCACAGGCCATTTTTTTTTACAGATTTTGATTTCAAACTACTTCGCACGCATTTGGGACCCTAAAATGCCAGGGCAGTATAACTACCCCACAAGTGACCCCATTTTGGAAAGAAGACACCCCAAGGTATTTCATGATGGGGCATAGAGAGTTCATGGAAGTTTTTATTTTTTGTCACAAGTTAGCGGAATATGAGACTTTGTAAGGAAAAAAAAGAAAAAAAAAATCATCATTTTCCGCTAACTTGTGACAAAAAATAAAAAGTTCTATGAACTCACTATGCCCATCAGCGAATACCTTAGGGTGTCTACTTTCCGAAATTGGGTCATTTGTGGTTTTTTTCTACTGTCTGGGCATTGTAGAACCTCAGGAAACATGACAGGTGCTCAGAAAGTCAGAGCTGCTTCAAAAAGCGGAAATTCACATTTTTGTACCATTTCACATTTTTGTACCTAACCCCTGAAGACGCCGTGATACGGCTGAAACATGTCGGGGGGCAGCGTGAGGCTCTGAATTTTATGGCAGCTGTTCATTAGGTCCATTACAGAGAAATAAAATGAATTGCACTTAACAAATAACAAATACAGGCAAGCGCGCAGCCTGTTAGTGAAAGTGTGTATCAAACCCAGTCAGATGACGGTCCTGACAGGGTAATCTAAAGGGATAGACAAATGGCCAGTGACCACTGAGAATTTTAACATTAGTTATCTACACCATAATTATTAAATAATATGAAATAAAAGCTAAGTCTTAGTTAAGTAGGTAGGTGCAGTGAAAGTGATATTGATAGGATAGCATCTTGCAGTTGATGGAGATTTGAGGGATGCACATCCAGGGCACGAAGCTCCCGTTCCACCACATCCCAAAGATGCTCTATTGGGTTGAGATTTGGTGACAGTGGGGGCCATTTTAGTACAGTGAACTCATTGTCATGTTCAAGAAACCAATTTGAAATGATTCGAGCTTTGTGACATGGTGCATTATCCTGCTGGAAGTAGGCATCAGAAGATGGGTACATGGTGGTCATGAAGGGATGGACATGGTCAGAAACAATGCTCAGGTAGCCCGTGGCATTTAAACGATGGCTAATTGGCACTAAGGGGTCTAAAGTGTGCCCAGAAAACATCCCCCACACCATTACACCACCACCAGCCTGCACAGTGGTAACAAGGCATGATGGATACATGTTCTCATTCTGTTTACGCCAAATTCGGACTCTACCATTTGAATGTCTCAATAGAAATCGAGACTCATCAGACCAGGAAACATTTTTCCAGTCTTCAACAGTCCAATTTTGGTGAGCTCGTGCAAATTGTAGCCTCTTTTTCCTATTTGTAGTGGAGATGAGTGGTACCCGGTGGGGTCTTCTGCTGTTGTAGCCCATCCACCTCAAGGTTGTGCGTGTTTTGGCTTCACAAATGCTTTGCTGCATACCTCGGTTGTAACGAGTGGTTATTTCAGTCAACGTTGCTCTTCTATCAGCTTAAATCAGTCGGCCCATTCTCCTCTGACCTCTAGCATTAACAAGGCATTTTTGCCCACAGGACTGCCGCATACTGGATGTTTTTCCCTTTTCACACCATTCTTTGTAAACCCTAGAAATGGTTGTGTGTGAAAATCCCAGTAACTGAGCAGATTGTGAAATACTCAGACCAGCCCGTCTGGCACCAACAACCATGCCACGCTCAAAATTGCTTAAATCACCTTTCTTTCCCATTCTGACATTCAGTTTGGAGTTCAGGAGATTGTCTCGACCAGGACCACAACCCTACATGCATTGAAGCAACTGCCATGTGATTGGTTGACTAGATAATCGCATTAATGAGAAATAGAACAGGTGTTCCTAATAATTCTTTAGGTGCGTGTACATTGCTTGTTGTTTCCATTGACCACCCTGCAATCCAGCGGTGGTGGCCTTATTTGCACACTATAGGAAAAGGCACCAGCCTCTCTGGTGGCTGGTACAATGGAAGTGTGCAAAGGTTGGCACTTTATCCTATAGTGTGCAAGCATGACCACCACTGCTGGATTGCAGGGTGGTCGCAACCATGGATACAAGCATTGTATGATGTGATGAAGGAAGCAATATGGACAATCACAAGACATTAGAAAGTGGCTTGTATTAACTTTCGCTATGTGATAATGGACATTTGCTGAAGTGAGACAACTCATTTAACTCTCTGTGTACCAACCTTGGCTAGTTCCACTGGTTTACTTCTCATTTACGAATTTGGCTATATCTGTACTCCTCAGATTTGGACTTTGGTTTGTTTTACTGGTTAACCTTTCATCTGCTGATTTGGCAATATCTGTACCCTCCTCGTTCTGACTTTGGCTTGTTAGATTATCCTTTCTACTTTACTGTGATCATCTGGTTAAGGGCTCATGCACATGACCGTTTGTATTTTGCAGTCTGCAAAACACGGATCTGCAAACAATACGTATGACGTCCGTGTGGCGTATTGCATCCAATTTTTTGCAGATCCATTGTAACAATGCCTATCCTTCTCCGCAAAATGGACATAAATCGGACATGTTCTATCTTTTTTGCAGAAAGGCCATGCGGGCATACGGAAACGGAATGCACACTGAGTCATTTCCATTTTTTTGTGGACCCATTAAAGTGGATGGTTCTGCATATAGGCCACAAAAAAAAACGAATGGACACGGAAAGAAAATACGTTCGTTTACATGAGCCCTTAGTTTTCGATATGCAAACTTGCACCTGTTTTCTGTTACCTAGGGATGCAACCTGAGTCCCTAGCAGCCAAGACCATCCTGCCTTGTGGCAGGCTTTGGTGAGTACATAGGGGTAGCCTAGACTCTGCTAATCGGAGTGGTGTATGACAATAGGTAGGTTGTTCCAGCCAGTGAGGTCTGTAGTTACGTTTATACACAGGTTGCCACTAGAGTTGAGCGAACCTGCCTTTTGGCAGGTTCAGTTTTGGGTTTGGGGTTTAAGTGCATTATGCGATGGATTCCGTTCTCACAGAATCCATCTTGTAATTTGTGCCGCATAAGACAATTGTATGGCCAGCTCCAAGGGTTCCGTTCTGCTGGCCATACACTTGTATTATGCGGCATGCCAGCATTGAATTACGTTATGGATTCCGTGAGAACGGAATCCATTACGTAATTCACTTAAACCCCGAACTCAAACCTGTCAAAAGGCAGGTTCACTCAACTCTAGGCTAGACAACCCCTTAAAGTTAGAAACACAAACCTAGTAGAACATCTTGGGTGAAGCTCTGACAAATACTGGTGTCATGACAGATGACTTGAAAAAAACTAGAAAAAAAAAACTTACAAGAAAGAAATGTAATATTTGAATTTATAAATAGAATGTTTTATTCATTATACATAAATGTAATTCACTTTTTACAAAATTATAGATTTGACAATCTCCATGGAAAAATAATCATAGTTGAAATAGTTTGTCTGTAATTGCACCCATGTGCTAGTCCTGTATTGTTCTGACAAAAACCTGTTTCACCTGTTAAACGAAGTGGAGAATGCACCGTAACTACCACTCCAAATGTGTCATTTACAACACATTGCGACTATCTTCCTTGTCCATCTGTTGTCATTAAGAGTGGACAGCATAAAGCGTGACACATCAGCACGTGATACTGTATTGGTTATTGGGTAACCTTTATCATCTGGGACAAAATATCCTTCATGGGTCAATATTTCTTTGTCTGAAAGAGATTAAAAATGATAGATAATGTTTTTTTATAACTCCCACTGTCAGAATTAAAGGCTATGTACACCTTTGGAGGCAATTTTTTTATTATTGCATTGTACTCATTTTGAGCTAAAATCATTTTCTCAATTGGTCTTTTTCAAAATTATGGAGCCCTTGTTTCTGTACATAGCTGAGATGCTCTAGTAGCAGCCTGAGCATTGTCTGTCTTTTCCGTCAGTTGTGAAGCTTGCAGGCTCCTTATCTCTGCTTTCTGACATTATAAACACTCATTGTAGCTCATTTCTTATCTTACTGATAAGAATGTGGCTTAAATAAGTGTTTATGACCTCTCAGTAGTTTAGAAATAAGGTTTATTAGATGATTAGCACAAAGTGAAAGTACCAGTCACACAGTTAGAAAGACAGTTACCCTTTGTGATAGAATAGCTCAATATTTTTAATAAAGGTGTGCATATCCTTTCCATTTTTATATATGGACAGAATGGCATAAAAAGCATTACTCACCTTCCAACACTCAGCAATTGATTGGCTGAGTAGGCATTTCTTACATGTTCAGCCAGGACGAAAAAAATGGAGACCAGGGAGACTTGGTAAGTATTGGAACATTGTTGGTCGAGGATCAGTGAGGAGATTGGTCCTTTTTAAACCATTCTGCCCCATTTATAAAAATGCAACTTTGGCAGACAGCCCCTTAATTGGCCAATATTTAATACACAACACTTATTAGGAATACCTCCGTACACGACATTTGAGGGGGTATGGTACAATTGATTTTATTTTCGTCTGGATCCCACCCTGGTACTGAATTTAGTTATAATATAATGTCCTCCATGATGCTGTTACTTATGAGGGTGTGCTAGAGAGATAGCGATAAGGCTACTTTCACACTGGCGTTTTGGTTTCCGTTTGTGAGATCCGTTTCAGGGCTCTCACAAGCGGTCCAAAACGGATCAGTTTTGCCCTAATGCATTCTGAATGGATAAGGATCCATTCAGAATACATCAGTTTGCCTCCTTTCTGCCTCCATTGCGCTCTGGAGACAGACACCAAAACACTGCTTGCAGCGTTTTGGTGTCTGCCTGATGATGTGGAGGCAAACGGATCCATCCTGACACACAATGTAAGTCAATGGGGACGGATCTGTTTTGACTGACACAATGCAAAAAGGATCCGCCCCCCATTGACTTTCAATGGTGTTCAAAACTGATCCATTTGGCCAATGTTAAAGATAATACAAACTGATCCATTCTGAACAGATGCATGCGGTTGTATTATCAGTGCGGATCCGTATGTGCAGATACATGATGGATCCGCACCAAATGCGAGTGTGAATGTAGCCTAAGAAGAAGGCTCCTCTTCTGGGAGGAATTCTGATTTGTTCTATGTATGACTGCTCATGAATGTTCCTTGTATCCTGGCCTTGTCCAGCCACTCTTAGGCCCCTTTCACACGGGCAAGAATTCCGCGTGGGTGCAATGCGTGAGGTGAACGCATTGCACCCGCACTGAATCCGGATCCATTCACTTCAATGGGGCTGTGTACATGAGCTGTGATTTTCACGCATTACTGGTGAATTGCGTGAAAATCGCAGCAAGCTCTATATTGTGTTATTCACGCAACACAGGCCCCATAGAAGTGAATAGGGCTGCGTGAAAATCGCAAGCATCCACAAGCAAGTGCGGATGCAGTGCAATTTTCACTCATGGTTGATAGGAGACTATCGGGATGGGGACCTGATCTTTATAATTTTCCCTTATAACATGGTTATAAGGGAAAATAATAGCATTCTTAAAACAGAATGCTTAGTGAAATAGTGATGGAGGGGTTAAAAAATAAAAAACAATAAATAAACTCATCTTAACCCACTTGAACGCTCATCCTGGCATGTCTTCTATCTTTCTTGATGAAAAGGACCTGTGGTGACATCCCTGTGCTCATCACATGGTCTATCACATGGTTCATCACACTGGTGATGGACCATGTGATGAGCGCAGTGACATCAAAGGTCCTTTAGCCAGGTCCTGAAGAAAGTAGAAAGAAGAGGAGATCCGCTACGCGATCAAGTGGATGGGGTGAGTTAAATTTGTTTATTTTTAACCCCTCAATGGACATTTTACTAAGCATTCTGTATTAAGAATGCTATTATTGTCCCTTATAACCATGTTATAAGGGAAAATAATAAAATCTACACAACACTGATCCCCGAACTTCTGTGAAGAAGTTCGGGTCTGGGTACCAAACATGCCGATTTTTCTGTGTGCAAAACGCATTAAAACACTTTGCACTCGAGCTGAAAAATCGCGCATTTTCCCACACCCGCATCTTGTCCGGCCCTCACACGCGACGCCTGTGTGAAAGAGGCCTTAGAATGCAAAATTTAGCAGCTGCATGATCGATTATGTCACATGGCATTCTCTACTGATATCATGTACTAACTCAGATTACATCCCATAAATTAGGGAAAGATACACACATTGTGGATTTGCCCCTATGGCCAGATATTTCTAATCATTTTTACAAACATATGTATAAAGTGAAATGTCTACCTGTCACTGGTGTATTCTGAAGTCCAGGTGGTCTTACAACAGTCCAGTTAATATCAGAACATTCTTTTTCTAGATATTTTTCCATCTCAAACATGTTTGTGAGAACACTTTTAATTAGCGGTATCAATAGATTCCTCACGAAGAATGATGCATTTTGTGCGGAAGCTAGCTGTTAATGAAAATATGATTATTGACCTAAATCTGCAGGCAATAAATACAGCTTATAATTTTCCTACATTTCTACCCATTTCTGGATCATCCATCGGCTATATATATATATATATATAGTTAGTCTGAAGGCAAGGTTTTATACACATGGCAGAACCATGTAGCAGATGCTGCACGGAGACATACGGACTATGTGCTCCATGCAGTATAAAATTTTCTAGGTGAGAAGGTTTTTTAGACATCCATAGAGAAAATGATTATTTACAGAGTAAGGGCTCATGCACACAACCGTAGCCGTTTTTTGCGGTCCAAAAAATACGGATTCGCAAAATACATATGCCGTCCGTGTGCGTTCCACACCAGCCCTCTACAGAACTGTCCTATCCTTGTCCATAATCCAGACAAGAATAGGACGTGTTCGTTTTTTTTTTTTTTGTGGGTGCTGCAGACATGGTGCGCTGTCCACATCTTTTGACGCCCCATTGAAACGAATGGGTCCAACCCACAAAAAAATGCAGATTGGATGTGGACTAAAACAGCGGTCGTGTGCACGAGCCCTCATACTAAGGAACTGCTAATCGTAGACACCTTAGACTGCTGCCACACGTTCAGATGTGTTCAGGAGTGATTTATATCTTCAGTAAGTGGCTGACAATTAGGGCTCATGCACACAAACGTATTTTCTTTCTGTGTCCGTACCATTTTTTTTGCAGATCGTATGCAATGCCAAAAAAACGGAAGTTACACTGTGTGCATTCCGTTTCCATATGTCTGCATGTCAGTTCTGCAAAAAAATAGAACACGTCCTATTATTGCCCGCATAGGTCTACACTCACACAACTGTATGAATGAGTCTGCATCCATTCCGCAATTTTGTCAAATGATGCGGACAGCACACCGTGTTCAGTTCTGCGGCCCCGCAAATAAGATAGAGCATGTCCTATTCTTGTCCGCAATTGTGGACAGGATAGGCATTTTCTATGGTAGTGGTGGCCATGTGCGGCCCGCAAGTTGCGGAACGCACACGTGCCGGTATTAGTGTTTTGCAGATCTGCAATTTGCGGATCTGCAAAACACTACAGTCATGTGAATGTATCCTAACGGACAAGTATAGGACTGTTCTATTAAGGACCAGCTGTTCTTTCCCGAAATTATTTTTTGCAGATCCGTGTTTTGCGGACCACAAAATACATAGTCGTGTGCATGAGCCCTTACTTATGCCACTGTATCAAGACACTGTCGTAAACTGCGCCAAAACTTGTCAAATTGATGTGCAGAGGATTTATAAAAATCTAGATACCTAGCTATACCTAGCTCAACAAGGAGGTGTGGTTTACCAGAAAAGGGGCATGGCTTTACTTGAAAGGGGATGTGGCCTAATAGGCGACATTTAGCACCAAAATTGCACCTAAAATCCTGTCTAAATTCTGCACCACATTTGTCATCCAGCCTGAGCCTGTGAAAAAACTGGAACATGTCTAGTCAGCCTATCTAAAGTTTACTCCATCTATAGCAGGGGTCAGCAACCTTCGGCACTCCAGCTGCTGTGAAACTACAACTCCCAGGATGCACACTTGCTCGGCTGGAGTTGTAACTCCCACAGAAGTGAAAGGAGGATTCTGGGAGTTGTAGTGTGAGAACAGCTGGAGTGCTGGAGGTTGCTAATCCCTGATCTATAGGATTAGTATATCTGCCCCAGTGTTGCATTTTTTCAGTGCAGAAATAAAAAAAAAGATACAAATATGGATTCTAACGCATTTTGTGGATAACTTTCCTTTGTAAGAACAACCACAGAGAAAATCTGAAAGTTATAGTGTTGTAGATACATACTGTCTGTGTACCAGGAAGTCATTGTCACCATTCGATTCACTCCAGTCTGTCGCATGGCCCCCACGATGGGGGCAATGGAGTCTGTATAACCACTTATTGATGAGAACATTTTATATTGGAATCCCAGGCAAGAGACAACAGCATCCTGTCCTTTGAAATGTTCAGCTAATGAGTCTGCGGAAAATATATTAGCTTCTACTACCTGGAAAAAGTGCAACCATGTTAATAGGCTAGTATACTACAACATAAAACGTATCGTGTTACAGGGAACCTGTCCCCGGGATTTTGTGTATAGAGCTGAGGACATGGGTTGCTAGATGGCGGCTAGCACGTCCGCAATATCCTGTCCCCATAGCTCTGTGTGCTTTTATTGTGTAAAAAAAAACGATTTGATACATATGCAAATTAACCTGAGATGAGTCCTGTCCATGACTCATCTCACGCACAGGACTCATCTCAGGGCAATTTGCATATGTATCAAATTGTTTTGTTTTTTTTTTACACAATAAAAGCACACAGAGCTATGGGGACAGGATATTGCGGACGTGCTAGCCGCCATCTAGCAACCCATGTCCTCAGCTCTATACACAAAATCCCGGGGACAGATTCCCTTTAAGGCAACAAATGCTCAGGATGTGAACATAGCCTATGCACCTGCAGATATCCCTCACAAATGTGCATGCAAGGTCTGGAACTTAAAGGCCTCTTTCACACGGGCGTCATGTTTTTTGCCCGGATAAGAGCCGAGTGCGTTGCGGGAAAATGCGCAATTTTCCCGCGCGAGTGCAAAACATTGTCATGAGTTTTGCACTCGGGTGAGAAAAATCGCGCATGTTTGGTACCCAAACCCGAACTTCTTCACAGAAGTTCGGGCTTGGGATTGATGTTCTGAAGATTGTATTATTTTCCCTTATAACATGGTTTTAAAGGAAAATATTAGCATTCTGACTACAGAATGCATAGTATAATAGTGCTGGAAGGGTTAAAAAAAATAAAAAAAGTTAACTCACCTTATCCTTTTGTTCGCGTAGTTCGTTCCCGGTCTGTTCTTTGCTAGCTGTGGGCTTGGGCTAAATGACCTGTGGTGATGTCAGATCACATGCTCCAATCACATGGTCCATCACCATGGTGATGGACCATGTGATCTGATGTCATCAAAGGTCCTTTAGCCCAAGCCCACAGCTAGCAAAGAACAGATCGGGAACGAACTACACGAACAAGAGGATAAGGTGAGTTAACTTTTTTATTTTTTTAACCCTTCCAGCACTATTATACTATGTATTCTGTAGTGAGAAAGCTAATATTTTCCTTTAAAACCATGTTATAAGGGAAAATAATACAGTGAATAGACTGTCACCTAGAACCCATGCGTGAAAATCGCACCACATCCGCACTTGCTTGCAGATGCTTGCGATTTTCACGCAGCCCCATTCACTTCTGTAGGGCCTGCGTTGCGTGAAAAACGCACAAAATAGAGCATGCTGCGATTTTCACGCAACGCATAAGTGATGCGTGAAAATCACCGCTCATGTGAACAGCCCCATAGAAATGAATGGGTCAGGATTCAGTGCGGGTGCAATGCGTTCACCTCACGCATCGCACCCGCGCGGAATACTCGCTCGTGTGAAAGGGGCCAAAGGGCATCCACACTTCAAGCTTTTCATGACTGATCATGGTTTGAGCCTTAACCCTTTCAGGACCAGGGTCATGTTATTTAGTCTTAGTCTTTTTTTACAGGACACATACAACTTTCTAAATATTTAACATTGAAGCTGATATCATTTAATTGTGTAGGTCTTAGTTAGGGAAGTATGGGCAAATACAATTGTTAATGTTCTGTTTTAAGGTGGCTTAACATACCTGATAGCCGTGCAAATTATGTTCAGGTGTTCATGTGATGCAGGATATTTATTATGCATGTGGCTTCTAAGGGAAGGGGGTGGGCTTATTAAATTATTTTTTGACTTTTTCATTATTTTTTCGAATTTTATTATGTTTTCTATTAATTTGTATTAATTATTTTTTTACTTATACTATTACTTATATATTAACAGCTACTTGTCCAGTTGCTGTCACTGGAACCTGATTGTTTTGTATCCTTAAAACAGCCCCTGGACAAGAGAAGGTTAATAACTGTCAGATATGAAAGCTACTATGCTCCTGGGATCACTTCAGCTGACTACTCCTGCGTTGTGGGAACCGGGCAATCGTGGCCTTCCACTGGCATAAGGGTATGACTACATGACATGGCCATACCACATGAGTCCAATTAACTAATTAGGGCCATATTGTTTAGTCAGTCTTCATTGTTAATGGCTACATGGTTTTGCAGATGCAATTCAGATGATTGTATTATTAGTAACAGAAGCGTTTTTACTGAACCCTGCCGGATCCAGCAAAAATGCTAGTGTGAAAGTAGCCTTATTAGGAGACATTTGCCTCTTAATAAATTAAGTGCATCTCATTCCAGCGCACAGAAGATTAACACGCCAGTCTTGATTTATTCATTTATTTATTTTTTAAATTAACTCACCTCCTCTTGATCGCGTAGTAGACGATCTCTTCTTACTACTTTAGGCTGGGTTCACACCTGAGCGTTTTACAGCGCGTTCCTACGTGCTGTAAAACGCTCAACAAGGAGAAACCAATGCTTCCCTATGGGAATGGTTCTCACCTGGGCGTTTTACAGCGCGTACGATGGCTCAGTGACGTCACCACAGGTCCTGAAGAAAGAACAGGAGATCGGCAGCTACGCGATCAATTGGAGGAGGGGAGTTAATTTGTTTACATTGACCTTCTACTATGCATTCTGTATTAAAGAATGCTATTATTTTCCCTTATAACCATGTTATAAGGGAAAATAATAAAATCTACACTACAACTAACCCAAACCCCGAACTTCATTGAAGAAGTTTGGGTCTGGGTACCACATTAATTTTTTTTCTCATGCGCGTGCCAAATGCATTGCACTCACGCGAAAAAACTGAACCACGCAACGCAATCGCAGTCAAAACTGACTTAAATTGTGTGCTCACTCGCACGATTTCCCCACCACGCACCTGCATCCTATCCAGCCCCAACCCGTAACGCCCGTGTGAAAGAGGCCTTAGTAAAATAAAAAAACTCAAATAACCCCTTTAATCACTTCAGTATCTGAAGGTTTACCAGATTCCGCATTTACTTTAGGCCTCATGCACACAACCATTGTTTGGGTCCGCATCCGAGCCGCTGTTTTGGCGGCTCGGATGCGGACCAATTCACTTCAATGGGGCCGCAAAAGATGCAGACAGCACTCCGTGTGCTGTCCGCATCCGTGACTCCGTTCCGCGGCCCCGCTAAAAAAATATAACATGTCCTATTCTTGTCCGCGCTTTGCGGACAAAAATTGGCATTTATATTGCCGGCTCCCGTTCCATTCCGCAAATTGCGAAAGGCAACACTGGCGGCTTCCGTTTTTTGCGGATCCGCGGTTTGCGGACTGCCAAAAAACTGTGCGGTTGTGTGCATGAGGCCTTAATTTGTAACCGTGACATAGCCGTAAGAGGGATTCTTTTTTGTGAGATCAGATTTGTATTTATACATATAACCGTATATTGATAAACTTTATGGGGGGAGATATATGGGAAAAATGTACTTCTACTATTTATTTATTTTTGCATTTTTTATTTATAGCATCAATAAAGTGGTAACTTGATACCAAATATGTATACGGTAGTTTTTATTTATATTTTACATTTAATGGATAAAACATTATGTCTACACACTTAATTTTTCTGTTGATATGGTTGTGACGTTCCTGTGCCACCTACACATACAGAAATACATACTTCAGAGTTGAGTTGAGTTCTGGTGCCCCCTGGAAAGAGACTGACCTATACACTCTGTATAGTACGCCAGCAATAATAAATGCCTACTGTAAGTATTTGTGAGGTGAACATGTAACGTACCTTAAGTTTCTCGTGCTGAATGGTCATTTTGCTGACATTTCGCACAAGAGCTGTGACTTCATGCCCGTCCTGCAGAGCTTGGGTTACAAGGGTTGCACCTGTTTGTCCAGTCGCTCCAAGAACTGATAGTTTCATTCTGAATTCCTGTATATGATGATAACATTGATAGTTAAAGGTGTTGTCCAGGATTTAATATTGATGGATACTGCTCAGGACAATGCTTACTACCTTGCGGCTTTGGCGCTGGAACTACACTGGATTGTCCATTGTGTAGTGGATGGAGCTGGTAATTGCAGCACCGCTCCCATTCACTTCATTTGGAGCAGCACTGCAGTTACCAACTCCAACCACTACACAATGGATGGAGCTGTGTAGTGCCAGTGCTGGAGCTACAAAAACTGTTGATGGCAGGGATGCAAAGTGCCAGACTGTCACCAAACTAATATCAAAATACTTTATGGTACATGCACACGTCCAGGAGAATCCGCACTGAAATCTGCAGGTGTTCGCAGGCAAATCTGTGCGGTCAATCTGCATCAATTGGATGCGGATTTGGTGCAGATTTTACAAATTGAATGAAAAAAATCCGGTCGTGTGCATTTAGCCTAAAGGGGCTGTCTTGTTTTTTTTTATTGATCACCTATCCTCAGGATAAGTCATCAATATCACATTGGCGAGGGGGCTGACTCCTGGCACCCCTGCCAATCAGCTGTTTGAAGAGAAATCAGCGCTCGTATGTGTCCTCTTCAAACAGTTAATTGCCGAGGGTGCCAAAGATAGGTCATCAATATATATATATATATATATATATATATATATATAAAGCAGACAACCCCTTTTAAATGTTGGAACTTATGAGTTGAGTTTTTTCAAATTCTTGCAAATGACCCTTTGGCATTATTAAAATGCTTATCCTGCCAACCTTCCTATAGGCTCCCATACTGCACTGGTTAAAAAAAAGAAAAAACCTGCTTGCTGGATTTAGAATATGCAGCCATAGGGGGTCATTTATCAAACTGGTGTAAAGTAGAACTGGCTTAGTTGCCCATAGCAACCAGTTGCTATTGGCAACTAAGCCAGTTCCACTTTACACCAGTTTGATAAATCTCCCCCATGGTTTACACCTAAAACCAACCCAAATCCAGTGGTCCAGTCCCAGGTTTCGTTGGCTGTCCTGTGGCCTCCAGTGGTGTGTGGCATACCTTGATTTTTACTGTATCTACCTTGTGAGGACACAGGCACAGTTGAATTCAATAGTGGGACAGAAAACCATCAGCTCCCTGCTCCATCATTTGTCAGTCTGTGCTGTCCCCAGCAGGCAGACGCAATACGGGAGGTCACCGTGTCTGTTCAGCAGTAGAGAGCACAAGCTGGGGCATAATGCTCCATTCATCAGGGGAACAGGACTAGATTAGTATTACTTTATTTTATTTAATCTACAGGGGTTTCACTATTGTGAGGGGGGCACTCAGGGGGCAGTACTACTGTGAGGGAAGCACTGAGGTGGACACTAAGGAGGCAGTGCTATTGTGAGGAGGCACTAACCTAATATTTCCCTCTCAGTGTGTGGCACTACCATAATTCCTAGGCAGCACGCCTGCTGTCCCGGTGTCATCCCTTACATTCAATCACTTACTCTTGTCTACTGCACCTCAAAAACATTTCTGCACGGGCAACATCCGTGCAGTTTGCGCAGATGAATCCAGACCAATTCAGCTTGAATGGGTCTGTGATCCATTCGCACCACAAAAAAATATATATTTTCAATTTTCTTGCGTTTCGTAGGCACGTGGGGTTCAGTGACTCCGTTCCGCACCGGACCTTCCGGATTGCTGACCTAATCAAGTGAATGGGTTTGCATCCGTGATGCAGGGTGCTCAGGGCCGGTGCCCCGCCCGTATATTGCTGACCTGCTGTTTGCAGTCCACAATACAAGCACGGGTGGGCAACGGCCATGTACATGAGGCCTTACTATGAGGGGGCACTAAGAGCATAACTATGGTGTGAAATCACTACTGGGCAATAAGGGAGCATAAGATCAATTTCATATGGGTGTATATGTTTTAGTTAGTTTAGTTTATTTCATGTTGGGGCTATTATAATACTGTCTAGAATTCATGCTTAATTAACACTTTATAATGAAGTATATTATTATTTACCATGTTATCTAAGAACTTTGGATGTCACTAAGGCCCCATGCACACGGCCGTGTTTGACAGCCGTGTGCGGGCCGTGGAACCGCGGCCTGGATCCCTCCAGAGAGCAGGAGCGCACGGCGTCACTGGTTGCTATGACGCCGTGCGCTCCCTGCTGCCGCCGCAATACACTGGTATGATCTATACCAGTGTATTACTGTACTGTGCCGGCAGCAGGGAGCGCACAGCGTCATAGCAACCAGTGACGCCGTGCGCTCCTGCTCTCTGGAGGGATCCAGGCCGCGGTTCCACGGCCGTGTGCATGGGGCCTAATACAATTGTTGACTGGAGCTTATTGATGCGGTTCTGAGCCTCTTTATAGGGCTGTGGGGAAGCACTTACGCCCTCTTGTGGCAAAACTCAGTGTCTAATCAGACCACACCTGTAATAATTTCCAATAATTTCTGACATGTTTATCCAGTTGAGTTTTTTGTTGTTGTCAATGAGTGTACTTAAATCAGTTGTCAGACCTAAATGATTAATTAATGCCTCGCATGACTGTGTTAAAAATAGGTAAAAAAAAAAAAAAAAAAAAAAACACCTCTCAAAGCCCTTACATTCTGGTGATATGGCTAATGGTGGTCCCCTCCAGCTGAAAGTGAAATGGGCCCATTCTTGGTCACAAGACCCCTGCCTTCATTCAATGGCCTCAGCGGTTACATGTGCAAGAAGGCCTCTTTCACGCGACCGCTTTTCTTTTTTTTTTTGTTTACGGGCCGTTTTTTGCGTTCCGTATACGGTCCGCATACATAACCATTCATTTCAATGGTTCCGCAAAAAAAAAAAAGAATGTACTCAGTATGCATTCCGTTTCCGTTTTTCTGTACCTATTATTGCCCACAAATCACGTTCCGTGGCTGCATTCAAGTAAATGGATCCACAAAAAATGGAACACATGCGGAAATGCATCCGTATGTCTTCCGTATCTGTTCCGTTTTTGCGGAAACATCTATTGAATAGGTTATGTCCAGCCCAATTTTTTCTATGCAATTACTGTATACGCCATATGGAAAAACGGAAACACAACATGTATAATAATTCTAGAACGTTTTTTTATAAAACTCTGTGTTGGACCATTCTTCAGTTTTTTCTACCAGAAGTTATGAATACATTTTGCAGCAGCCTACAATAAAGGTCCATCAAGGTGTTACCAGTTGGGGGGCTGTCCCTGCACAGTCTGACACGATTTAATTAGCGTGGCCAGTGTCAGACCCCTAACTTGTAAGACCCACATACACCTTTCTTGCAGACTGCTGGCAAGGCCTCTTGCACACAAGCGTATTTTCTTTCTGTGTGCATTCCGTTTCTGTATGTCCGTATTTCTGTTCTGCAAAAAAATAGAACATGTCCTATAATTGTCCGCATTATGGACAAGGATAGTACTGTTCTATTAGGGGGCAGCTGTTCCATTCCGCAAAATAGGGAATGCACGCGGATGTCACCTGTATTTTTTGCGGACCGCAGAATACATACGGTCGTGTGCAAGAGGCCTAAGTTATAATAATATTTGCTCCAGAATTGTAATTACATGGGTAATGGAAGTAGTTACTAAAACAGACATGTCAGGTTCTGTGACAGGTCCTGTAAATGGTATACTGTACATGTGTGCAGATTTACAGTGTGTCCACTAGATACTACTTCAAACTGTAAACCACAGACATGTCTATGCACTATGCTTGTTTCTGTGTTCAAAATATATTTTTAAGCCATGTGACCTAAAAACATTGACTGCAACACCCCGTATAAGCCCCACTAGGGTGTGCACACCAAATTCTATGGGGAAGATTTATCAAAACTGCTGCAAAGGAAAACTGACTGGTTTAGTTTCCCATAGCAACCAATCAGAATCCACATTTCATTTTTCAGAGCTCCTTTGGAAAATGAAAGGTGGAATCTGATTGGTTGCTATGAGCAACTAAACCAGTCAGTTTTCCTTTGCAGCAGTCTTGATAATCTACCCCAGTATGTGGTGAAATCTGGTCCTGATCCCATCTAGTGTGTATGTGTTTGTATAAGGCCACAATTCAGACCATCCGTGTTCTGGACAGTGAAGACACGCGTTCTATGATTTTTAAAACCTAAAGTTCCAGTGAATACAGATTAATCCTAGTGACAGCTCGGGAATTAAAAAAATACTTACTGCTGCAGCCTCGTTGAGACCTTCTGAATGGACTGTGGTATTCCGGGTGTGTGTCTTGGCGATGCAGCCTAAGGGGCGGATCAGTTACACAACATGTTTGCAGTGTCATGTTACGTGCTGTATATCAAGGGCTTGTGCACAGCAGACACTCCGGGGCCCTATAGAAATATTAAATAAGAGACCACACACTTCATTCTGGATAAAATTAGGCTGTGTTGCTTTATTTGGGGTTACCCAAATTAAATAAATAAATATTTAATAAATAACCAATAACAAATAATTTAACCAATAACCAATAAAATATGAACCAATAAGTCCACCCAGCATAGCTGGGCAACAAATATCTCCCTAAGAAGAGCAACACCACTATATAAAGGGAGGGTGTGCAGGGCGCTGGTCCAGGTCTTCTTAAAACTGCAGGTAGCTTAGGGTCCATTCACACATCCGTGTGTGTTTTGCGGACCCGCAGATCCGCAAAACACGGACACTGGCTATGTGCATTCCGCATTTTGCGGACTGCACATCGCCGGGACTAATAGAATATGCCTTTTCTTATCCGCAAGAATAGGGCATGTTCTATTTTTTTCAAGAATGGAAATGCGGACCAGAAGTGCGGGTCCGCATCTCCGGATCGGGGCCGCACATCGTGCGGCTCCTTAGGAATGAATGGGTCCGCAATTCCATTCCGCAAAATGCGGAACGGAATGGCGGATGTGTGAATTGAGCCTAATGGTGATGTCCATTCTTTTAAACCCACAGGTTTCCCGCCTCAGATGTCTTCAACCAATCAGCTGCTGATCATCTTCCTGCTGCTGGACGACTGGACCAATGGACAGCTGACCCAAGAGAAATTGTCGCCAGGCAGAAGCACCTGAACCACCTGAAACCGGATTTACCTCAGATAAGCCCTGTAGAAAACAAGGGGGGGGAGGGGAGAACAGCCTCTGCACTATTTCAGAATAAACCAGAACAGTATCTAGAAAAAAATAAACACATAATAGGAACATGTCTCTTTTCATTCTCCATAGCATATCCAAGGTCTTAACCTTACCTATGTCATTTCCACCAGTATGAATAATTAACACGTTCGGTGAAGGCCATTTAACTCCTTAAGGACAGGGCCATATTTCACCTTAAGGACCAGGCCATTTTTTGCAAATCTGACCAGTGTCACTTTATGTGGTGATAACTTTAAAACGCTTTAACTTATGCAGGCTATTCTCAGAGAGTTTTTTTCGTCACATATTGTACTTGACACTGGTAAAATGAAGTAAAAAAAAAAAATCATTTATAAAAAAAAAAATGGCAAATTTGAAAAATTTATTTATAAAAAAAAAAACATTTTTATTTGTTGAAAAAAAATGGCAAATTTCCAAGTTTCTATTTTTCTACTTCTATAATACATAGTAATACCTCCAAAAATAGTTATTACTTTACATTCCCCATATGTCTACTTCGTGTTTGGATCATTTTGGGTATGACATTTTTAGTTTTTGGGGACGTTACAAGGCTTAGAAGTTTAGAAGCAAATCTTGAAATTTTTCAGAAATTTTTAAAAACCCAATTTTTAGAGACCAATTCAGGTCTGAAGTCAGTTTGTGAGGCTTACATAATAGAAACCACCCAAAAATGACCCCATTCTAGAAACTACACCCCTAAAGATATTGAAAACTAATTTTAAAGAAAGTTGTTAACCCTTTAGGTGTTCCACAAGAGTTAATGGCAAATGGAGATAACATTTCAGAATTTAGATTTTTGGGCAAATTTTTGGCTGTTAGCAAGGGTTAACAGCCAAACAAAATGCTATATTTATTGCCCCGATTCTTTAGTTTGCAGAAACACCCCATATGTGGCCGTAAACTACTGTACAGGCACACAGCGGGGCGTAGAGTGAAAGGTGCGCCGTGTGGTTTTTGGAAGGCAGATTTTGCTGGACTGGTTTATTTACACCATGTCTCATTTGAAGCCCCCCTGATGCACCCCTAGAGTAGAAACTCCATAATAGTGACCCCATCTAAGAAACAACACCCCTCAAGGTATTCAAAACTGATTTTTACAAACTTTGTTAACCCTTTAGGTGTTGCACAAGAGTTATTGGCAAATGGAGATGGAGAATTTGCCCAAAAATGTAAATTCTCACATTTCATTTTAATAAATTTTTTCCAGTAACAAAGCAAGGGTTAACAGTTAAACAAAATTCTATATTTATTGCCCCGATTCTGTTGTTTGCAGAAACACCCCATATGTGGCCATAAACTACTGTATGGGCACACGGTAGGGCGTAGAGAGAAAGGTGCGCTGTGTGGTTTTTGGAAGGCAGATTTTGCTGGACTGGTTTATTTACACCATGTCTCATTTGAAGCCCCCCTGATGCACCCCTAGAGTAGAAACTCCATAAAAGTGACCCCATCTTGGAAAATACGGGATAAGGTGGCAGTTTTGTTGGGACTATTTTCAGGGTACATATGATTTTTGGTTTATCTATATTAAATTTTTGTGAGGCAAGGTTACAAAAAATAGAAATTAAGAAATTTCATCTCCATTTGCCATAAACTGTTGAGGATCACATAAAGGGTTATTAAAGTTTGTAAAATAGGTTTTGAATACCTTGAGGGGTGTAGTTTCTTAAATGGAGTCGCTTTTATGGAGTTTCTACTCTAAGGGTGCATCAGGGGGGCTTCAAATGGGACATGGTGCCAAAAGAAAAAGGCCATCAAAATCTGCCTTCCAGAAACCATACAGGGTTCCTTTCCTTCTGCGCCCTGCCGTTTTGTCATACAGCAGTTTACGACCACATATGGGGTGTTTCTGTAAACTGCAGAATCAGGGTAATAAATATTAAGTTTTGTTTGGCTGTTAACCCTTGCTTTGTTATTGGAAAAAAAACTGATTAAAATGGAAAATTTGCCCAAAAATTGCTGTTTTGGCACCGCTTTTATTTTATTTTTTTGACCGTGTTCATCTGAGGGGTTAAATCATGGGGTATTTTTATAGAGAAGATTCTTACGGACGTGGCAATACCTAATATGTCTACTTTTTATAATTTTTTTTATGTTTTACACTATATTATCTTTTCATAAACAAAAAAAACATTTTAGTATCTCCATAGTCTAAGAGTCATGTTTTTTATTAGTTTTTAGCCGATTATCTTAGGTAGGGGCTCATTTTTTGCGGGATGAGAGGACTGTGTTATTGGCACTATTTTGGGTGGCATATGACTTTTTGATCGCTTGCTATTACCTACCTTTTTTTGCACCGTTTTTATTTTATTTTTTTGACTGTGTTCATCTGAGGGGTTGAGTATTTTTATAGAGCAGATTCTTACGGACGCGGCGATACCTAATATGTTTACCTTTTTTTTATTTATTTTAGTTTTATGAAATATTTTTGAAATATTTTTTTTTTTTTTAGTGTCTTAAGTCTGAGAACCAGTTTTTTTTTCCGATTGTCAGTGGCTAAATTGGGATATAAATTTAGTACTCTATGGAAGTGTGGTACTCCCTGAAGCAATCAATAATGCAGAGGCCCGGATGATCGGGGAACGTGTCACACTGAGTAGTGGTGTCCTTCCGTATCCCCCTCCTGTGACACACTCTGCGCCTTTTTGGGGTCCGTCCCTTCTTTCCAGTATGGGGGACCACACCTGCAAAGTGTTGGTGTCACGGCGGACGTATACTTAGTACCAAAGATAACACACCAACCAGGCTCTGGACGAGAGACAGGGGAAGGGTCACCTCCTAGCAAATCCCTGACCTCTTTCCCTGCACTGCTCAGCCCACAGCAGACCTTTAAGGTAGGTGTGCTAGTGTCCTCCAGCCTGGGCTAACAAAAACCCTGAACTCTCTAAGATGGTGAAGTGGGGAGATAGGAGCAGTCTGCTTGCACTGAACCTGGATGGACAAGAAGACACAAACTACGGAACTAACAATGACACTTATCTCTGAGAGCAGGAACAGACAGCCAACCTTCTCTCCAAGCTTCCCAGACAGAATGAACAGTATAATCTGCTCAGGACACTGGGCAGTGTGCAATTTAAACTAAAGACCCCACCCAGTGCACCTGATGAGAGGCGGATCCAGCACGGCTCCAAAGCAACCACTAAACTCGTGCTGCTATCCTGGCTGACCTCCGCACACCGTCAGAGTGGGGCATGACAGTTGGCCAGGGACGATCCGAGCGCCACCAGTTCCCGCGGTACTTCGGCCTGCTCTTTCCCAGTCAGAAAAGATCAGGTCCTTGAGGACTGCCTCATAGAACTGAAGGAATGTCCCTGTGTTGCCAGCACTCAGGGACAGCACAAAAGAGTTGTACAAGGAAACCTGTACCAAGTAGACCGCAACTTTTTTGTACCATGCCCGGGTTTTGCGCATGGCATTATATGGCTTGAGGACTTGATCAGAGAGATCAACTTCTCCCATATACCGAATGTAGACGACGATACAATCGGGCTTGAGGACTGTTGCCGCGGTATCTCGCACAGGGACAGGGGTGATGCCGTTACCATGAATTGTGGACAGTACAAGGGCATCCCTCTTGTCCTTATATCTGACCAGCAACAGGTTTCCACTGGTAAGGGCAGGGGTCTCACCCCTGGGGATAGGTACCTGGAGGGGGTGGGTAGGGAGGCCGCGTTGATTTTGATTTTGCACAGGCGGTCATAGGCAGGATCACCTTGGGGAGGACATGCTGCATTATCTGAATAATGCAGGCATTTCCGGATGGCCTCAAACCGGGAGCGTGTCATGGCCGTAATGTAAAGTGGGGTTTGGTAGAGGACGTCCCCACTCCAGTAATGCCTGACACTAGGTTTTTTGACTAGGCCTGTGTGTAGCACGAGGCCACAAAACGTCCTCATCTCAGCTGCACTGACCGGAGTCCAGCCAGCGGGCCTAGCCAAAAAGGAGCCCGGGGTTGAGCAACAAACTGTTGGGTGTACAGGTTTGTTTGCTCCACCATTAGATTTACAAAGTGGTCACTGAAAAAAAGACTAAAGTAGTCGTATTCAGTGAAGCCCACTGTGGAAATCTGGATTCCTGGTTGGCCTACAAAATCAGGAATCACGGGCTCAAAAGGCTCTGGGGTATACCAGACAAGTTCACCGGCAGGCGGCCCTGTTGGATTTAACTGGTGGGCCGGAAAACTAGTACAAGCCCCAGAGCTGCTCGTACTAGGGTGGGCCACAGGGTCCCTAGCATGGCGGTCCCCTTGCTCCGCCTGGCGGCTCATCATCATAGCTAGATGAGGAGGAGGACGCGGACGACAAAAGGAAAGTGGGGTCATCCTCGTCCTCACTGGGACTCTCGGACTCGGAGGCAAGCTGGGCATATGTCTCCTCAGCCGAGAACATCCGGCGGGCCATAGGGGAGTGTGTGTGTGTGTGCGTGTTAAACTTTATTTGGTGTGCGTGTGTGTGGGGGCACGGGTGTTCGTGAACTTACCCCAAACCTAACAGACAAAAAAAAAAGTAACAAAGAAAATGTAAAAAAATTCTAAATCGCTGATCAACCGTCCAAAGTTGATCAGCGGTGGGGTGTGCAATGCGTTAAGAGTGCCGGCCACAGTCAGCGTACGCAGGAAAAAAAATGCTTGCACCCCAAAAAAAGTTATAGGGGGGAGGGGGGGGGGGCAGGGAGGCAAGCTGCAGCACCCCTGGGAGGTCTAGGGTCACACAGCTGTGCTGTGGACCCCAGACACCCGAATTTGGGGTGATGCAACAAATTTATTTTATTTTTTCTTATTAACTTTCCCTGAATATCCCTGCCTAACCTAACCTTTCCCTAAATACCTGGGTGGTGCTGGGGCACAGATGGGGTGCTGGATGATGATCTCTGAACAGATGGGGGTGCTGGCTCTGAGATCCGACATGCAGCGCTCCTCTCTCCTCGGCTCCTGGACTGAAAAGGAGGAAGAGAGGAGCGCTGCAGTAATTTGAATGGCCCGCCCGCCCAATGAGAGGCGATCCTGAGAGGTGATGTCACATCACCTCTCAGTATTACAGGATGGTGATTGGTGGTGTATTATCACACCACCAATCACCATCCTGTTCCGGGTTATCGGATCCCCAGAGACCCGAATAACCTGAAAACGCAGCAAACCCCCGCCGCATTGACCCAAGGTGCCTGCTCAATGACTTGAGCAGGCACTGGGTTCTGATCACCACCCGTCGCGCGGCGGTGATCGGAAATACACATGCCGTACCGGTACATCATGTGTCTGGAACAGATTAAACGCTTCAGGTTCGTATTGAGGACACATTTTTGGGACGCTTGTAATGAACCCAGTTCATTACATGCTGGTTCGCTCATTTCTAGGACCAAACTTTATATTATCAAATACTGTGTAATAGGTTTTCAATCAAAGAAATAAATCCTAGTGGCAATTGTGTGTTTTCCAAGGCTGCTCCAAATGTATGTTTTCTCCTAGAATATTGGGGCCCACTATTGCATCAGAGTTTGGGCCTACCAGAGGACCAGTCTGACCATGAAATGTTTCATAGTGGGTGCAACAAAATAAAAATAAATTACCATTACTCACCTGGTAAATTCATCTTCCCTTTGATGCCAACACTCTGGTGGTCCCTGCCAATCTTTGTTTGTTTGTTCTGCAATGATGATGTCCTGTACATTTATATAACCTTAGCGGTGATGCTAGCATATATGGTACCAAGCCAGGGACCCATGGAGGCTTGGCACAGTAGCAGCAAAGGATTAAACAGTTGACTATTTTTTATGTTCTCATTTTACCTACTGCTCATTTCACTTCAGTGAGAGATGAGCTGCAATACACCAGCACGACCACTATACAGTGGACGGAAACCTTCTACTTCCGCCCACTGTTTAGTTTTCGGGACTGGTGGCTATATGAAACAGCTGATCGTGGATAGGTCAGTAATATAAAAAAGCTGGAATACCCCTTTAAGGGCCAGCCCAGTCCTACATAAATCATGACATATTTTTCTACTTATTACAGTTACAGTATCAAAAATTATTTATATATACACACATATATATATACACATACTGTATAATATATATATATATATATATATATATATATATTAGCAGAAGGACGCGGCCTCACAAGTGTATATTTCATCTATTTAATGTTTGTGTGTGTCGTTAAAAGATATTGATAGTATCCACTATAACACTGACATCTACAGTATCCTGCCCCTTTAACAGTGACCTCCACAGCGTCCGTCCCTTTATTAGTGGCCTCCACAGTACCCCGTCTCGTTAACAGTGATTTCCACAATAACCCGCCCCCTTAAAGGGGTTGTCTGGGATTTGGGACCTTTGTCCTATAGTACTGCAGTGTCACACACATGTCCTACCTGATGAACTTACTTCTAATGCCCCCTTTTGCTTCAATAAATTCTCTGCCGGAAGTGAAGGTTTTCTTTCACTCAGTGACGTACCGGGTCCCTTGCAGAGGAGGAAAGCTCCCTCTTCCGCTGCTCAGGGAGCCTGGTGACGTCACTGCCAGCCTAGCTAATTATGCAAAAGTGTTGGAGGGGCGGTAACTAGCCTGGCCGAGATCCCACTAAGCTCCGCCCCCTCCAGTCCGGTGACATCACCGGGTGCCGACAAGCAACCAATCAGAGTGGTCCCTTGCCCACGCTCACTCCAATTGGTTGGTCTATACTGTAAAAATGCTGGTTTCAGGCTGCAATCTCCACTCAGAGTGGAGATTGCTGCCTGAAAGCGAGTAAGTGCCCCCAGTTCCCTTTATAAAATAAAAAGCCCCCAGTTCACTTTATAAAATAAAAGGCCCCCTCATATGTGCCCCAGTGCCGGTCATCAAATAAATCCCCCCTCATGTATGGGCCCCCATTGTCCTCGATCGCCCCAATGTTCCTTCGCTCCTGCTGCCCTGGAACCTGAATATGTATGAGGGGGGCGGATGCAGGGAGGTGATCTTACACTGTAGAAACCGCCTGCTGCTTTGCAGCAGGAAGTGATGGCATACATAAACAGATATGTAAACAGTCTGTTGGGGACTCTAGGAGCAATGCAGCAGTGTAAAAGCTACCTAAAAACATCTTGGGAACATAAACTTGGCTACTAATGGTGAGTAAGCTACTTAAAAAATATTAGTTTGATCCCGGACAACTCCTTTAACTGTGACCTCCACAGAGCTCCGTTCCCTTAAAATGTGACCTCCACAACACCCCGTGCAGTATCCCAGGGGGTCAGTAGTGTATGCTGGGCTTTGTAGTGCAGTTTGACTCACTAACCTGGGATCCACTGTCGTCTTCAATTGGGGCAAATACTGGAACAGGCAGGTATTTAAAAGTTCGTGACGCCAGTGTCAATTAAACGGTGACACGCCGTGTATGGTATTGTAGAAGAATGAAGCAAGCATAGGATAGCCAACAAAAACTGGAACATTTACTGAATATCAGTGAATACAGCTGGTTCTTGGGAGTACAGAATGGCCGGTCTTAGCAATGTATTATACAGAGTGTTGATTACAGGAGATGCAGTACAGGCGGCTTGCACACTATTCCTGACTGGTCCTGAAACATGTGACTTGCTCTCCAAGGTCTAATGCCCTTTATCTGGCGTACCCTTGAAGCTGTCCTTATCTAGTACCTCCTCTGATATCTTGAGTACCTCTTGCTCTATCTGATCGGCCTCTGTGGTATTCTGTGTCTTCAGGCTGATTAGCTATGCCCTTCTGACTTCTATGCATACGGACTCAGGAGGGGAACCCTCTCTGCACTGAGTCTGGAAACTTCTCTACTTCCTGAACTAGGCCCTAGCCTATTTATACTGAACTGGGGGCTCCCTCTGCTGGCTGTGATAAGGATTGCCGGTAACCGGCCTGACTGGCTTAAAGGGAACTACACATTCAAATCTAGCAGTGTCGGGTAGCCTACCCGTATGCTGCACACCCCCAGACTTTGACGTGAGTAAGGCCTCGTACTCACACACATGCCTGAACCAACATAAGCTGATGCATAATTTAAACATTACATTATAAATATAATAAACAACAATTTCACACAAAAATATAACATTTGCAATAAATGACGCAAGAAAAAGGGGCGTCTTCTTTCTTCTTAGGCACGGCCGCTGACCTGGCACAGCGGACTTAAGGAGAACCAGGTTAGTCTATTTTTCTTGACTGAAGTATAATAAGGAACTACACAGGGTTTCCCCGTGGGTGTAGAACAGGCAAGGGCTCACGTGGAGGAGTCCATTCTTGCGCACAAACATCAAGCAGGCTATTTCCGATAGTAACTGTTCGGGAGGAGACACCACCAGCATAGTCAAAGTCTCCTAAATGGACTGGCGGACGTCCCCTGGTCATCCGGGTGGACCTTCTCAACACAGGGGTTTCCTCTCCTCTTAGCACCGAGGTAGAAGAGAGAGGAGCAACAGGAGGATCTCCATCCGTGAGACCTTGGTCAGGAACAACAGGAACAACAGGAACAACAGGATCCACTAGAGGGGGAACTGGATCCGGGGCATCTTGAACCGGCTCTTCTGGAAGTAAAGGTACAGTAGGTGCCGGAGCGGGCACCAACAAGTTCAACCATGGTGTCAGAAGCCAATGCATGGGATCAGCGTCATACCTTAGATTTCGGACAGCCTGCATAGGATCCTCGGGCTGTATCGATGACTCTGACACAGGGGGTTCAGATATAGAACTCTCGGCACTGGGTCCTGGTGTCAGGCAGAGCTTTAACCGGTTTCGGTGCACAATTTGGGATCCCCTGCCCTCCCGGGTGATCTCATAAGTGTGAGTTCCAACATTTGGGATTGCAGTGACAACATAGGGACTTTGCTCCCATTTACTGTCCAGTTTACTGGTACGGCGGTTATTTTTTAACCATACCACAGCCCCTATCGTCAGGGGTTCTGCATGGGCTGCTTGGTCGTAGTCTCTCTGCTGCCGGTCTCTAGCATAGTCCATACGTTCCTGAACAATAGCTTGGGCTGTATTCAATCGCCTTTGGTGTTCAGCAACCCAGTCGGTATTAGGGAATGGGTTGATGCAATCAGGTACGAGTACATCCAAGGAGTGGTCAGCAGGCAATAACCCTTGGCACCCAAACATCAAATAAAAGGGGGTATACCCGGTGGAACAGTGTATGGTATGATTGTATGTGAACATGAGCTGTGGCAACAGATTAGGCCAATCTCCCCTGGTTTCAGGAGGCACGGTCCTCAGCATCTCTATCAAGGTCTGATTCATTTTTTCACATAATCCATTACCTTGCGGATGGTAGGCCGTCGTCCGGATCTTCTTACAGTTGTGCAGGCGGCACAGTTCATGGAACAGGTGGGACTCAAAAGCAGGACCTTGATCGGTGAGGATCTTTTCTGGACAACCGTAGGGCAGGAGGAAGTGTTTCCAGAACAGTTCGGCTGTAGTCTTGGCCGTCTGGTCTCTCACAGGCACCGCTACAACAAACTTAGTGAAATGGTCAATAATAGTCATAGCGTACACATACCCTGAGCGACTAGGCTCCAGTTTCACATGGTCGATGGCGACAAGTTCAAGAGGACGAGTACTTACAATGGGTCTCAGTGGTGCCCTCTGATCATGGTGTTCACCTCGTTTCAAGGCACAGGCTACACACTCCCGACACCACTTCTCCATGTCTTCTCTCATGCCCACCCAGTAAAACCGCTGGCGGATATTTGCCTCAGTCTTTTGGACCCCAAAGTGACCGGATTGATTGTGGTACATCTCCAACACCATACCTGCATCTCGTCGGGGTATGAGAATTTGATGCACTCTTTCGTTGGACACTGGGTCTAGGCTTCTCCGTAGCAACAGGCCCTTTTGTATGAAGAGTTGATGGCGCTGTCTCCACAGTTTGATGAGCTCAGGATCTGTACTCTTACGCCGAATCCTCTCAGGGGCTCTGCCACTGGTAATGAAGTCCAACAATTCACCCAGCACTCTACTTTCAGACTGTAGTTTCACCCACCTTTCTTCTTTGAGTTCCGGCCTACTGGAGGGTGAAGGAACTGCAGCTCTGTTACTGGTAGCCCGAGCCTGATCCTGTTGAGCAAATTTATGGTAGAAGGCCGGCATTTCTACATCTTCCCAAGCATCTCGCACATCATCAGGAGCTGTCTCTGTGGGAAGTCTGGATAAAGCATCAGCATTGTCATTAGTACGTCCAGCGCGATATTTTACAGAGAAATCATAGTTGGCGAGACGAGAGGCCCATCTTTGCTCCAAAGCCCCCAATTTAGCTGTATTTAGATGTGCCAGAGGGTTATTATCAGTGAATGCAATGAATGGGGTAGCGGCTAGATAATCTTTGAATTTTTCCGTCATTGCCCACACTAATGCCAGGAACTCTAGTTTGAAGGAACTATAATTCTGGTCATTTTTCTCAGCTCCTTTCAGGGAGCGGCTTGCATAAGCTATCACTCTTTCTTTTCCCTCTTGAATCTGGGCTAACACAGCCCCCAGGCCCCGCTTGCTAGCATCAGTATACAGATGGAAGGGCTTGCTGTAGTCGGGATAACCTAACACGGGAGGCTCGGTCAGTTTCTTTTTTAACAACTGGAACGCTATCTCTCTCTCTTCATTCCACTCAATGAGCACTGGAGTTCTAGGACTTTTCTTGGGCTGCCCCCTCAAGAGTTCCTGGATAGGATCGGCTATTTGAGCAAAATGGGGGATGAAACGTCTATAGTAGCCGGCAAAACCAAGGAAACCCCTCACCTCTTTGACGGTAGTGGGTACCGGCCAGTTACGGACAGCCGCTAACTTATCAGGGTCAGGTTGTACGCCCTCTCCGCTTACCACATGCCCCAGGTATTTTACCGCAGGTTTGAGCAGGTGGCATTTAGATGGCTTTACCTTCAGGCCATATTTGACAAGGATTTCAAAGACCTCTGCTAAGTGTTTCAGGTGGTCTTCATATGTTTTTGAGTACACAATGACGTCATCTAGATACAGCAGCACTGTTTCGAAGTTTTTGTGACCCAAACACCGCTCCATTAGTCTCTGGAAAATTCCTGGGGCATTACATAACCCGAACGGCATACAATTGAATTCGAACAGGCCCATGGGAGTGGTGAAAGCAGTCTTTTCCCTATCTGCCGGGGCCATGGGTACTTGCCAGTAGCCACTGGTCAAGTCCAATGTGGAGAAATAGGCAGCGGAGCCCAGAGCAGTTAGTGACTCTTCAATGCGGGGCAGTGGGTATGCGTCTTTGTGGGTTATTTGGTTAATTTTTCTATAGTCCACGCAGAAACGGATACCACCATCCTTCTTCTTTACAAGGACCAGGGGTGCCGCCCACGGGCTACGACTGTCCCGGATTACATTAGAGTCTTTCATCTCTTGGATCATTTCTTTTACAGTCTGATATGAAGTAGGCGGTAAGGGTCGGTATCTCTCCTTGATAGGAGGATGAGAGCCAGTAGGTATGGTGTGTTGTATGGCACTAACCTCTCCATAATCAGCAGCATGTTTACTGAAGGCCTGGTGGTGCTCTTTGACAAGCCGTAGTATCCCTTCTTGTTGATGTTGGGGGGTAGTCTCGTCCCCGACATGTAGCTCTTCCCACCAGGGTACTTGTGACTGGGGCACCGGCGGACATCCGCTGACTGCAGCTGGCGGCTTTTCTGTCACTGGAAGACGGATGATGTCTTGGAAGAACACCTGAGAAAGCTGGGCAACAGGGTAATGCTTAGTAAGCGCAACAGGATGATCACTCAGGTTAATCAGACGGACAGGTACTTTACCTTGGGAGACGTTCACCAGGCACTTGGCAGCTCTCACATAAGGGTAGTTCTCCATCTGGATTGGTTCCACCAGGGCTGGATAATCTTGGCCTTGGACTCCCAGGACAGCACGACACCATAAGAGAGTTTGGGAATTAGGAGGCAAAGTCACAGGCTTATTATCACGAATCTTGGCAGTACAAATTTCTCCTTTCCCGTTAGCAAACCTCTGCTGGGCACTTAACACAGTGATAGTCTTTTGAATCACCCTCTTGGATGCAGAGGAAGCGGTGGGCAGAGTCTGATGTAATACGGCAAGTATTTCAGCATAACAGTTTTTGAAGACATTGGTGCCTAGAATGACAGGATGTCCTCCTCTGTCGCCGGCCTGTACTACTATCACCCCCTGTTGAGGCAAGGTTACTTCTCCCACCTGCAGGGTGGGTTCCCAGTATCCATGGATCTTTACCGGTTTGCCATTGCTGGCGATAATCTCTACCCAGGATTCAGGCGGCTGGGTCAATTGATTGGTGTCCCAGAATCTTTCAAAGGCGGGCAGCTGAATAGTAGTGACCTGAGACCCAGTATCTAATAGGGCTTCAAAGGGGACCCCGTTAATCTCCACATTGATTTTAGGATGGGATCCTACATACCGTGGCATCCAATTTGGATCTTTTGGACCTCCCGAGGGGTGGTCCTCAGCCTCAGGGGTTGCCCGTTTAACTGCCAGCAAGTGGATTCTGTGTGTCCCATCTTTTTGCAGTATGTACACACGGGCCGCTTGCGATTCCTATTGCGCCTCCCAGGATCCCTGGGGTGAGTCTCTTGGTATGGAGGTGGGAACGGCTTAAGGGGTGACAGGAACTCCTCTTCTGACATCATAGGTTTTTCCCATTCCTCCATTTTTCTGCACACTCTCTCTAGGCTTTTAGTGAGGTGATTTACTTGCTCTGTCAGCATGGCGATAGTATCTGTAGCTGTAGCTTGAGCAGCTTGACCGGCCTCAGCTCGGTTAATGATAAGCGGTTTTGACCTGCAGGCTGGTAACTCAGTTGGGGTGTTCAACTCTGTAGATACTGCTGACCCCAGAATTTTTATAGCCAGTTCTTTAAAGTCCAGAAAGGTACTGTTAGGGTGTTGGGCGGACAGCATCTTTAATTGGGTCCTTATTTGTTCACTAGCCACTCCGGTAATAAATTGTTCCCTCAGGGTCTGATCCTGGTTATCAGCTTCCTTGGGATCTATCTGAATTACAGCCCCCAAAGCCTTCTGAAGTGATAGGGCATAGTCACGGAGGGACTCACCGGACTTCTGTTTCTTGCCAAAGAAGTGCATCTTTATCTCTGAGGCAGTCCTCGTTTCAAAAGTGGCCCTGAGGCGGGTGAATATCTGCTCCAGAGTACTCCTTTCAGCAGCAGGCCAGGATAATACCTCTCTGCGGGCAGCCCCCTCCAGTTGCGCTAGCAAGATTTCCATTTGCTGATCGGCATTTATGGGGTACAGTTTGAATAAGGCCAGCAACTTTTCTTTAAAGTCTCTTAGGGTATGGGCCTCTCCGTTATAGCGGGGAAACCATGGGGCCCCAAAATAGTAAGGCATGGTAAAGGGCATCATGCTGGGGGCTATAGGATGATTAGGAGCCGCAAGCTCTCCCGGGTCCGGCCGCTCGGCAACTCCCGGATCTGACATGTTAACTTATTACGAGGTGGCCGCTGGTGACTAAAGGGGCCGGAACAATCCCCTTCCCTCCGGATACAAGTTCTTACCGGTATCGCCGGATTCGCGCAGGCCAAATCTCGTGAGACTCCGGACGTCCTGTGTACGCGGTGACGTTGCTGACGCAGGAAAAGCAGGGCCGCGGCGGTGCGATGATGAAGAGGGGCGGGATTCTCTGTGTCTTTGAAGGGATCCGCCCACGGAGGTCCTCAGCAGCGCGGGAAACTTTACTCCAGGCGGCCGGTGGCCATCTTGATCACGATTCCCTGACAGCAAGCAGGGTGTTGCAAAGTCCAATAAATCACAGTCCACAAATACGATTTTCTCTCTGGGGGTAGCGCAACACAGTACAGCGTCTCTGATTCCTCCCAGGCACAATTGTAATCCAAAAATTAGGAATAAAGGTTACCGTCTTTGCAATACGGTGGTGGAATAGTTAAAGCACACAGTTCACACTTCTCTGCACTTCAGAAGTATGCGGATCCTGTTCGTGACGCCAAAAAGAGCGATGCAGTATCCCAGGGGGTCAGTAGTGTATGCTGGGCTTTGTAGTGCAGTTTGACTCACTAACCTGGGATCCACTGTCGTCTTCAATTGGGGCAAATACTGGAACAGGCAGGTATTTAAAAGTTCGTGACGCCAGTGTCAATTAAACGGTGACACGCCGTGTATGGTATTGTAGAAGAATGAAGCAAGCATAGGATAGCCAACAAAAACTGGAACATTTACTGAATATCAGTGAATACAGCTGGTTCTTGGGAGTACAGAATGGCCGGTCTTAGCAATGTATTATACAGAGTGTTGATTACAGGAGATGCAGTACAGGCGGCTTGCACACTATTCCTGACTGGTCCTGAAACATGTGACTTGCTCTCCAAGGTCTAATGCCCTTTATCTGGCGTACCCTTGAAGCTGTCCTTATCTAGTACCTCCTCTGATATCTTGAGTACCTCTTGCTCTATCTGATCGGCCTCTGTGGTATTCTGTGTCTTCAGGCTGATTAGCTATGCCCTTCTGACTTCTATGCATACGGACTCAGGAGGGGAACCCTCTCTGCACTGAGTCTGGAAACTTCTCTACTTCCTGAACTAGGCCCTAGCCTATTTATACTGAACTGGGGGCTCCCTCTGCTGGCTGTGATAAGGATTGCCGGTAACCGGCCTGACTGGCTTAAAAGGAACTACACATTCAAATCTAGCAGTGTCGGGTAGCCTACCCGTAGGCTGCACCCGTCCCCTTAACAGTGACCTCTACAGAACCACTCCCCTCGACACTGACCTCCTTAGCGGACCATCCCCTTAACTGTGACCTCCACCGTTCCCTGCCCCCTTAACAGAGACCTCCACAGCAGCCAGCCCCCTTAACAGTGACCTCCACAGTATACTGACCCTTTATTAGTGACCTCCACAGTACCCCATCTCCTTAACAGTGATTTCCACAACACCCTGTCCCCCTAAGGGCTGTTTCACACGAGCGGATGCCGTGCGTGTCATCCGCAGAGTGAATGACAGCCAAGCCCTGCTCTGGACAGCAAAGACATGGAGCATTAACATGATTGATAATGCTCTGTGCCTCTCTGTGATCTTTTTACTATATAATCACAGTGACAACTTTCCCGGACACCTGATATACCTGTGTGCCAAATGTTGTGATTATAAATGCGACGGTGCGGATTCCTTTAGCGGACACACACACATACATGCACTCAGCTTTATATATTAGATTTGGCCATTATGTTCCACTGTTGCTTTAAAAACTAGCATGAACGGTCATTTGCAATGGTTAGCGGCAGACAGAAGATGTAATCCGCCGTGCTGGAAAGCTTTGGACTTTCATTGGAGAAGATTGCATGTTGATGGCATGATCGACTGAATTCAGTTGATCACTTGCCATTGTGCTCAAGTACCAGTTGGTAGGATCGTTCGCACAATGCGGCCATTCATTATCTCAAATGTATGTCCACCTTAAGAATACAGCGGCAGAAATCAGGTAGCGGAAGAGGAGGCCCAGCGCAGACAAGACACTGCAGACAGCATCTGGTTCCTGATCTGCTGGTTCAGTTTTGCAGAGTGCTGTGCTGTAAGTCTTCCTCCACTTCTCTGACCTCACAGTTCCAGGAAACTTAGGAAGAAGAGGACTGTGGAGAATGCAATGAATGTGATGCTGTACATCCTTCACTCTTTTGTGTGTCACACAGGACCCCTTTGACATTGCATAGTTGTTAGTAAAAGAGTAAAAAAAAAAAAATGTATTAAAAAAGAAGAAACAGTAGTTATAAATATTACAAGTAAAAGTTTTATTTCAAGAATATATTGTCTGAATCAAATATGATTTATATATAGTGTCTTCAAAGGGTACATTTTCTTTTCTGTGCTATACTAGTGGAAATACCATTACTTGATGGATTTCCTTGGCAGAAAGCAAAGCAAACTATATATTTTAAGCGATCTGTATTATGACCGCAACAACCTTCCCAAAGTTCCATTGAAACAATCTTTGATTGACATAGGCTTTATAGATGTTCAATTCAATTAAACTGAAAGTGATCTAAATGTTGTGACCACTATATGGCTGTTAATAGAGTGGTGGTCAAGCATGTGTGCCGTCACTCCATTCAACTTATGGAGCTAAGTGCAGAACTCTGTTATCTCTGGCATTTAGACACAAATAATGTTCAAAAATATTTCATGACTGATCCACAAAAAAGTTGCTCAAATTAAAAGTGTTAAAGGGAGTCTTTCACCGAATATGACCATTACAGACAGACCACCCAGATCAGGTTCTCCATTACTTTCCCCAGATTACTATGGTACCTTTCATATTGCAGTCCATCGCCAATTTGCTCCAAAAACACTTTTATACCATATAGTAATTAGGTTCTGAAGGTGCCCAGGGGCGGCGTTCATGCGGCTGGTGCCCAGGCCACTCGGCGCTTTGCTTACCAAACCCCTCCTCTTTCACCCCTCTGGCCCGCCCTTGTTTAATCTGATTACCTCCTCCTCTCTGTCTGAAATCCCGCGCTCTCGCCGCTCCACACATTCCCGGTGCGTGCGCACTGCATTGCCCATTATGGGCAGAGAAACGGGGACTTTCAATGCGCAGGCGCCAGCCTCTGCAACCTGATCCAGCCGGCGGAGGCACGGGATTTCAGACGGAGAGGAAGAGGTAATCAGATTAAAGGGCTTCTGTCACCCCACTAAACCTTCTTTTTTTTTTGCTTACTTATAATCCCTACACTGCGATTTATGGCTACATGATCTAATTAATCATTTTGGTCCTGTAGATTTTGTTAAAAACATGCTTTTAAAATATGCAAATTACCTTGCTACCAGCAAGTAGGGCGGCTACTTGCTGGTAGCAGCCGCATCCTCCGATCCCAAAGACGCCCCCTCCGCATTGTGATTGACAGGGCCAGGGAACGAAAATCTGGTGCCTGCGCCGAGGCCGTACCGGTCTTCAATTGGCGCAGGCGCACTGAGAGGCGGCCGTTCGCTCGGCCGCTCCATCCTCAATGTGCCTGCGCCGATGACGTCACATCTACACCCGGCGCAGGCGCATTGAGGATGGAGCGGCCGCCTCTCAGTGCGCCTGCGCCGATTGAAGACAGGTACGGCCGCGGCGCAGGCGCCAGATTTTGAATGCAAACAGGCAGGGCCAGCAGAGAACGATTACGTTCCCTGGCCCTGTCAATCACAATGCGAAGGGGGCGTCTTTGGGATCGGAGAATGCGGCTGCTACCAGCAAGTAGCCGCCCTACTTGCTGGTAGCAAGGTAATTTGCATATTTTAAAAGCATGTTTTTAACAAAATCTACAGGACCAAAATGATTAATTAGATCATGTAGCCATAAATCGCAGTGTAGGGATTATAAGTAAGCAAAAAAATAAAATAAAGGTTTAGTGGGGTGACAGAAGCCCTTTAAACAAGGGCGGGCCAGAGGGGTGAAAGAGGAGGGGTTTGATAAGCAAAGCGCAGAGGGGCCTGGGCACCGGCAGCATGAACGCCGCCCCTGGGCACCTTCAGAACCTAATTACCATATGGTATAAAAGTGTTTTTTTGGATCAAATCAGCGATGGACTGCAATATGAAAGGTACCATAGTAATCTGGGGAAAGTAATGGAGAACCTGATCTGAATGGTCTGTAATGGTCATATTCGGTGAAAGAGTCCCTTTAAAGCGTCAGCCGTTCCCCTTTGCCAGAGCATCTCTGCTAACAATAACCAGTCTGAATAATCAACAGTTATCACCAGGGAAAGCTGCTGGCTCCTACTTGCTTACAGATGTAGTAATCCTTATCTTGACTGTGGGTGCACTACATTATTAATATAGCATACTGCTCTGTTCTTTGCTGTTTGCATATTATGGCCTTTCTCATACAAAACATGTGCGCTGTGGAGGTCAAGAAAGGACTGCTACATCTGTACATGTTAGGGTACGACACACACGGTGTGGTCATTTGGTGTTTGGGACATGACCGTGCTGCAATCAAAAATGGATAGATGGATAGATAGATAGAATACACAAAAGCAGTAATTAAGGCCACTCTCACATCTGCGTTTTTTCTTTTCTGGTATTGAGATCCATAAGAGGATCTCAACACCGGAGAAAAACTCTTCTGTTTTGTCCCCATTCATTGTCAATTGGGACAAAATTGAACTGATCAGAACGGAGTCCACCATAATGCATTCCGTTCCATTTGGTTGCGTTCCCATACAGGACAGAAAAACAAGCAGTGGTTTTCTATCCGGCATGGGATGCGGAGCAAAACGGATACGGTATGACACACAATATAAGTCAATGGTGCCGGATCTGTTTTCTCAGACACAATAGAAAACTGATCCGGCACCCATTGACTTTTAATGATAATACAACCGTTCATAATGGATGCAGATGGTTGTATTATCAAAAACTGAAGCGTTTTTCTGATCCCTGCTGGATCTGGCAAAAATGCAAGTGTGAAAGTAGCCTAATTTGTCTATAATGATGAAAATTATTTAATCAAAATGTGTGTTAGCCACACTAAGTATATAAAGATATGCTTTGCTATTGTGATTTAATTTAGGCAAATTAATCCATTTTGGTTGCACTTCTGAACTTGGTACCGAACTGCACATCCTGCATGCTGTTTATCTTCGATATCACACGTTGAGGAAGAAAGCTGAAAAGAAATGTGAAACGCCATTGTGAAATCAAGTTATTCTGCCGAGCACCTATCCATATGTCATGTCATAAGTACAGCTCTGATGAGAAAGGTGTCTTAGTAAATATGGGCCTGTTCACGGCTGACAGTGAGTGATGTATATGCCTATACACATCGGTGGCTACCAGTCTTTTTTTAGAGGGTCAGAGGAGAGCAGTTATAATACTGGAATAATAATACAATTTAATCTTAGCTGTTCTTTTTTAATCAAGTCTTACTTTGACATTATCAAGTACATTTTCACGGATGGAGGCAAAATAATCATCTTCTTATTGGTTAAGATGCCATCCACAAAAGCTTTTGCAACATATTCAGGTGTTAGAACAGGCCATATTCTGAAAAGAAGAGAAAAAAAGGGATAAAAAATAAAATCAGTGCAAGAATATGAAAGCATGTCTAAATGCACCTCAAACATACACAGATTTAAAGAGTTGTCCCAGGATTAAATAATAAATCATTTATTACTTACTTAAAAAATAACTAAATAAGACAGCAATCAAGAAACCCACAAATACCAGTCCATAAGCATAGAAGCAGGCAAACACCAAATAGCTGATATGCAGAACAAAATGTAAACACAAGTGATGGCTAAAAACTAGCCTTTATTACAAATACTTTTAAAAGCAACTAAATACAATTCATGTTCTAAAAAATGTATCCACATAAAACCAGTAAAAATAGGGGTGGGGGGGGGGGGGCACCTGGTGGATGAAACATGTAATGGCCAGGGCTAGGTTCCTGCATCTCACCTGGACATTTAAAGAGGTGAGGGAGGGTCTGGCAGAATAAGCAGGAGGAGCAAGGGTGCACAGGGAGTGGCTTGGGCCTACCCTTCAGTGGCAGACTGGGAACTTAAAGTGGCCCCATGTTGTATCGGGGGTCAAATTAACAGAAGGCAGGGCAACAGAAGTAGACAGGGCCAACCAGAAGTAGTAGGGGCAGCAATACCATAATGCAGCAAAAGATACCACCCCTGCTGAACCAAATACTGTATCACCAATACTACAGGCCCTTAATGCTGAGAGCATTAGATTATGTACCCGGCTGGCAGCTTTGAGGAGGGCTCAGGTGGCCCCCTGGATATCAGCCCACCGGGAAATTTCCCTGTAGGGTCTAGGGCCAGTTCGCCCCTGCCACCCTTAATTCACTTAACTGCTTATTTTCATATGAATTAAATGCAAGCGCATTACATACTCCATGTGATACAACCCTGTGTACAATTATTTATTGGGCTATTGCGCATTGTCATCTTGGAAAAACGTCTTCCTCTCAGCACTTTCCTGGTACCTGCTTTGGCGCTATTATGAATAAATATCATGGTTCCTGTTTGTCCCTCCCTTTGAGATGAACCATCACTATTCATTGCAGCTGATACCTAGGGAACTGATTGGTGCATATGTATTTAAAAAGGTGTGTACAGTATATATGTTCATTGTACTAACCCCCAGAAGAAGCCTCTGTGGGCGAAATGGAGTTACTCGAGGGTGCTCCATACTGGGTCGGTTTTGCTACCATTTGCCACTGTGCTTTATGCAGTTCTGAACTGCCACTCAGTTTTGTGACACCAGCTTGTGTACTCCTGGACGGATGTATGATACATTTTATGTAAATTCTTAATCATGTTATGTGTCAATTATATCAATAAAGAGGTATCTATATTACTATTGCTTATTAGGTGTATGTTTGGTGGTCCCAGAGTGAAGTATGTTGTGACAAATTTTCCAAATAGAACTTGCAGTCATAAATATGTTGCCAATAAAGTAGTCTAGGTAACTTGTCTAAAATGACACCTCTTTCTGTAAAAGTATGCTAGAGTGTATACATGTTAGTAGAATAATGTATAAAGATAAAAAATAATTTTCTCACCGAGTGCTTGGGTCATGGACAAATCCAGTATTTACGAACACTGGACATAAGCAAGTTGTCTTTATGCCCTCTTTTCCAAGACTAGCAAGCTCTAGAGTCATACTCTCATGAAATCCAACAGCACCAAATTTGCTAGCACTGAATAGAAAGAATTAAATACGTACAATTATATCAGCAAATAGTGAGACAATTAGGACAATCACTCCTAGATAGCTATATAATACTTTAACCCCAGCCCATGGAGATCAGTCATCTACTCCCTTTTCACAATCCTGTGTCTGGCTGTAAGACAACTGGCTGCAGAAGGCACCTCTCCCATTTCTCTGACATAAACATTAAGACTCCTTTCACACGGGCCAATATTCCGCGCGGGTGCAATGCGTGATGTTAACGCATTGCACCCGCACTGAAACCTGACCCATTCATTTCTATGGGGCTGTTCACATGAGCGGTAATTTTTACGCATCACTTGTGCGTTGCGTGAAAATCGCAGCATGCTCTATATTGTGCGTTTTCCACGCAACGCAGGCCCCATAGAAGTGAATGGGGCTGTGTGAAAATCGCAAGCATCTGCAAGCAAGTGCGGATGCAGTGCTTTTTTCACGCACGGTTGCTAGGAGACGATCGGGATGGAGACCCGATCATTATTATTTTCCCTTATAACATGGTTATAAGGGAAAATAATAGCATTCTGAATACAGAATGCATAGTACAATAGCGCTGGAGGGGTTAAAAATAAATAAATATTTAACTCACCTTAATCCACTTGATCGCGTAGCCCGGCTTCTCTTCCGTCTTCTTCTTTGCTGTGTGCAGGAAAAGGACCTGTGGTGACGTCACTCTGGTCATCACATGATCCATCACCATGGTAAAAGATCATGTGACGGACCATGTGATGACCGGAGTGACGTCACCACAGGTCCTTTTCCTGCACACAGCAAAGAAGAGATGCCGGCTGCGCGATCAAGTGGATTAAGGTGAGTTAAATTTTTTTTGTTTTTTTTAACCCTCTCCAGCGCTATTGTACTATGCATTCTGTATTCAGAATGCTATTATTTTCCCTTATAACCATGTTATAAGGGAAAATAATACAACCTACAGAACACCGATCCCAAGCCCGAACTTCTGTGAAGAAGTTCGTGTTTGGGTACCAAACATGCCGATTTTTCTCACGCGCGTGCAAAACGCATTACAATGTTATGTACTCTCGCGGAAAAATTGAGCATGTTCCCGCAACGCACCCGCACCTTTTCCCGCAACGCCCGTGTGAAAGAGGCTTAAGAGCTCTTTCAGATAAGGAAATTAACTTGTGTTTGTGTCTGTGTTTCCACTGCAAACAGATGGATGATTTTTTAAACAGATCACAAATGGATCATTTCAAGTGCCCTCCCTCACATTCATGACTTGTCTGAATGAGCTCAAAGTCTTGTCCCATGAGCAGTCTGCTAGCAACAAAATGGAAGAGACTTTCTAAATGTACAATTGAGTTTAAAGTATTTCTAATCTATTGGGGCAGTTAGTATATAGCTGTTTCTGTGTCCTCTGTAGCAGCTTAAGCTTATATTACAAGTGCAAATAGTCTTGCAGATCATCACTAAAATGAGCTTGCAAAAAATGAGCCCACACACACAAGAACATTGCCAGAAAAATTTACAAAATATGGCTTTCAGAAAATGCTGACAATTTTTTTTTCCAAGAATGCTTTTACTGTGCAAAGCTGAAATAAAAAATTAAATAAAACATGGACCTATTATGTATCACCACGTTATAACGTTCTGCTCTATTAAAATATCACATATCTCCCATCAGGTCAACGCCGTATAAGACAAACAATAAAAACCGTGCCAGAACAGGAAAATAGAACTAATGATAATGGCAACTTATTTCACAAAAAATAAGCCCCCACACAGCTCAGTCGAGAGAAAAATAAACCTATAGTGGGACATTTATGAAGAACGATAATTTAGACTCAGGTCTTCATCCCTTCTGCACTGGCAGTTCATCCGCTAAAGTTATGTGGAGGCGCCAGCCTCTAGAGAACTTAGGCGGACTTTACACTTGTCTAAATCTACACTAGCTCCCTTGCTGTCTGCTTCTGCTGGGGAACGCAGTAAATAGGTGAAATAGGTGAGTGTTTGTCTTTTTTTTTTTTAATGGCGCTGGAAAGGGCAGAAGGGGGGGGGGGGCACAAGGAGAACATAACTACTGTGAACGGATCCCAAGGTGGGCATAACTACCATAAAGGGGCTCAAAGGTGGGAATAACTACTGTGAAGGGGCCACAAGGTGGGCATAACTACTACCCAGGTGCCCGCTCTCAGGGGACTGCCAGAAGCAATGAGCGCACTGATGGCTCAGCTCCCCACTCTTCTTCAGGCCGGCGCACTGTATAGTGAAGCAGGGGAGTGTAAAAAAATGTGCCACAGTGAGCTACGCGTGCAGCTGAACTCTTCATTACTTATGTAGATTTGAGTGGCAACGGGGGAAAGGGAGGGGGGGTAGCAGGGGACGTTGGGGCAGAAGCTTTGCCCCAGGTGCTGGAAAGCCTAGCTATACGTCTGCCCTGCAGCATCCCCAAACAGCACGTAGAGTTCCTCTTCATAACTCTGGCGGGTCCACCGCCAGTTTAAGGGTTTATTAAGACCAGCGTCTAAAACGCTGGTCTTAATAAATGTGCCCCTAGGTCTTTAATACAAATGTGCCAAATGCACATAAATCTCTTCTGAACCTTGCTGTGTGTCCATACAGTGCTTTATAACCACATATGGGGTTTTGCTGTATTCATGAGAAAATGAGTAACAAATAGGCAAGTTTTTGGAAAATTCTATGAAATGCCTGTTCACTGCAACCTTATAAAAATTCAGTGGGGGTTGCACTTTCCAAAATGGTGTAATTCTTTTGAGTTACACTGTATAGGTAACAGAGTCTCTACAAATGCAACATGGCACCTGAAGATAGTTCCAGTCAAATCTGCGTTCCAAAAGCTATATTGTGCTCCTTCCCTTCTGAGCCCTGCCGTGTGCTTATACAGCAGTTTATGACCACATATTAAGTGTTGCCGTATTCAGGAGAAAATGGGTAACAAATGAAAAATTTGAGCCTAAGAAAACATTTTCTCAAAGAATATGTAATTTTTCATTCTCATGGCCCAGTGTTTCTAAAATCTATGAAACACACATTACAGCACTTGAAGTATTCTTTGGGCGCTGTAGTCTCCAGAATGGGATTGCTTTTTTGAGGTTTCCACTGTAGGGGTGCATTACGGGGTCTTCAAATGTGACATGGCACCTGAAAATTATCCCAAGTGAAATCTGTCTTTCAAAATCCATATCACACTCCTTCCCTTCTAGGTCTTGCCGTGTGCCCATGCAGCAATTTACATCCACATGTGGATTGTTTCTAACTGCAAAATAAGGCTACATGCACACAACCGTATGTGTTTTGCGGTCCTTATGCCAACTGTTTTGTTTTTTTGCGGATCCATTGTAACAATGCCTAAAACGGACAAGAATAGGACACCCCAGAGTGTACAAGAGATAGGGCAAATCAATACCTACATCTTACCTCAGATGAAGTTCCAAGTAGAGTCCCCCCAAATGTATTTGTGTAACCAGAGTTATATACCTCTGCCCAGCCCCAGGTGTGCATCACGCATGTCCTGAGATGTCTATGAGATCACTACTTAGGAATGTGGTCTTATTAACAGAATGGGGGTGGGGGGTGGGAATGGGTTTGCCTAACCCACTACATTACAAGTAATATGAAAGAGACAAAGTTAAAGGCACCAGAATTAAAGGTGACAGAACCAATCAGTACTTTAAAGGGTAACTGTCATGTTTTCATAAAAAAAAATTTTTAGCATATGTTACTGCTGCAGCAGCATTATGCATAAAACAATCTTTAGTTTCCTCACATACCACTGTTTTCCTTGAATTTTTCCCTTAGTTATGGCTTTTTTAACATTTACAATATGAGAACCTGCCAGTTCTCTGAGGCCAAAACTGCTTTCCCTCACTTTCCATACACACTTGCTGTAGCCAGCAGCTCCCTGCCAGCCAATCAGATTGGATTACTGAGAGACATGCCTCCACACTGTGAAGCCTAATGCAGGCATGCAGTGTGAAGGACAGCCTCTCCATCTTCCTGTCTTTTTAGCCAGAGACAGGCAAGCCATAACAACTGTCTTTTAACCCCTTCACGACTGCAATACAGCTATATACGTGCTAATTACACATGTTCCGTACAGCTAGCACGTATATAAATGTTATGGCACCTCTTTAATCCAAGTGCTGCAAAACGTTTGAATTAAAACTTCTGTCCCTGCACTGCATACAGTCCGGTAATGCTGGCAAGGGCTCAATCAGAGTGGTCCCATGCCGACAATCGCTCTGATTGGTTACTTTGGGCACTGTTAAAATGCCAGTTTCAGAAGTTCTGGCTCACTTCAGACATCCCCAGTTTAGAGAGTTGGCACGCCAAAATTGACCAGATCTACAGGCTTGAAGAAATTTCACATTGGGAATTAAGAACAAGATCCACTTTCCTTAATATCTGGAACCCCTGGAAGAAATTCTGGCTTTTTTCTTGAAATTCACAGACACAGTATTTCACTCTCTTATAGCTTACTAAACTAATTTTCTGATTAGATGACTCTTTCCACCCCTCCTCTCTCCCCCCCACCTCCTCCCCCCCTTGTCTTTTGTACTTTTATTTTACCTTACTGTATACCGAATTGTTGCACACCTCATGCCTGCAAATCTTGTAACTTGTAATGGTGGCTATTGCTACATCTTGCCATAAATATAAATATGAATGTGATTTGCCTGTCATATATATACCTGTATTGTTGACTGTTTTTGGTATGTTTTAAAAACAAAAATAAAAATTGTCAATTTAAAAATAAAATAAAATGCCAGTTTCAGGCTCTGATCTGCACTCTGCAGATCAGAGCCTGAAATCAGGTACCATATCCTCTGTGCCCCCAATATGTGAGCCCCCTGCCCCGATCTGTGCCCCTTTCTGTATACCCTGCCTCCAGGTTTGCCGACCGTGCACTGTGTATGTGCCGGCCGGCCTGCCCCCATCCATGACCTCTGCTATTGCCCCCATCCATGTCCCCTGCCATTCTGTGTCCCCTCCCCAGCCCTCGTCTGTGCCCCCTTATGTGGTCTCCCTTCTGTATCTGTTGGCGGTGGCTCTGTTCCTGAGCCACCACCATCAGCAGCTAGTGTCAGCTGTATGCTGACACTCTGCTGTAACCCCTTAGATGCTGCTGCCAGCGGCATCCAAGGGGTTAACAGAGGTAGAGGGCTCCCTCTCTCAACCATTGGGCTGCCGCACTGTGATGGCAGCGGCCCAATGGTTGCCATGGCGACCGGGCGCCTTGCAAAGGCAACCAATGTTGCCATATATTAGTGTAAAACTGATAGTCTTATACTTTGCAATGCAAGAGCATTGCCAAGTATAGTACAGCAATTAAGCCCCACTGGATCGTCAAGATCCAAGTGGGACTCGATAAAAAAGTTTAAAAATAAAAAAAGTTAAAAAAATAAATAAATAAAAATGTTAATTAAAAATAAAATAAATTGCCTTTTCCTATATCCGCTCATTTATAAGAGATTAAAAATATATATATATGCTACACATATTAGGTATCACCGTGTCCGTAACAACCAGCTCTATAAAAATAACACATGACCTAACCCCTCAGGTGAATGGTGTAAAAATAAATAAATAAATAAAAACTGTTGCAAAACAACAAAATTTTTGGTCATCTTGCCCCAGAAAGTGTAATAATGAATGATCAAAAAATCATATGTACCCAAAAATGGTACCAATAAAAAAATCAACTCTTTCTGCAAAAAAACGAGCCCCTGCACAAGACGAACGGCAGAAAAATATAAAAAAATAAGGTGTTCAGAAAATAGAGACACAAACATAATTTTTAGTAGTAGTCATATTTTATATCATTGCGTGTGTAACAACCTGCTATATAAAAATAGCACATGATCTACCCTGTCAGATGAATCTTGTAAAAAAAAAAAAAGAGGTGTCAAAACAGCCATTTTTCGGTTACCTCACCTCACAAAAAAACTGAATAGAAAGCAATTAAAAATCATATGTACCCCAATAAAACTGGTGCCTTATCCTATAGTTTCCAAAATGGGGTCACTTTTGGGGAGATTCTACTGTAAGGGTGCATCAGGGGGGCTTCAAATGGGACATGGCATTTAAAAACCAGTCCAGCAAAATCTGCCTTCCAAAAACTATATGGCGCTCCTTTTCTTCTGCTCCCTGCCGTGTGCCCTTACATCAGTGGGGTGTTTCTGTAAACCTCAAAATCAGGGTAATAAATATTGAGTTTTGGTTGGCTGTTAACCCTCGATATGTTAAAGGGAAAAATTTATTAAAATGGAAAATCTGCCAAAAAAGTGGGCACTTCCTTTCAGTCTGGCCGGGTACAAGAAACAAATGCTCCTGTACCGCGGACCGAACAGGGCTCGGCCACGCTACACTAGAGGTGGGGGGGGGAATGGAATGAGAGTGACAAGGAAGGGAGGGGGGGGGGGAAATCAGAGTGACAAGGGGGGGAATGAGAGTGACAAGGGAGGGGGAGGGGGGAATAAGAGTGACAAGGGGGGAATAAGAGTGACAAGGGGGGAATGAGAGTGACAAGGGAGGGGGGGGAGTAAATGAGAGTGACAAAGGAGGGGGGAGTAAATGAGAGTGACAAGGGAGGGGGGAGTAAATGAGAGTGACAAGGGAGGGGAGGAATGAGAGTGACAAGGGGGGGAAGAGAGTGACAAGGGAGGGGGGGAAGAGAGTGACAAGGGAGGGGGCAAGAGAGTGACAAGGGAGGAGGGAAGAGAGTGACAAGGGAGGAGGGAAGAGAGTGACAAGGGAGGGGGGAAGAGAGTGACAAGGGAGGGGGGGAAGAGAGTGACAAGGGAGGGGGGAAGAGAGTGACAAGGAGGGGGGGAAGAGAGTGACAAGGGAGGGGGGAAGAGAGTGACAAGGGAGGGGGGAAGAGAGTGACAAGGGAGGGGGAAGAGAGTGACAAGGGAGGGGGGGGGAAGAGAGTGACAAGGGGGGGGGAAGAGAGTGACAAGGGAGGGGGGGAAGAGAGTGACAAGGGAGGGGGGGAAGAGAGTGACAAGGGGGGGGGAAGAGAGTGACAAGGGAGGGGGGGAAGAGAGTGACAGGGAATGGGAAGGTGGAGGACAAGGGAGGGAGGGGGAGAAGAGAGTGACAAGGGACGGAGGGGGCAGAAGAGAGTGACAAGGGAGGGAGGGGGAGAAGAGAGTGACAAGGAAGGGAGGGGGGAGAAGAGAGTGACAAGGGAGGAGGGGAGAAGAGAGTGACAAGGGAGGGGGGAAGAGAGTGACAAGGGAGGGAGGGGGGAGAAGAGAGTGACAAGGGAGGGAGGGGAGAAGAGAGTGACAAGGAGGGGGAGAAGAAGTGACAAGGGAGGGAGGAGAGAAGAGAGTGACAAGGGAGGGAGGGGGGAGAGATGACAAGGGAGAGGGGGAGAGAGTGACAAGGGAGGGAGGGGGGGGGAGAGTGACAAGGGAGGGAGGGGGGGAGAGAGTGACAAGAGGGGGAGAAGAGAGTGACAAGGGAGGGGGGGAGAAGAGAGTGACAAGGGAGGGGGAGAAGAGTGACAAGGGAGGGGGGGAAAGAGAGTGACAAGGGAGGGGGGGGAGAAGAGAGTGACAAGGGAGGGGGGAAGAGAGTGACAAGGGAGGGGGGGGGAGAAGAGAGTGACAAGGGAGGGGGGGGAGAAGAGAGTGACAAGGGAGGGGGGGAGAAGAGAGTGACAAGGGAGGGAGGGGGTGCAAAGAAGAGAGTGACAAGGGAGGGAGGGGGGAAGAAGAGACTGACAAGGGAGGGAGGGAGGGGGGGGGGCGGAGAAGAGAGTGACAAGGGAGTCCCCAGAGCCAGACCAAGAGCCTGACTGCAGCCAGAGACCAGATCATCTTATTGTCCTGGTGGTAAGTAGACAATGCAATATGTTTATTATTTGATTGTTTAGTTATTAATACTACATTGGAAACTAATTTACCTCACATTAAGGCTCCATTCACATGTCCGCAACGTGTTTTGCGGATACACGGAGCCACGGATCCGCAAAACACGGAAAGCGGCAATGTGCATTCCGCATTTTTTGTGGACCGCACATTGCCGACACTAATAGAATATGCCTGTTCTTGTCCGCAATTGTAGACAAGAATAGGACATGTTCTATTTTTTTGCGGAACGGAAGTGCGGACCCGGAAGTGCGGATCCGCAATTCCGTGTCCGGGCAGCACATCGTGCTGCCCCATAGGAATGAATGGGTCCGCAATTCCATTCCGCAAAATTCAGAACGAAATTGCGGACGTGTGAATGGTGCCTAAAAGGACACTATAGTCCCAGAACCACTACAGTTTAATGTAGTGGTACTGGTGTCTATAGCCTGTTCCTGCAGAGAAAAGACACTGTGCAGTACTGGTGGTAAAGGAGCACTATAGTGCCAGGAAAACAAACAAATTTTCCTGGCACTATATAGTTGTTAGGAGTGGGGCACCCTCGTGCCCTCCTCCCACTTACCTTTCTCCAGCGCTGGCACTGGGAACTCTTCTCCCCGATCCTCCTCTCAGCTGCGAATGCGCACGCATTCAAAACTATGTTCCGCGTCTTCCCACTGTAATTTTCACAGTGAGAATCGCTGGAAGCACCTCTAGCGGCTGTCAGGGAGACACCTACAAGAAGCTTGATTAACCCTAAGGGAAACATAGCATTTCTTTTAATTTAATTTAAATGCTGAGAAAGGGGTGGAACATATGTGATGTCATGATATGGGCAGATCATCTGATAGGGGAGGGGGGGGGGGCAATTTTTATCTTGCCTAGGGTGGCAAAAATCCTTGCACCGGCCCTGGCTGGAGATATATTAGACGGTCATTGGATAACAATTTTACTGCAGGCCAGTGGAGTACAGGCCCCAAACATTAGGCATTTACCGGATAGAAAAGATAAAGTGATTATGTGGCTGGAGGTATATTAGACGGTCATTGGATAACATTTTTACTGTAGGCCAGTACAAATACATGTCAAATACAAATGTTTAAAAGAACTAAAAATATTAAATTGGATTAAAAACATGGCTAACGAAATCCCCCATCTTGAATAAACCCCAAATGATAATAGGTGAAAATCGATGACACGTGGTCGTCACAGGTGTTAAATTCCTCTGAGGCCCCAACTATTAGGCATTCACCGTACAGAAAAGATAAAGTGATTATGTGGCTGGAGGTATATTAGACGGTCATTGGATACCAATTTTACTGCAGGCCAGTGAAGTACAGGCCCCAAACATTAGGCATTCACCTGGTTAGAAAATGCCTTTTATGCTGCTGTATTTAAATAAGACAGGGATTATTCTTTGTTCTGGCTGGTGGCGGATATGTGTGGGCTAGCATAGAGGAAATTCAATTAATTGTGGTCGTCACAGGTGTTGAATTCCTCAGAGAACCATGCCTCATTCATTTTTAGAAATGTGAGGTAGTCCACACTTTTGTGAGCTAGGCGAGTGCGCTTCTGTCCTTTCGGATAGGACACTCAACGAGGGGCAAGCCAAGAGTTCCATGGCAAATTGTGCAAGCTCTGGCCACAGGTCAAGCCTGCAGACCCAGTAGTCCAGGGGTTCCTCGCTTCTCAGAGCGTTCACATTGACCGTTAACCCGATGTAGTCGGACACTTGTCGATCTAGGCCTTCCCTGAGGCTGGATCCGGAGGTTGGCTGTTGATGGATTGGCTGCAAGAATGATCTCATATCCGAAGTGACCAACGCGTCTTCAAACCACCCTCTTCTTGCATTCGCGGTAGGATTGGTACCTGCAACTGTTTCTCTGTGGGTGGAAATTCCTCTGCCATCGCCCGAAACAGCAGTATGCAGCATCTCTTGCAGCAAGGCCTGGAAATGCTGCATTCTGATCTCTGTGATGCTGGTAACATGTCCGCCATTTTGTGTTTGTACTGGGGGTCTAAATACGTTGCCACCCAGTACTGGTCCTTGCCCTTTATGGTCCCTCTTCAAACACTGGAGCATGAAGGCCCCCATTTGCACTAAATTGGAAGAGGTGGAGCGCCCTGGCTCCTGCTCATCACCCAGTAGAATGTCTCCTCCCTCCATCCACGGACAACACCAGGGATCCCCGAAAAGTTTAAAACCTGCTCTTCTTTCTCCTTCTCCCCCCCCCCCGGCACCATCCTCCTCTGACTCCTATTTAGACTCCTGCCTACTTGTCTCAGATGGAGTAGCCCCCCTGGGAATTCATTCAGCATTGCGACTTCCTCATCTTCCAGCTCCTGCTCCTCGACGGCTTGATCAATGACATGATGCAATGCATGCTCCAGAAAGAAGGCGTAAGGCACGATGTCACTGATGGCACCCTGGCTTCCACTGACCAGTTTGGTGATCTCATCAAATGGCCGCAGAAGTCATCATGCGTTGCTCATTAGCATGAGTCATGAGTAAAGATCAGTATTAGGAGATCTGAAACGTGTAGACACGTTTGCTATTTTGGAGTTTTAATGTACATGTCTGTATTTAAATAAAGAACGTCATTCTTTGGAAGCTGGACCCTTTCCTCATTTTCAAGTCGCTCATGAGCAGCCACTGGCGCGGTGAAAAGAAACCAAGCTCCCCAGAACCTGTCCTGCTGCAGAGTTCATATAGGTAGTCGTTAACGGCATGTTGCTGCTGGAGCAGCCTATCAAGCCTATACAAGGTGGAGTTTCAGCACGTCGGGCTGTCACAAATCAGACGTCTGACGGTCAGGTGGTATCACTGCTGAACGTCAGCAAGGCGAGCCATGGCCGTGTAAGATCTTCTAAAATGTCCAGAGATTTCCCTGGCCTGCCGCAAGATGTCCTGGACCCCTGGGTATTTGGCAACGAATCGCTGCACAACCAAGTTCAGCATGTGTGCCATGCACGGCATGTGTGTACTGTTGCCCTGTTTCGGACCATTAAGCAGATTGGCACCATTGTCGCACACCACTTTACCAACTGTCAAATTGAGCAGGGTTAGCCACTGATCGGCCTGTGACCGCAGAGCTGAAAGCAGTGCAGGAACGGTGTGGCTCTTGGCTTCCAGGCACAACAGCCGCAGCACAGCATGGCAACGTCTCACCTGGCATGTGGAATAGGTTTTGGGGAGCTTGGGGGCACAGCGGAAGAGGCGGTAGCAGTGGAAAAGTAGGAGTTAGGCGAGGAGGAGACGAAGGATGGAGTAGGAGAAGAAGAGGCAGGCCTGCATGCAATCCGTGGCTGTAACACTAAATCCACACGGGAGCCACGGGTTACATGCTTGACGGCCATCAGAGGGTTCACCCAGTGGGCAGTAAAAGTTATGTACCTTCCCTGCCCGTGTTTGCTAGACCACGTGTCTGTGGTCAGATGTATAGTGGCACCAACACTGTGTGCCAGAGATACATTCACTTGCCGCTGAATGTGGCCATATAGCTCTGGGATGCCCTTCTGGGAGAAATATTTCATTCGGGGGACCTTCCATTGCGGTGTGCCAATGGCCACTAATTTTCTAAAGGCCTCCGAGTCCACCAATTTATATGGCAGTAGTTGGTGGACTAGCAGTTCCGACAAGTCAGCGGTCAGCCATTGGGCAAGAGAGTTATCCGGCGTCATGAAGTTTTTACGTTCGAACATTTGGGCCACGGAAGCCTGCCTTTTGCCAGATGAACTCGACGACGGTATGGTGGAAGGTGGAGTGGAGGACAAATGGGAGGAGAAGAAGAGGCAGGATGTGGAGCGCTGGGAGTGTGGCTTTGTGGGTTCTGACGGTGTTGCTCCCACTGGGCTCGTGATGGAGGCCAGGTGCCTTCTTAAGGCGGGCTTCCCTAAGTGAGTGTTTGGCTTACCGCGACTTATGCGTTGACAGCACAAGCTGCAAATGGCAACACTATTGTCAGCAGCTGACACGTTAAAAAAAGCCCACACTGCGGAGCCATGTGCCGGCGTCCTGGGAGTGCCAAATGTGACCGTGCATGGTGGATGGCTCGCTCCAGATACATTTGCAGTCTGCTTTTTGCCTCCTGTGCACTGCGAGTTCTGCCTGCTTCTCCTCCTTCTACCCCCTTTCTACTGCTCTGTCTCTCCCTCTGAACTCCCCTCCGCTTCGTCTCTTGTGGGCACCCTTGTAACATCCATCGACACGTCATCATCGTCACCTTCATCACCACTGACATTAGAGATCTCGGAGTAGGATATCTGATTGAGACTATTAGTGAAAACAGTCCCACTGATATTTCAAGATTACAAAGCTATGAGTGGCCCACAATGTAAAGAATGTGGGGAAATATCCTTATTAAAATATAACCTTTATACGATATACATTAAAATATACACCTAAGGATGCATCACAATACAAGACATATAATCAAGGGGTTCTATAATATCGACCCCACTGCTGGCAGGAAAGAGAAAGCACTAATTGGCACTGATGCGCCTGTATAGGCGCTAACAGTGTTACCCAGCCAACACACACATACAACATGTATTGGGGTTCAATGATAGGTACCCCACTTCTGGTGGAACAAAGATAGATGTAACTGCTGCGCCTGTGTAGACGCAAGCAGTCTTACCTGACCGACCAGGTGACTAGGATCAGCGTAGCAGGGGAACCAGGCCTGATGAAAGGGAGTGTAGACAGGAGATGCAGTCATGAACATGTAAATGCTGTGCCCTATATCACCCTATATACTTGGTAGGAATGGGGCCTGTTTTCATGCTGCCTGTCTACACAGAGCACTCGCCCTGAAAAGGGCGACCCCGTCCGGATGCCTGTCCCTAGTTTGGACCTGAACCCTAGTATATTGAACAAAAATAATAAAATCTATAGTGACTACAGGCCTCCCGACGTGGCACGTTTCTGTCGTGTCGACTCCTCAGGGGGATTCAGTACATGTAGAAACAAAAAGCAAAAATACCGTCTATGGCCGCAGGTAGCAGTTAAACATACACTGCAGTTAAGCGGTTACATTAGAGACTAGACTCAAAAAGTAAAGGTCAAAGTCTAGGGGCAGGCATCCATGGTGACGGATTGCCCTGCTGCAGAGGAATGGATACTTCTCCGCTTCTTGGTGTGTGAGGATATGGTGGTCCTCAATACGGTAATGTCCCTAACAATAAGGGGGTTCCTCAACCTATACCAGCCACACTGACACATACCTTCATGGAGTTTAAATAAATCGCCAGCGCGCCTCTTCCTGAGAGACCGCCCTGTCAGCACCTGCGTCGGCGTGTGACGTCACGCGCATGCGCCGCGACGCACCACACGCCGTCGCCTATGCCACATGGTTGCGGCGACCAATCAGATCAGGAGGCGGAGGGAGATGGTGGTTACCTAGGAGAATATGTCAACAAGAAGTAACCTCACAGTACGTCCCGAAAATAGAGGCGTCCGTGACAACGCTACGATATAGAGTCGTAGCAGAGTAAAGCTGATATTTCTTACACGATACCAGCGACATGGACACAATGGAAAGAACTGGACATAATACCAAGTATTTAACAAATATTTTGGAATGGGAAAGTGTCTCATATATGTGCATGCCATCCCAAGGGATAGAATGCCACCGTTGATATGAGCATTATTTCTATTAAGAGGAAGCTACCCCACAATCTATATAAAACACCCATAATCTAGCCTCTCATTCAGGCCTAGGGGTGCAGATGTTTTAAGTTGAAAAATCCATCGAGATTCTTGTTGAAGCAGACATCTGTCCCAATTCCCCCCTCTCACAGGCGGTTTGACCAAATCAAAACCCAGGAACTTCAAGGAGGCTTTTCCATTATGCACAGTGTGTACATGTTTCGAAATTGGGGTGTCTCGTTTGTGAGAGATGTCCCCCAAGTGCTCCCCTATCCGTCTCCTGAATTCCCGTATCGTTTTGCCAACATATTCAATCCCACATTCGCACTGGATCCGATAAATGACCCCTCTAGATTTGCAATTAATGAAATGTGGGATTGAATATGTTTTGCCTGTGACATTGCTCACAAATGACTTGGTGACGTGTATGCGTTTGCACGCTATACAGTTCCCACATCTATAGCATCCCACACTCCTGCATCGCAACCAGGTGGTCTTGGTGCGATCAGGTGCATAGTGACTATGCACTAACTTATCGCGTATGTTCGGTCCCCTGCGATAAGTTATTTGTGGTTGGTCACCCAAAACGTCTTTTAAGTCAGGGTCCATTTTAAGAATTTGCCAATGGCGTCCTATAATCTGCCTGACTTGTTTGGACCCCCTATCGAAATTGGCAATAATTCTCATGACCCTAGTTGGCGAAGTGGGTGGTTCATTGGGAGTGAGCAGTGAGCATCTTGGTCGGGACAGAGCTTTCTGATATGCCGATCTCAGAACATGGTCGGGGTATCCCCTGGACAGGAATCTACACCTCAGAACCGCTGCTTGGTTGATAAAGTCATGTTTATTTGAGCAGTTGCGTCTGAGTCGCAGGTATTGGCCTCTAGGAATTCCTGTCCTGAGTGGGAGAGGGTGATTGCTCTCCCACCTCAGGAGGGAATTCGTAGAGGTGGCCTTCCTATAAATTGACGTGTCCAGTTCCCCCCTCGCGTTCCTGGAGATTTTTATGTCCAGGAATGGCAGGGTCGTGGAGTGGGACTCACTAGTGAAGCGCATACCAATATTATTCTGGTTAAGATGCTGGACAAAGGCTTCAAAGGTCCCCTGATCTCCATTCCAGAGAATGAATATGTCATCGATGTATCGCGCCCACAGACCAATTTTGTAAGTGTCCAAAGCCTCATCTTCCTTGAATACGATGGTCTCCTCCCACCAGCCCAGGAATAAGTTGGCATACGATGGGGCACACGGACTCCCCATCGCTGTACCCCTGAGCTGGTGGTAGGTCCTCCCGTCAAAGGTGAAGAAATTACGTGTAAGCTTAAACTCAAGAAGACGCAGGACAAATTGGCTGTGGGCGCGATACTGACAACCCCGTGATTGAAGAAAGTGTTCTACTGCATTGAGACCCAAATTGTGTGGTATAGATGAATACAGGGCCTCAACGTCGATGCTGGAAAGGAGACATGTCTCCTCCAATGTCAGCCCCTCCAAACGCTTGAGGAGGTCAGTGGTGTCTCTGACATGGGAGGGGAGAGCCGTAACAAACGGTGCCAATACCCGGTCGATGTAAATACCCAGATCTCGGAGTAGGCAGCAACAGCGGGGACCTCAGTCCTTTGACTGATCTGGGTACTGTCGTCAGACCGCTGGGTGGCGGCCATTGCTACCTCCTCTTCCTGATCCGATGCCAAGAATGGCTGTGCATCGGTAATGTCTGGGAATGAGTGGGAAAATAATTCCTCTGACTCGAGTGGAGGGGCTATGGTGGTGGTGTCTTTGGGGGTGCACACAGCAGAGAGTGAAGAGGGTGCAGATAAAGAGGATGAGGAGGGTGCAGAAGCGGAAGGCTAAGTTAGCCACTCAACCAACTCTGGTGCGTCGCACTTGGGCAGATGCACCAGGCCGAGCCTAACCCCTACCACCCCTGCGGAATGGTCTGCCTGTTTCTTTGCCTGTCATTTTCAAAATGACCCTGTGACAAAGTCCCTATAGAAGAGCAGTATTTGTGGAAGCAGGTATATTGCAGGCCTCAATCAATATTTGGTGGAAGCCGGTATATCAATCCTCTCTATCAGTATTTTGTGGAAAAAGGTATATAGAACCCCTTAATGAGTATTTGCTGGAAGCTGGTATACCAAATCCCTTAATCAATATTTCGTGGAAGCTGGTGTATCGCAGGGCTCAATCAATATTTTGTGGAAGCCAGTGTATCACACCCATCAATCAGTATTTTGAGGAAGCAGGTATATCAAACCCCTTAATAATTTTTTGGGGGGCAACAGGTATCAGTTTTTTTGGGGGGGGGGGGGGGGCATCAGGTATATCACACCAGTTGCAATTAGTTACTTCAAATAGCATTTGTCCCTCTATATAGCTGCGGTATCGCAGCAGAACCACACACAACTGCTGCACAATACAAATGCACTATAATATACTTTCTATGTTAGAAAGTATATTATAAGTATATCACACCCCTCAGTAAGTCACACCTATCGATAGCACACCTATTCCAGTCGTAAGAGGGACTTTTGTGGCCCTATTAGCTAGCGTTTGGTGCCCCCAACAGTCTGTCCCTGCTCCACACAGCAACCTCTCCCTACACTGGCAAAAGACTGAATGTAAAATGACTGTCAGATAGGGTTTTTTTTATAGGGTAGGGTGTGTGTCCATGTACTGAAACGTCTCAATAGGCTGTCCTGTCCCACCTGATGGATGTGTCATGGGTCAAAGTTCGGCGCTATGCAAAAAAATGGCGCGTGCGAATATCGGCATATGTTCGTATCTTCGGCGAATGAGCAAAGTACGCCGCAAAACGACCGCTGGGCAAACCGCAAGGACATCTCTACTGAACTGGTCCTTAAAAAGTGGGTTTTGGAAATTTTCGTAAAAATTTTAAGAATTGCTTCTAAACTTCTAAGCCTTCTAACATCCTAAAAAAAAATTAAATGACATTTACAAAATGATGCCAACATAAAGTAGACATATGGGAAATGTTAAGTAATACATATTGAGGTATCACTTTCTGCTTCAAAAGCAGAGAAATAGAGAAATAGAAATTTAGAAAATTGCTAATTTTTTAACATTTTTGTAAATTTGGGATTTTTTCATATATAAAGGTGAAATATATTGACTCAAATTTATGACTATCATGAAGTACAATGTGTCACGAGAAAACAATCTCAGAATGGTTTGGATAAACAAAAGCGTTCCAAAGTTATTTCCACATAAAGTGACACGTCAGATTTGCAAAATTAGACGTTAGTGATAGGGGTATCAATGACTCTTGGTCATGAAAGGGTTAAGGGAGCAGTGGAAAGGGACAGGGGACATTAATGAAAGCTGTTATTATAAGGTAATTACAGATCTAATTAACTAGTAAATAAAATAAAAAATGAGTTACACTTTAAAATACCCTTACAATACAGAGGATGTACAAGGGAAATTCTTCATTTTTGCCTGGTGATATGCTGCTCATGACACTAAAATAACATTTTAAAATAGAATACATTTTCTCTAATGATCATTTTGATTCATGAGATGTAATTTGAATGGTTTTGAATTGAAATAATTATACTTACCAGTAATCTACCAGATATGTTAAACCAAGATGACCACATACAGAAGCCACGGTAGCTATGTGACCTTGATTTTTTTTCAGCATTGCAGGCAAGAAAGATTTGGTGATCTTGAAAAAAGTGTAAACATAATTTTTTTAATATCTAGGCATGGACATGTACAAGCATAGTGAACGTGGCATCTGAGCAGTCAGACAGGAGCGGGCTTCCTCTGTCCTCCATCCGGAGCCCATACGACAGCCTAGGGTCTTTTGAAGGCTCCTATGCTCCCAAGCATGTAGAATAATAAATCCAAAATAAACAGCTGTTGATAAATGTAATCCTTACACACACCACAACATAAATGTATGGAGTAGACTTACGTGCTGAGCTTACTCTGGACGCGGTGGTTAAGACAGCTGACACCCGGCCACAATGACAGGGATTGGAGAAAACTCAGATCCAGGTCATTTAACCCCTCATATGTTGCAGTCAATAGTGAATGTGGCTTCTTTTGTCCTCCATTCGGAGCCTGTACGACAGCCTAGGGTTCTTATAAAGGTTCCCGGGCTTGTCATAGGCAACTGCTTATACTATTGCAGTCTACAAGTGTTCAGAAGATCGGACATTCAAGTCCCCTAAGCAGACTAAAATTGACAGAAAAAAATGTAAAAACAAACCCACAAAAATATTAAAAGTTCTGTGACACCCTTTCACAATTTTTCATCTAAAAATAAACATAATTGGTATTGCTGTGTCTGAAGGTTTCTGTACTATCAAAATATGTGAAAATATAAATATGTAATCAAGCAATGAAGGCTCAGTCTTGAGCCGAAACGTGTCACTTGTGAAGTTATTATACACTAAATAAAAGCATATCTTCATTTGCAAGAAAAGGGAGTGCCGGTCCTTCTTCACATTTGCTCATAGACTATAAGCATCATGGGGGTCGGGATTTATCTCTGAATCCCTGCCTTCTAGATAGCTGAATAAACAGCGCTGTAGGAGCACCGTGTATTCAGCGAAGAAAGCGATATGCCACTTCCTGTTCTGGCCCTCCGTGGACAAGGGAGTGCAGGAGCGGTCAGGTCTTCCTGAGACTGTGATCAGCCCTTCAGTGTGGCTGTACAGCCTCTCTGAGGGTGTATTCCCCCTGTAACTGGGGCTAATATGTGACAGGAGAATTCAGTTACAGGAGAAATCAATAGCAAAAAAGAAAGAAATGCGTCCCCCAGAGATCTTGTATCACCGTATGGGGGACACAAAGTGTAAAATAAATAAATAAATATATAAAATGTCCCCTTTTCCCCAATTAAGTCTTTTTTTTTTAATCAAAAAGTGTTATTTACCCCAAAATGGTACCAATAAAAACACCACCTCATCCTGCAAAAATTGAGCCCTCACACAACACCACAGCTAGAAAAAAATAAAATAAATGGCTCTAAGAAAATGTCACACACAAAGATTTTTTTTAATAACAATGCTCTTATTGTGTAAAACTAAAAAAAAAAAGACATATTTGGTATTGCAACATCTATAATGACCGGCTCATAAAAATATTATATGCGTTATCATATTGGGTGAACGCCTTAAAAAAATAAACATTTTGCCATAACAGTTTGTTTTTGTCAACTAGCTTTCCCAAAAACTTATCAAGTGAAAATGCCACCTCATCTTGCAAAAAATAAGCCATCACACAAGACCATAGCCAGAAAAATTTTAAAAAAATTATGGCTGTAAGAAAATGACAACATAAAAACATTTTTTTTCCAAAAATGCTGTTATTATTTAATACAAAAAAATAGACATATTTAGTGTTGCCATGTCCGTAACGAAAGGCTCTATAAAAATATATATATATCTTACATTATCCAACCCAACAGATGAACAGCTTTTTTTGTCACCCCACCTCCCCAAAAAACATAATAATAAGTCATCAAAAACTCTTATGTGCCCAAAAATGGTACAGATAAAAAGTACAGTTTGTCAAGCAAAAGGCAAGCTCTCAAGCATCTATGTTGGCAGAAAAATAAAAATTTTATGAATGTTAGTATATGGTGAAGCAAAATATATAATTTTTAATAAAAAGGGATTTTATTATGCAAAAGTTGTAAAACATGAAAAAATATATCTAAATTTGGTATCACCATAATTGTATCAACCTGCAGAATAAATTGCAGATCCGCAAGACACAGAAGCCGCCCGTGTGCCTTCTGCAATTTGCAGACCGGAACAGGCGGCCCATTGTAGAAATGCTATCCTTGTCCGCAAAATGCACAAGAACAGGACATGGTATATTTTTTTTTGCAGGGCTACGTAACGGAGCAACGGATGCGGACAGCACACGGAGTGCTGTCCGCATCTTTTGCGGCGCCATTGAAGTGAATGGATCCGCAAAAACTCCGGCTCGGATGCGGACCAGAACAACATCGTGTGCATGAGGCCTAAAGCTATCATATATACCACATGGTGAACCTCATAAAAAATAGAAAAACTGACAGAATTTCCATTTTTGCCCACCTCAAAAACCATTTCAATCCAATTGCAGTTTTCGACTTCCGTACTGAAAAGAAAGTTGGTAGCAAATTGCGGGGTGATATTCTCCTGTTATCGCTTGTGAAAAAGAAATTTAGAGCCTAAAGCACAATTTTCTTGTAAAAAATAAATAAAAATAATTTTCATTTTCACAGCCAAGTGCGATACATTCTTTGAAACACCTGTTGGGTAAAGTGCTTACTACACCATATAAAAATTCACTGGGTGGTGTAGTTTCAAAAACGTGGCCACTTTTGGGGCTTTTCACTGTAGGGGTACTTCAGGGTCTCTTCAAATGCAACATGGCGATCATTCCAGCAAAATCGGCCCTCCATAAACCATATGGCACTCCTTGCCTTCAGAGCCTTGCTGTGTAACGATACAACAGTATATGCCTACATATGGGGTGTTTCTGTAAACAGCTGAATCAGGGTAATAAATATAGAGGGGTTTTTGTTGTTGTTAACCCTTGTTGTTAACCAGTGTTACAGGAACAAATTGGTTAACCACTTGCCGCCGCGCTAACGCCGAAAGGCGTCATTGCGGTGGCTCTCCCAGGCTACGCTAACGCCAATAGGCGTCATCTCGCGTGAGCCGAGATTTCCTGTGAACGCGCGCACACAGGCGCGCGCGCTAACAGGAACGGGAGGTAAGCGAGCGGATCTCCAGCCTGCCAGCGGCGATCGCTTGCTGGCAGGCTGGAGATATGATTTTTTTTAACCCCTAACAGGTATATTAGACGCTGTTTTGATAACAGCGTCTAATATACCTGCTACCTGGTCCTCTGGTGGTCCCTTTTGTTTGGATCGACCACCAGAGGACACAGGCAGCTCAGTAAAGTAGCACCAAACACCACTACACTACACTACACCCCCCCCCTGTCACTTATTAACCCTTTATGAACCACTGATCAGCCCATATAGACTCCCTGATCACCCCCCTGTCATTGATCACCCCCCTGTCATTGATCACCCCCCTGTAAGGCTCCATTCAGAGGTCCGTATGATTTTTACGGATCCACGGATACATGGATCGGATCCGCAAAACGCATACGGACGTCTGAATGGAGCCTTACAGGGGGGTGATCAATGACAAGGGGGTGATCATGCATATAGACTTCCTGATCACTTCCCTGTCATTGATCACCCCCCTGTCATTGATCACCCCCCTGTAAGGCTCCATTCAGACGTCCGTATGATTTTTACGGATCCACTAATACATGGATCGGATCCGCAAAACACATGCGGACGTCTGAATGGAGCCTTACAGGGGGGTGATCAATGACAGAGGAGTGATCACCCATATAGACTCCCTGATCACCTCCGTCATTGATCACCCCCCTGTAAGGCTCCATTCAGATGTCCGTATGTGTTTTACGGATCCACGCATCTATGGATCGGATCCGCAAAACGCATACGGACGTCTGAATGGAGCCTTACAGGGGGGTGATCAATGACAAGGGAGTGATCACGCATATAGACTTCCTGATCACCCCCCTGTCATTGATCACCCCCCTGTAAGGCTCCATTCAGACACCCGTATGTGTTTTTTACGGATCCACGCATCCATGGATCGGATCCGTAAAACGCATACGGACGTCTGAATGGAGCCTTACAGGGGGGTGATCAGGGAGTCTATATGGGATGATCACCCCCTGTAAGGCTCCATTCAGACGTCTGCATGTGTTTTACGGATCCACGCATCCATGGATCGGATCCGCAAAACGCATACGGACGTCTGAATGGAGCCTTACAGGGGGGTGATCAGGGAGTCTATATGGGATGATCACCCCCTGTAAGGCTCCATTCAGACGTCTGCATGTGTTTTACGGATCCACGCATCCATGGATCGGATCCGCAAAACGCATACGGACGTCTGAATGGAGCCTTACAGGGGGGTGATCAGTGACAGGGGGGTGATCACCTTATATACACTCCCTGATCACCCCCCTGTCATTGATCACCCCCCTGTCATTGATCACCCCCATGTAAGGCTCCATTCAGATGTCCGTATGTGTTTTGCGGTTCCGATCTATGTATCCGCGGATCCGTAAAAAACATATGGACGTCTGAATAGAGCCTTTCAGAGGGGTGATCAATGACAGAGGGGTGATCAATGACAGAGGGGTGATCAGTGACAGGGGGGTGATCACCCCATATACACTCCCTGATCACCCCCCTGTCATTGATCGCCCCCCTGTAAGGCTCCATTCAGAATGTTTTTTGGCCCAAGTTAGCGGAAATATTTTATTAATTTTTTTTCTTACAAAGTCTCATATTCCACTAACTTGTGTCAAAAAATAAAATCTCACATGAACTCACCATACCCCTCACGGAATCCAAATGCGTAACATTTTTTAGACATTTATATTCCAGACTTCTTCTCACTCTTTAGGGCCCCTAAAATGCCAGGGCAGTATAAATACCCCACATGTGACCCCATTTCGGAAAGAAGACACCCCAAGGTATTCCGTGAGGGGCACATTGAGTCCATGAAAGATTGACATTTTTGTCCCAAGTTAGCGGAAAGGGAGACTTTGTGAGAAAATAAATAAATAAATAAATTTCCGCTAACTTGTGCCCAAAAAAAAAATTTCTATGAACTCGCCATGCCCCTCATTGAATACCTTGGGGTGTCTTCTTTCAAAAATGGGGTCACATGTGGGGTATTTATACTGCCCTGGCATTTTAGGGGCCCGAAAGCGTGAGAAGAAGTCTGGGATCCAAATGTCTAAAAATGCCCCCCTAAAAGGAATTTGGGCCCCTTTGCGCATCTAGGCTGCAAAAAAGTGTCACACATCTGGTATCGCCGTACTCAGGAGAAGTTGGGCAATGTGTTTTGGGGTGTCATTTTACATATACCCATGCTGGGTGAGAAAAATATCTTGGTCAAATGCCAACTTTGTATAAAAAAATGGGAAAAGTTGTCTTTTGCAGAGATATTTCTCTCACCCAGCATGGGTATATGTAAAATGACACCCCAAAACACATTCCCCAACTTCTCCTGAGTACGGCGATACCAGATGTGTGTCACTTTTTTGCCGCCTAGGTGGGCAAAGGGGCACACATTCCAAAGAGCACCTTTCAGATTTCACAGGTCATTTTTTACACATTTTGATTTCAAACTACTTACCACACATTAGGGCCCCTAGAATGCCAGGGCAGTATAACTACCCCACAAGTGACCCCATTTTGGAAAGACACCCCAAGGTATTCCGTGAGGGGCATGGCGAGTTCCTAGAATTTTTTTATTTTTTGTCACAAGTTAGCGGAAAACGATGATTTTTATTTTATTTTTTCTTACAAAGTCTCATATTCCACTAACTTGTGACAAAAAATAAAAAATTCCAGGAACTCGCCATGCCCCTCACTGAATACCTTGGGGTGTCTTCTTTCCAAAATGGGGTCACTTGTGGGGTAGTTATACTGCCCTGGCAATTTAGGGGCCCTAATGTGTGCGAATAGTTTGAAATCAAAATCTGTAAAAAATGGCCTGTGAAATCCTAAAGGTGCTCTTTGGAATGTGGGCCCCTTTGCCCACCTAGGCTGCAAAAAAGTGTCACACATCTGGTATCGCCGTACTCAGGAGAAGTTGGGCAATGTGTTTTGGGGTGTCATTTTACATATACCCATGCTGGGTGAGATAAATATCTTGGTCAAATGCCAACTTTGTATAAAAAAAAATGGGAAAAGTTGTCTTTTGCCAAGATATTTCTCTCACCCAGCATGGGTATATGTAAAATGACACCCCAAAACACATTCCCCAACTTCTCCTGAGTACGGCGATACCAGATGTGTGTCACTTTTTTGCCGCCTAGGTGGGCAAAGGGGCACACATTCCAAAGAGCACCTTTCGGATTTCACAGGCCATTTTTTTACACATTTTGATTTCAAACTACTAACCACACATTAGGGGCCCTAGAATGCCAGGGCAGTATAACTTCTCCACAAGTGACCCCATTTTGGAAAGAAGACACCCCAAGGTATTTCGTGATGGGCATAGTGAGTTCATGGAAGTTTTTATTTTTTGTCACAAGTTAGTGGAATATGAGACTTTGTAAGAAAACAAAAAAAAAAAAAAAAAAATCATAATTTTCCGCTAACTTGTGACAAAAAAATAAAAAGTTCTATGAACTCACTATGCCCATCAGCGAATACCTTAGGGTGTCTACTTTCCGAAATGGGGTCATTTGTGGGGGTTTTCTACTGTCTGGGCATTGTAGAACCTCAGGAAACATGACAGGTGCTCAGAAAGTCAGAGCTGCTTCAAAAAGCGGAAATTCACATTTTTGTACCATAGTTTGTAAATGCTATAACTTTTACCCAAACCATTTTTTTTTTACCCAAACATTTTTTTTTTAATCAAAGACATGTAGAACAATAAATTTAGCGAAAAATTTATATATGAATGTCGTTTTTTTTGCAAAATTTTACAACTGAAAGTGAAAAATGTCATTTTTTTGCAAAAAAATCGTTAAATTTCGATTAATAACAAAAAAAGTAAAAATGTCAGCAGCAATGAAATACCACCAAATGAAAGCTCTATTAGTGAGAAGAAAAGGAGGTAAAATTAATTTGGGTGGTAAGTTGCATGACCGAGCAATAAACCGCTAAAGTTGTGGAGTGCCGATTTGTAAAAAAGGGCCTGGTCACTAGGGGGGTATAAACCTGTGGTCCTTAAGTGGTTAAAAAGGAAAATCAGCAAAAAAAAAAAAAAATGGGAAATTTTGCCTCCATCTCGCTTTAATTCCTGTGGAATACCTAAAGGGTTAACAACATTTCTAAAATCAGTTTTGAATAGTTTGAGGGGTGTAGTTTCTAAAATGGCATACTTTATGGGTGGTTTCTATTATGTAAGTTTCTCAAAGAGACTTCAGCACTGAATTGGTCAGCTTTAAAGGGGCAGAGCACCGTGGATGACACTGTTAAGGAAGCAGAGTGCTGTGGAGGTCACAGTTAAGTTCATGGCCACCCTCAAAAGATGGACTTAAAAACCCCGCCCCCATGCCCTGCTAAGCCATGCACCCAGTTAGGCCACACCCCCTTCCACTCTGCAGCCGACGGGGATTGAAAAAATGAAGGTAGTCTGAAAGCTGGACTGTCCGCCTAAAACCGGACCTCTGGCCACCCTTGGGGCAGGCTACTGTGGAGGTCACAGTTAAGGGGACTATCCACTATGGAGGTCAGCTTTAAGGAGCAGATTGCTGTAGAGGCCATTGTTAAGGGGACAGGGTATTGTGGGAATCACTGTTAAGGAGATGGGGTACTGTGGAGGTCACTAATAAAGGGGCGGTCTGCTGTGGAGGTCACTGTTAAAGGGGTGGGAACTATTGAGGTCTCTGTTAAGGGGGCAGGGAATGGTGGAGGTCACAGTTAAGGGGACGGTCCGCTATGGAGGTCACTGTTAAGGGGGCGGGGTGTTGTAGAGGTCACATTTTAGGGGAGCAGAGCTCTGTGGAGGTCACTGTTAAGGGGGAGGGTTATTATGGAAATCACTGTTAACGAGATGGGGCACTGTGGAGGTCACTAATAAAGGGGCGGCCGCTGTGGAGGTCACTGTTAAAGAGGAAGGCGCTGTGGATGTTAATGTTAAGGGGGTGGGGTACTGTAGATGTCACTGTTATAGTGGATACTGTCGATATCTTTTAAGGACACTTACAAACATTAAATTAAAGAGATTAAATATACCCGTGCAAAGCCGGGTCCTTCTGCTAGTAAAGTAAATATAATGGCTATTAATCAAAACTTAAAAATATTACTGACCCAGAAATGAGCAAGAATGTTGACTTCAAATGTCTTCTCAATTTGATGATCTTGTAGGTCCAAAAATTCTACACCAAACACTACTCCTGCATTATTTATCAGAATATCCACATCTCCAATGGTTGTTTTCACCTTCATAATATCACAGGAAGAGGTTATTAATTATGAAGACATAATAATACAAGTATTTGGACATCTTAAAGGGGTTGGCCCATCTCATACATTGGTGGCATATTGCTAGGATAGTGCTAGTCCCACCTCTGGAATCCGCTCCTATTTCCAGAACGGGTCATCCAAAGTGAAGGACAGCACACGACGCATACACAGATGCTGTCTATTCACTGCTATGGGAGTTCTGGAAATTGCCAAGTGAGTGCACGAGGTTATTTTCAGAAGTCCCATAGTGCCTGGAGAGTGCCTGCGAATGCACGGCTAGTGCTAGGATATTTTGACAACTCCAATAGCAGTGAACAGAGGGTGGCCGTGCTTGTGCAGTGCACTTTCCTTCACTACGGGGTGCTTGTTCATGAGATAGGTGCGGGTCCCAGAGGTGGAACCTGCACCTATGTGGCATTGATGGCATATACTAGTTGTGATGAATACCAGATCTCGTGCCCGCTTGACGTCACCTACATTGGGCTCACGAGAGACAGTATGGTCACTTGTTACCAAAGCGTGATGTTGCGCCCTCCAGAGGAGCAGGTAAGGTCAGCTTGGTACAGTTTACACAGACATCTCCTGTCCACGCGGGCACAGAGAGGCAACAAGCTGAGAGAGCCTTTTCAAGGCCGCAGTGAAAACAGAGCTGTCTCAGCTCGGATAATCTGCCACCAGCTTCTCGTTTGATATAAGCCCGGTCCGCTAACGGGATTATATAGGGTGAGAAACCAACCCGCGGTTGCTTATAACTAGGCAGAAACATGGACGTGGGGATTCGTGATCGAGATACAAGATAGCACAAGTTTAAATTATATATTTAATGGCCTAAGGGCACACTAGTTATAACACAATATACACAGAGAATATATACAGTGGTCTGAGGTTACAGATACAGGTGATATAGGTACAACAGGGTTAAGCCGAGCAAAAGTCAGTTACCGGGTACATGAACGATCCTTAGGGTGATAAGGGTGGAATAGTCCTTGGCTGCAGTCACATGGGGGCAGTGATGTCAGCTGGTTCCCGATCACTCCAAACACATTGGCACGATATGACCCCCTTAAGAAGAGACACCGCCCCCTTGGCTTGCATGGGCTTATGACCTGTAGCTGGCCGCTCCCCTCTCCGCCTCTGGGAAGGGTCCACCCCTCCTTCTCTGGTGCTGGCAGCAAACACCAATAAAACCCCTTACGGCTCATAGCCCCAGACCATAATGTCGCAGGAAGATGGTTCCGGGCCCAATTGATCCGCCTGGGTTCCAGCTACGACTAGTCCAAGCATGGTACCGTTATTTGGTTTCTGTGGGGAGATATGCATATCTCCTCTCCCGGGAATCCTAGCATCAAGCCAGGACCACGTGGATGTTTGGCTTTGCCCCAGGATCGCAAAAAGATAACTGAATTATGCCTAGGATGCACATTTCATAATTCCTTATGAAATGTAGGTGCCAATATGTCTGGGAGGTATCATTGATCCTGGGCAAGGAATGAGACCTCCTGCTGGGGTTTTTCCTGCAGGATTAGCTTGCCTCCAACCTGGCTGGTTGAGGTGTAACTTTATCCACCTGGGGCCTCCTTGAAGCCTGGACCCCTGGGGCTTCCTCCCTTGCTAGCTGACATCAGATGGCTGGTGGGTGAGAACATATTTTGCATGTACACTGACTGTGTACATGCCAAAAGGTGAATCAAATGACAATCAGGGCTGCCAATAAATGATAATCCATATTCCTCACACTAGTGATATGCCATCAATGTCTGAGATGAGACAACCCCTTTAAAGGGAACCTGTCATCAACTTTATGCTGCACATACTAACGACAGCATAAAGTAGAGACAGTTGAGTTGATTTCAGCGGTCTGTCATTTATGAGTTAAAAGAGGTTGCCGAGAACCAACATCACAATCATTGCAGACTGGGCCTGGAAAACAGTCCCGGCCACCTGAGAAGAGTCCTGGTTATTCATAAATTCCTGCTCTCCCTGCCACCTGCTGATGATTGACAGTCTTCTACCTAGTTTTCTCCCTTTCTCTCTAGGAGAGAACTGCCAATTATCAGCAGGTGGGTGGGAGAGCAGGAAAGTATGAATAACCATGACTCTTCTTAAGTATATTTGACTCTTTTCAAGGCCTGTGCTGCAATGATTATGATGCTGGTTCTCAGCAACCACTTACCTTATTTTTTGCCCCATAAGACACACTTTCTTTTCCCTGCGTCTTATGGGGCGATACCAATACCAGGCATGCTCAACCTGAAGCCCTCCAGCTGTTGTAAAACTACAACTCCCACAATGCCCTACTGTAGGCTATTCGGGCCTGCTGGGAGTTGTAGTTTTGCAACAGCTGGAGGGCCGCAGGTTGAGCATGCCTCCTAATACTAATTAGTTCTGGAGGACCGGGAAGCGGTGAAGGCTCTTTACTCACCACTGCCTGGTCCTCGGCTGTCAGCTGTGAAGGCTGCGCACAGTGTGAGGGCGCGCTATGACGGAGGAGGAGGAAAACCGAGCATGGGCGGTAAGGAACTGCGGCAGCGGCAGGAGAGGTAAGTGGGTTTTTTATTTTAAGTTTTCTGTGGCATGGGGAATGCTAACAGGCAATGGGGGCACATATGGGGGCTGATGACGGACACATATGGGGGCTGATGACAGGCACATATGGGGGCTGATGAAAGGCACATATGGGGGCTGATGAGAGGCATGGGGCTCTTATCTGAGGTCTGATTGGGGTCTGATCTGAGGTCTTTCTGGGGTCTTATTAACATTGGGGGTCTGATAGGGGCTGTGAGCTGAGGTCTGATCAACATTGGGGTTCTGACTGCTGGTCTGACCTGAGATCTAATGAAAAAAAAATGTTTTCTTATTATTTTCCTCTAAAACCTAGGTGCGTATTATGGGCCGGTGTGTCTTATGGGGTGAAAAATACGGTACTTTTAGCCCATGACACACCGCTGAAATCAGCACTTCTGTTGCTATTTTATGCTGCCCTCAGTGAGGTCAGCATAAAGTTGATGACAGGTTCCCTTTAATGATGAATACAAACCTTTTCAGCTGCAGCATAAATTTCATTCTTCTTACTGCAGTCTACCACATATGTGAAAGCTTTAGCTCCTAGTTTCCTGCATTGTTCTGCCGTTTCTTCTATTCCATCCTGCAGAAAAACGTTTTAGTGTGTATTATATGGGTGGAATCATTATTTATACTGACATTTTCAAAATTAATAAAATGTACCTACTTAGTCCATTACAGATATCAGTGTGCTATCTACATTCTGTGACTTCATATGGTAGTTTCCAAACTGCTCTGTATGCTGTATAACACCACAAAAAAATAAACTGGCCATATTTTACTGGGCGCTACAGGCAAAGTTGCTAAAATGATGCACATAACAAGAGGTACTGAGGGCACTGTCCTCCCACCTGGGAATTTGAGGTCCTGGCCTAATCCGACCATCCAAGAAATCGGGGTGCAAGGCTTAAACAGAATGAAGTAGAAAACAAGATGCAAAGATAAGCCGCACTCCCCATTCGTGTTCAGGCTTCTTTATTGTAGGGCATATAGCGGGGGCAGACTCACATGGAGTATCAATCCACAGCGACGGCCGTTTCGCGGTATGATCACTTCCTCCGGCTGTTTGATCCACTCTGGGAATCAAGTGTGTGCTAGTTTATAGCGTCAATAGGGGGAGGGGTCAGCTGACCCATCACTCAATCACCCTCGACGCTGCACCACCTGCACACACCTGAAACACAGGTGCATCGATACATTAGTGCATGTTTCAGTTTAAAAACAATACTGACACAGACGAAACAATAGTTACAAAAAGTGACACATAGTCTGCGAATAGTATCTAAACACATGGAAGGGTACATAAATATACATGAAAGGGATGCAAAAGTTAATGCAATAATATATAAATACAAAAACGTATAAATATATATACAGTGACTAAAGATAATCTAAAGTGTATTCATAAGAGAATCATATTTACATAGCGTCCTATTCAATGAATGCTGCCAAATCATTGCGTTCGTTCAAGCCTAAACAACCTGTGGCATCAGTCTTAATAATATACAGAGCTTCTTTCTGGAGCAAGGTACGGTGTCTATCACCTCCCTGAATTGGTGGGGGGATATGTTCTAGGCCCGCAAATCGCAAGACACTTGCGTCTCCCCCATGTTGGCACCGTACATGCTCAATAAGACGAGTACGTCCCTTGCCTGTTTGAATTGAGTTACGATGTTCTCGTACCCGCTCCATTAAGGATCTCTTGGTTTTTCCTATATAAAAGGATCCACATACACAAATTAATACATAGACTACGTACGTCGTTCTACAGTTAATAAATTGATGCACACAGTGTTCCAGACCTCCAAAGAAAAAATGGCGGCCTCTAAACATGTATCCGCACAGGGAGCAGTCACCACAGCGATGGTTGCCAACCGGCTTACCAAGTGACAACCAATCGCGCGGTTTCCGCTCGCTGTAGCGGCTACGCACCAAAATGTCCCTAAACGTGCGACATCGTTTGAAGGCTAATATGGGTTTCTGATCTGTAAATTCACCCAAATCATCCTCTGCCTTTAAGATTTCCCAATTATTTAATATTGTTTTCTTTATATAGTCTGCCATAGGGCTGTGCTTGAACACAAACACAAATCTGTCCTTTTTCTCTGCCACTATCCATCCCACTTTTTCTCTTTCTGCGTTTCATTAGTGATTGTTGTGTGTAGGTTTTGGCCCTCTCTAGGGCTGTATCTAACTGCTCTGATGGATATCCGCGCTTGATCAATCTGTTTCTCAGTTCATATGCCTGTCTCAGGAATATTGTATCCTGACTATTAATACGTCTCAGTCTTAAAAACTGGCCATAGGGGACTGATTTAATTACGCTACGTGGATGATAGCTCTCATGGTGCAGCAGGGTATTTGTGGCAGTGGGTTTGCGATACCCTTCGGTACATAAGGCACCATCCTCTACAACAACATGAACATCCAAGAACTCAACGGTCCCACCCCCAAAATTGAGGGTGAACATCATGTTCATGTCGTTCGTGTCGTTAAGATGTGCCACAAAATGCTCACACTGCTCCTGGGTTCCCGACCACACCATGAAGACATCATCCACGTAGCGTAAAAACAGACGTATGTGACTGAGAAAAGGGTTAGACGTTGAGTGACTGAACCCTTGTCGAGGTACCTAGATTGGTTACTGCGTCCTGTTCTATTTAGGTTTCCTACGTATCTCGGTGACACCAACGACTTCCTCCTGGCCCTTGATGGCTTCCAGTGGCAGGAGGGTTGGAGTTTGGTGTCCCTGGATGTGGTTAATCTTTACACCCGGATTCCACAACGTGGAGGTGTAAACGCAGTCCTTGAACTTATTGAACATTTGGGAAGGAGCCGTCAGTTCAGTGAATTTGTAGAAGAATCACTTTTGTTCATTTTGGAAAACAATACGTTTCTCTTCAATGACCAGTGGTATAGGCAAATCTTTGGAACGGCCATGGGGACACCTGTCTCGTGTACCTTTGCGAATATTTTCCTGGGCAGATTCGAAGACAGATATATATTCTCAACATCTAACCCTTTTCTTAGTCACATACGTCTGTTTTTACGCTACGTGGATGATGTCTTCATGGTGTGGTCGGGAACCCAGGAGCAGTGTGAGCATTTTGTGGCACATCTTAACGACACAAACGACATGAACATGATGTTCACCCTCAATTTTGGGGGTGGGACCGTCGAGTTCTTGGACGTTCGTGTTGTTGTAGAGGATGGTGCCTTATGTACCGAAGGGTATCGCAAACCCACTGCCACAAATACCCTGCTGCACCATGAGAGCTATCATCCACGTAGCGTAATTAAATCAGTCTCCTATGGCCAGTTTTTAAGACTGAGACGTATTAATAGTCAGGATACAATATTCCTGAGACAGGCATATGAACTGAGAAACAGATTGATCCAGCGCGGATATCCACCAGAGCAGTTAGATACAGCCCTAGAGAGGGCCAAAGCCTACACACAACAATCACTAATGAAACGCAGAAAGAGAAAAAGTGGGATGGATAGTGGCAGAGAAAAAGGACAGATTTGTGTTTGTGTTCAAGCACAGCCCTATGGCAGACTATATAAAGAAAACAATATTAAATAATTGGGAAATCTTAAAGGCAGAGGATGATTTGGGTGAATTTACAGATCAGAAACCCATATTAGCCTTCAAACGATGTCGCACGTTTAGGGACATTTTGGTGCGTAGCCGCTACAGCGAGCGGAAACCGTGCGATTGGTTGTCACTCGGTAAGCCGGTTGGCAACCATCGCTGTGGTGACTGCTCCCTGTGCGGATACATGTTTAGAGGCCGCCATTTTTTCTTTGGAGGTCTGGAACACTGTGTGCATCAATTTATTAACTGTAGAACGACGCACGTAGTCTATGTATTAATTTGTGTATGTGGATCCTTTTATATAGGAAAAACCAAGAGATCCTTAATGGAGCGGGTACGAGAACATCGTAACTCAATTCAAACAGGCAAGGGACGTACTCGTCTTATTGAGCATGTACGGTGCCAACATGGGGGAGACGCAAGTGTCTTGCGATTTGCGGGCCTAGAACATATCCCCCCACCAATTCAGGGAGGTGATAGACACCGTACCTTGCTCCAGAAAGAAGCTCTGTATATTATTAAGACTGATGCCACAGGTTGTTTAGGCTTGAACGAACGCAATGATTTGGCAGCATTCATTGAATAGGACGCTATGTAAATATGATTCTCTTATGAATACACTTTAGATTATCTTTAGTCACTGTATATATATTTATACGTTTTTGTATTTATATATTATTGCATTAACTTTTGCATCCCTTTCATGTATATTTATGTACCCTTCCATGTGTTTAGATACTATTCGCAGACTATGTGTCACTTTTTGTAACTATTGTTTCGTCTGTGTCAGTATTGTTTTTAAACTGAAACATGCACTAATGTATCGATGCACCTGTGTTTCAGGTGTGTGCAGGTGGTGCAGCGTCGAGGGTGATTGAGTGATGGGTCAGCTGACCCCTCCCCCTATTGACGCTATAAACTAGCACACACTTGATTCCCAGAGTGGATCAAACAGCCGGAGGAAGTGGTCATACCGCGAAATGGCCGTCGCTGTGGATTGATACTCCATGTGAGTCTGCCCCCGCTATATGCCCTACAATAAAGAAGCGTGAACACGAATGGTGAGTGCGGCTTATCTTTGCATCTTGTTTTCTGCTAAAATGATGCCCTTTGCCTGACATCACGCTACAGCTATTGGCAAATTCAGCAAATCACAGACTTCCTGCACTGCTCTTCCCCTGTGTATATTCTGTACACACAATTAATAGTAATCAAACCTGTTTGTCCCCTTTCTCTATGCTCCCTTTTAGTGAAGGGGGTATTGTTTTGATAACTTTTGCACAGCTCAGTGACATGCAGCCATTTAGTTATTTTCTGCAGTCTTGAGGACCTAATGTGTTCAGGGCAGCTTGGAAACTACAGTAGTATGAGAGGCCAGGGTGATGTAATTAAAGGGGAGTACCAGTTTGCATAAACATGCTTTAAAATAATTAATTAAGAAGGTAGCTGTCATTTTGTAATGTTTTTCTTCTACTTTTATTATTCCTATCTTCCATTCTGGGCTGTGGCTGTTGCTGTATTCAGGAGAAAATGGGTAAGAAATTGAGGGATTGTTTTTCTCCTGTTACCCCGTGTAAAAATTAAAAATGTACGACTCTAGCAACACTGTATTGGAAAATGGGTCTCTTCAAATGTGACATTAGTCCCAAAAATCATTTTAGCAAAATCTGCCCTCCAAACGCCATATGGCACTCCTTCCCTTCTGAACCCTGAAGTGTGCCCATAGAACAGTTTAGGACTATATATGTTTCTGTAAAATGCAGAATGAGGGTAATAAATATTGTGGATTGTTTTGCTGTTATCCCTTGCTATGTTACAGGAACAAATGAATTAAAATGGAAATTCTGAAAATAATAATAATAAAAAAATAATGATAATAATAATAAAAAAATTTAAATATTGCCATCAAAGGTGTACATAGCCTTTAAATCCTTTGGATCATCTATAGGGTTCAAGCCCATCAAGGCAGGGCCATATTTAGAGTTTATGCTGCCCTAGGCACATTAGTACCCCTCCCCCCACTGATATCCATACAATTTAGATTGCTGAAAGCTAAATGCTCCCTAGGCCATCAGGTATCCCTCACAACTCTCCCATATGGCAATCTCTTTCTAACAAACCTAGAACCAGCCTTGTACCTCACATGGATCCAGAGATCTCCCCATGCATTGTTCTGCTAGATTTATATCAAGCTGCAGCTAAAGGGGATTGTCTTTTGTGCTGCAGTTCAGGAGGCATGTCTTTTCTCTCGCCCTATGACAGCTTAGGAGGCAGTTGAAGGATGAAAGTGAGCATGTGCGGCCACATTCTCACTTTCTCCATAGTGCCGACGACTTTAAGGAAGACAAATTTTTTAAACAAAGGGTTAAAATTTGCACCATCATCTTCTTTGAACAAATTTGACACCTATATAGGTCTAAAAAAATATTTTATAAAAAATCCACCCACTATGGAACACCAAACACAGGATTTATACATTCACACACAATTAAAGAATAAGTCAAAGAAATTCCCCAGAACTGAGATTGGACCAGAAATTGCCACATTTCAAAAACGTGTGGAGGCAGACCTAGAGAAATTACAAATAAAGAATAGATATAAAAATAATCTTACGAAAGGGGAGACTAAATGAAAAATGAAAAAATAGTGATCCGTCCAGCAGATAAAGGGGGGGCAATAGTGATTGGGGGGGGGGGGAAGACCAATGTAATAAGGAATGTCTTAGACAGTTGGCAGACCAAACTACTTACATCCCTTTAAAAAAAGATCCCACGGAGGAGTTTAAACGGGTTCTTTCCCAATATTGTGAAAAAGGATTACAACAGAAGATTCTAACACAATCAGAGTATAAATTTATCTTGGATACACCGGGCAGATTACCTATATTTTATTGCCTACCAAAGGTCCACAAGAGTATTGTGGACCCACCGGGCCACCCCATCATTTCGGGCATTGGGTCCCTAACAGTGAATTTATCACAGTATATAGATACTCTACTTCAACCAGAAGTGAGGAAGATAAAATCCTATATACGTTATACAACTGAGATCGTGGGTGTTTTGGAGGGCCTGGACGCCCAGGACCATTGGATAATGGGCACCCTGGACGTCCAGTCCCTCTACACCATCATCGACCACGACCAGGGTATTTCAGCCCTGAGGGAACAATTATCTGGAAAGATAGTATGGGAAGAAAATCAAATAGAATATGTGTTGGAAGGGGTGAACCACATCCTGCATCATAATTATTTCCTCTTCTCTGATCAATTCTATCTACAGAGGAGGGGGACCGCCATGGGTACCAGGTTTGCCCCCAGCTATGCCAATTTATTTTTGGCACAGTGGGAGGCAAATAACATCGATCCGACCCTGGAGGCAGACCTGGTTCTGTGGCGGCGATATATAGATGACATCATCTTTATTTGGGGTGGAACACAAGAAAATTTGGAGATATTTATCGATGAGATCAATGACAATAGGAGCAACCTGAAATTTACCTTGAATATTGGAGGTGAGAAGGTTGAATTCCTTGACATTGAGATCACACGAAGAAACAACAGATATCTATGTAACACCTTTCATAAACCTACGGCCAAGAATGGATATATTCCTTTCTCAAGTTGCCATCTGCCAAGATGGCTAACAAATATCCCTTTCGGACAGTTTCGCCGACTTAAGCGCAACTGTACGGAAGAGGATAAATTTGAGGAGGAAGCCATAGACATGAGCAATCAATTTAAGGAAAAGAATTACCCGGATGTAATTATTAATGAGGCTCTTGTAAAAGTAAAAGAGTTAGACAGAAAAACTTTTTTCGAGCCGATACAAAAATCTAGACAAGAAAACAACTCGGATTTTAGAATCATTTTGCCGTATAACACCCAGGCAAAACAAGTGGAATCCATCATAAAATCCCACTGGCACCATCTACATAGGAATAAAATTATAGGGACACTCTTGCCCCCAATCCCCAAAATCACATATTCAAGGGCTCAATTTGGGAATCCAAATAGCCCCCTCAGTAAAAGAAAAAAATCAAAGGAGGCCGAATACAAAATTGGCTTCAATCGAAAGGTTTTTACAGATGTGGGAGTTGTTCAGGCTGTAGGAAGACTAAGTTCCCAAGAAAGACAACAACAGTCACTTCCACACAAAACTCACATACCATGACCATCAAACACTTTCTTACATGCAACTCCACCAACGTTATCTACCTAATCCAGTGTCCATGTTTGAGACAATATATTGGGCGGACCAAACGTACCTTAAAAGTTAGGATAGCGGAACACCTAAATAACATCACTAAAGGGTACGAAAAACATTCGCTGTCCAAGCATTTCAAGGACGTACACCATCAAGACCCTAGGGGTCTCTCATTCGTGGCGCTGGAGAGGGTGGAGAAGCATTGGCGGGGGGGCAATCAGATTGAGAGATTATCAAGGGCAGAATCTAGAAAAATTTACGAATTTGGTAGCCTCTTACCGAGAGGCCTAAATGCGGAATTAGAAATATTTGGGTTTATCTAAAATTGGGCGGTCCGTGTGGGTGTCGATGTAGAGTTGTATGTCAGGCTGTTTTTTCCAGCACTACAACTCTCCCTCTACCCCACACGTGCCCCTCTTTTCCATCTATTACTTATAGATACCCAGAACAAATGAAAATGATATGCATATATACCGCACAATGGAAGATTTAATATATAAAATATCCCTGATGAACCTCACCTATGATATAGAGATGATGGGAGAGAAAACGCACCGAATTTGAAATAAAACGCAACAAAACCGCATGTGCGTTTTTTAGCTGAATGAGTTGGTTATAAAGGCCCTAGTGGAGGACAAATAATCCTTCCATTAAAAGCTTGGGGAAACAGCCTTGAGTATATAGATAAATGTCTATTTATTGTTTTAAAGTGTATTTTATAAATAACACAGTTTTAGTAGTCACAATAGACATGTGAAACACCAGATATTTGTACTGAATATGATAGCCAATAGTGGCGGATTAAATCCTGGATAGAAAATCAAAAATCGCACCAGGATAGAAAAACGCATCATAATCAGGGGTGCAAAAAACATCCAAAAACTTTACATTGATTTTGAAAGACACAATTCTGGATCCAGTCCAGATTTTGTCAATGACCAATACCGGTATAAATTGTACCCATCCATGGAATGGGGGTATGCCACTGAGGAAGGGGAAGCGTCTCCCCGAAACGCGTCTGGCGTCAAGCATTTTGGATGAATACCCCATTTTCCACCTAATATGCTATAAAGAAAAGGAACCTTTGGATTTAGCTACAGAAGACCGCAATACGTCATTCAGCAGCGCCAACAGTAAAAGGTCTGTGATCCTCACATTGAACTAACATCACCTGTGAGAGACACGTGGGACGCGAGCGGCTCCACAGCCGGTACGCCGGCAGATTCAACGGAGCAAGGGCTCGAAATCAAGTCCCGACTTACCCGACGGCGCAAGTAAAGGTAAGCCCACAACAGTGGGTTCAACAATAAGAAATACCTTGCTAACTAATAAACGAATGAACTGCTTTGGATATTTAAGTGAATAACTCTCACTGTAGCTACATACGAACTTACTACAACAGCCAGCATTTGGACACAATTCAGTATCAGTTCTTGGCAGCTAAAGCGTCTTTCCTGATACAGACTTTTGATACAACTGCTTTGGCCACTCAAGCGAAGGATCGCTGCAACTTAACAGTCTACAAACGCTTTGGGACAATTAATAGCTGAAAAGCCGATATAATCCATTACCTATCTGCAAAGAGTTGGAGTGCTGTTTTGACACAAACGCTTGGATAGATCTGTGTAGACATAAGAAAAGACCTAATATCCAGAGACTGCTTTACCAAATTGGTCCAATACAATTTTTTTATTTGATTGAATATTGGATGTAATGTCATTTTTTTAGGTATCATTTTCTATGTAATCAGATAGATACTTCTTGCGCCAATTTGTCTCTCCAACTATACAGACAAATTATCACACCTGGGACTACACCAGTCCAGGTGGGGATATAGAGAGAGGGGCATTTGGCGCCACCAGTACCTATTTTAATATTGCCGTTTTTTCTATGTAATGAATACATTATGAAATTATATATGACATCGTGACAGAGAATAAGTATACAATACTGTGTTGAACGGTTTATAGAAGACTTTTTATTGTATATTTTTTCTGTATTTTTTTCTGTACTTTTTAACAATTATTTTAATATAAATATTAAATAAAACATCCTATATTTCCATATAAGAGTGACCAATCCACTTCTTCTCTACTTTAAGGAAGAGTTTCTCCTGTGCTGGCTGCTTACTTGGCAAGATAGACAGCAGCCAACTATACTGAATGACAAACCGAGTAGGAGGAGGCATTGGGTTAACCCAATTGTCTCTCAGCAGTGCAGGAAGGGCCACTTCCACACACTGTACATGGATCTGCAACAGCATCCTGAGAAATTTTATGGGTTTTGTCATATGCCTGTTAACAGCTTTGACATTTTGTTAGCGACTCTGTGCCCTGGCCTCACATACCAGGACAAAAATATCAGGTTCAGCATTTCTCCAGAGGAACGGTCATTGTCAAGCTGAGGTATATATATTTGAAATGCTCATTTATATAATGTATAAGTTGTATGATTTGCTATATTTGTGTTATGTTAGATGTGTATTTGTTAAATGTAGTGTTTGTAGGTAGGTAGTGGTACCTTTCTGTCCTCTTTCAAACATTCTGTTATAACCCCACTACGGAAAAAAATAAACATCTCTTGACCTGACCTGTGCTACTAACTACCGGCCTGATTCTAACATACCCTTCATCTCTAAACTCCTTGAACGTCTTGTCTACTCTCACTTAACATGCTATCTCTCTGCAAACTCTCTTCTTGACGTCCATACAATCTACCTTTTGCCCTCTCCACTCTACAGAAACTACCCTTACTAAAGTGTCTAACAATCTCCTGAGATCAAAAAGGAATGGCGATTATTTGTCATGCCCCACTCTGACGATGTGCGGAGGTCGGCCAGGATAGCAGCACGAGTTTAGTGGTTGCTTTGGAGCCGTGCTGGATCCGCCTCTCATCAGGTGCACTGGGTGGGGTCATTAGTTTAAATAGCACACTGCCCAGTGCCCTGAGCGGATTATACTGTTCATTTGGTCTGGGAAGCTTGGAGGGAAGGTCGGCTGTCAGTTCCTGCTCTCAGAGATAAGTGTCATTTCTAGTTCGGTTGTTTGTGTCTTCTATTCCTTCCAGGTTCTGTGCGAGCAGACTGCTCCTATCTCCCCACTTTACCATCTTAGTGAGTTCAGGGTTTGGTCAGCCCAGGCTGGAGGACACAAGCACACCTACCTTAAAGGTCTGCTTGTGGGCTGAGCAGTGCAGGGAAAGAGGTCAGGGATAAGCTAGGAGGTGACCCTTCCCCTGTCTCTCGTCCAGAGCCTGGTTGGTGTGTTATCTTTTGTACAGAGTGCACGTCCGCCGTGACATTATTCTCTACTGCAGGCATGCTTAACCTGCGACCCTCCAGGTGTTGCAAAACTACAACTCCCAGCATGCCTGAGCAGCCTACAGCTATCAGCCTAGCAGGGCATTGTGGGAGTTGTAGTTTTACAACAGCTGGAGGGCCGCAGGTTGAGCATGCCTGCTCTACTGGTTCTTCTGTATCTCTTTGCAGTGTTTGATACCGTAGACCATAAACTCCTCCTCACCATGCTCCAATCAATTGGACTTAAGGGCACTGCTCTCTCCTGGTTCTCTTCCTATATCGCTGGTCACGCCTTTAGTGTATCATTCGTTGGCTCTACTTCTTCTCCTCTTCCTCTTGATGTTTGCGTTCTTCAGGGTTCAGTACTAGGTCCACTACTCTTCTCCCTCTACACAGTCCCCATCGGACAGACTATCAGTAGATTTGGCTTTCAGTATCATCTCTGTGCTGATGACACCCAACTATACACTTCATGCCTTGACATTACCCCTGCTTTACTGCAAAACACCAATAATTATCTGGTAGATGTCTCCAACTGTATGTCCCCTCTGTATCTAAAACTGAACCTCTCAAAAACTGAACTTGTATTTCCTCCATCTACTAACCCACCTAAACTTGATATTTCAATTTTGGTCTGCTGCACTATCAAAACTCCTGGGCAACATGCCCACTGTCTTGGGGCCACGTTTGACTTGGATCTTTCCTTTGTTCCCAATATCCATTCACTTGCATGCTCTTGTATTCTGCAACTCAAGAATATCTCCAGAATCTGCCCTTTTCTTACAGTGGAAACGGCAAAAACTCTTGTTGTTGCCTTGATTCATCCTTGTCTTGACTACCGCAACTAATCGGTCTCCAGGGGTGGAAATTTCCCTGTGGGCCGATCCCCAGGGGGGCCACCCAAGCCCTCCTCATGGCCAGATACATAAAGATCTGATGTTCTCAGCAATAATCAATGTAGTAGAATCAGGCACTTATGCACCTGGCCAGTGGCCACAGGTTCCCTCCTGACTTCAACTTTGCCATCCTCAGAACAATGATACAGTTTCTGTGGGGCAGCAGTATTTTGTGCTGCACTATGGTATTTGGTTATGATGGGGCAGTATTTTATTCTGCACTACAATTATTTGGTCAGTTTTGGCCCCGTAATTGACCAAATGAGTGAAGTGTGAAGTGATTCTAAGAGCGAAGCCTGTCATGTGCGTGCACACTGACTCGCAGTATTGTTTCACTACCACAGGAGACTCCCTATGATTGTTACTGCAAGACACAGTGTTCTACACCACTATATAGTCTCTCTGCAGCCAGGAAATAGCTGTTTTTTAACGCGATTTGACCGAATATATTTTTTTAGAAATCCGCTCATCTTTACCTGAGACCTTATAACGAGTCACATGACACTGAGGAGAGAAAATGGCTAATTGAGCACAATTTGGCCATTTTCACTTAGGGATGTACTCACTTTTGCTGCCAGTGGTTTAGAAATTAATGGCTGTGTATTGAGTTATTTTAAGGGCACACCAAATTTTAACTGTTAGGCCCCTTTCAGACGAGCGACTTTTCCACGCGGGTGCAATGCGTGACGTGAAAGCATTGCACCTGCACTGAATCCTGACCCATTCATTTCAATGGGCCTGTGTACATGAGCGTTGTTTTTCACGCATCATTTCTGCGTTGCGTGAATCGCAGCATGTTCTATATTCTGCGTTTTTCACGCAGCCCCATTCACTTTTATGGGGTCAGGGCTGCGTGAAAAATACGCTGCTGGAGCGCCGCTGCCTTCTCAAACAGCTGAACGGCGGGGGTCCCGGGTGTCGGACCCCGCCGATCAGAAGCTGATGATCTATACAGAGGATAGATCATCAGTTAAATGAAAGTGCAGAACCCCTTTAATTTTACACCAAGATCTTGCATTTATGATGGTACAGTCTGACTCTGACTGCTGCGCAAAGCTTTCTCCAGCACATCCCAAAGATTCAGAATGGGGTTAAGGTCTGGACACTGTGGTGGCCAATCCATGTGTGAAAATGATGTCTCATGCTCCCTGAACCATTCTTTCACAATTTGAGCCCGATGAATCCTGGCATTGTCATCTTGGAATATGCCCGTGCCATCAGGGAAGAAAAAAATAATTGATGGAATAACCTGGTCATTCAGTATGTTCAGGTAGTGAGCTGACCTAATTCTTGGAGCACATACTGTTGCTGAAACTAGACCTGACCAACTTCAGCAACCCCAGATCATAGCACTGCCCCCACAAGCTTGTACAGTAGGCACTAGGCATGATGGGTGCATCACTTCATCTGCCTCTCTTCTTACCCTGATGCGCCTATCACTCTGGACTCATCAGACCACATGACCTTCTTCCATTGCTCCAGAGTCCAATCTTTATGCTCACTAGCAAATTGAAGCCTTTTTTACTGGTTTGCCTCACTGATTAGTGCTTTTCTTACAGCTACACAGCTGTTCAGTCCCAATCCCTTGAGTTCCCTTTGCATTGTGTGTGTGGAAATGCTCTTACTTTCACTATTAAACATAGCCCTGAGTTCTACTGTTGTTTTTCTTCGATCTGATTTCACCAAATGTTTAAGTGATCGCCGATCACGATCATTCAGGATTTTTTCCCCGCCAAATTTCTTCCTCGAATACGATGGGTCCCCACTATCCTTCCAGTTTTTAATAATGCGTTGGACAGTTCTTAACCCAATTTTAGTAGCTTCTGCAATCTCCTTAGATGTTTTCTCTGCTTGAGGCATGCCAATGATTTGACCCTTCTCAAACAGACTAACATCTTTTCCACGACTACGAGATGTGTCTTTCAACATGGTTGTTTAAGAAATGAGAAGCAACACATTGCACCAGTTGGGGTTAAATAACTTGTTGGCAGCTGAAAGATAATCGCCCATGCAGTAATTATACAATGGAGGCTCATAATTATTTGCTTAGTTAAATCCAGGTGGCGACTTTTTTTTTGGACAGGCAGTGTACGTTATAAACATCCGTGCAGAGATCGCAGCTGCCGGAATGGGGGAAGCCTGCTTTCAGTGATGGCAGGGCTCCCCATAGAGAGCGTTTCTCGACATTTCGCACAATCCCACTCAGGATTCCCTCAATCATACCAATGCCTATGCAGAAAGGAAATGTACTGGATTCCGCTTTAACTCTCTCATCCCCTTTGGGCTGAACAAGTCTCTAGAACACAGTAATTATTGATGATGGCCTAAACGCACAAATTCAATATGATTCTAATATACGTTCAAACATAAATCTAACTTCTAAGCAGGTTTCATTTCCCTATATTTTTATAATTTTATTAATTATTTATGCATTTATCAATTAATTATTTATGTATCCACATTGCTATTTTTAATTACTTAATAATTTGATTGTTTCATTGATTGGTTAATTGATTAATTTGTTGATGAGATGTTTGGTTATTTAATTGTTTATGTATTTAATTATTTATATAAATATACTATTTATATGTTTTTCTGCATTCGTATCCTGATAACTGTACTCAAAAGAAGCTATACACTATTTGTATGTTTATCTCAAATTACCAACTTTGTTCCCACCAATGTAGTAGTCCACATGCGTTCCATCCGATTTTTTGATGGACTTCATATACTGCCACCCCCTAGGCCTGGCCTGCCCTCTATTTACCTTTGTTTTATTAATGACACCTCCTGTCCTCATTTTCTATAGCTTCATTAAGGAAACCTTTAGGCCCAGCCTTCCTTCATTTTCCCTCTCCTATCCCTCCCACCATTGCATTGTCATCAGCCGTTTGCGAGCGCTCCACAGTGGAACGCACTCTCTTACAGCCCCCTCTAACCTTGTGCGGGCGTTTCAGGGTGGAATGCATGCACCTCTCCAGTCAACTCCTCCTCGGCCCTATGACCCTAAGCCCTCCCCTTCCAATACTCCTCCTCCCATAGTATCTTCCTCGGCCGTGATCTTGCGTTCCACTATGGAACACGTGCCTCTTCAGTCACTCCTTGCCCCTCCTCCTCACCCCCACCCAGCGTGCGTTCCACAGTGGAACGCACGCTCCGTGTTCCAGCCACTCCTGCACTCCCAGCCGTCTCTCCTCCTCCTCATCCACCCCACCCAGCGTGCGTTCCACTGTGGAACGCACGCTCTGTGTTCCAGCCTTCTCCATCTTGTCACATCCTTCTCCCCCAGTATCCCCTCCATCCGACCATCCCACTTGTATCATCTACAGTCGAACACAATCTATGACTCTTATTTTTTAATATGTATTTCATTAAATATGCATTTTATTCACCACCAGAAACCGGAAGTGGCTTCACCGCCACTTCCGGTTTGGCATTTCCAGGACTTAGACAGATGGATAAATTCCATTGGATGTACAACACCTTCTACCCCTATTTATATGGTGGCATGTATGTTATGTGATTGTATTTTGTGCTCCTGAAGAAGGGGACTTGCTTCAAGCTTTGTAGAATAAAAACTTCTGAAATCTCTCCGGATGTCCCTGCACAATCTTTGGGATACTGAACTTTCACCATAAATTCCAGGGGACCTCGGCAAAAGAGGAGATTGTACAAGTGTATTGAGCTTATCTTGCACCCCCTCCCTAGTAAAGTAAGTCACCTGCTCTGCCTATTTTTTCTATACTTCTATAGTTTTTTATCTCACCGTATGTAGTGACAAAGTTTAATTACAATCTGTATTTACCTCTATAGCCCTTTACTATCTTACAGCCCTGACGGTATTGGTGCTCCTTTATACACTATTGTTTTGCTCTCTGGTTCCCCATAGAGAAGGCAGGTACTAGTTTTTACAGTCCCTGCCTTTACTATCGCTCTATACACAGTGTTCAACGATTTTGTCGTACAGTGCTGTACAGCCTCTCTGGGTAACTGGGGCTATTATATCAGCCCCAGTTACAGGAGAAATCAGCCATTAAAACGTTCATGTTAAATGTCCCCCAAAAGGTATTGTATGACCTTATGGGGGCACAAAGTGTAAAATAAAAAGAATTAAATAAAATTGTTTTATAAAATTACAAAAATTAAAAGTTGCAAGTGTAAAAAAGTCCTTTTCCCCCATCAAGTCATTTATTATAAAAAATATATATACATATACGGGTATTGCCACGACCTTAACAACCAGCTCTATACAAATATTACATGATTTACCCATTTATCAGTTGATCACCATAAAAAAACGATGCCAGAATAGCCATTTGGTGGTCAATTCACCTCATAATATCAAACGATTAAAAAGTCACAATCCCAAAATGCTAGTACAAATATCACCTCATTCTGCTAAAATAAGCACCCACACAAGCCATTGCAAGAAATATAAAAAATAAATGCCTCTCGGAAAATGGTCAACGTAACAGGCGGTGTTTTCTCTATGAAAAACACAGAAGGCGCACCATAGGGTAGTACAGTCCAGTTAGTAAATGAACAAAAAATACTCCAAATTGGAGGCTCACCTTAATGCGTTGTGCAATCAATAGGCACAACAGTACTGAAGGCTTGAAGGGGGTCGTAATAGGCCCCCAAGGCAGATGGTCATGCAGCCAGGGATGTACGAACTTCCACGTAGAGATGCCTGGAGTCCCCAAGAAGGCGGATAAATCCAAGTAAAGAGAAGAAACTCCCACGGCACAAAAAACTGTCTTTGACGATATAAACTTGATTTAATAATTTGGCAGGTGGTACAATGCGTTTTGGGGCAGAAGACACCCCTTCATCAGGTACAAACTGCTCATACCATGGTATGAGCAGTTGATACCTGATGAAGGGGTGTCTTCTGCCCCGAAACGCGTTTTACCACCTGCCAAATTATTAAATCAAGTTTATATTGTCAAAGACTGGTTTTTGCGCCGTGGGAGTTTCTTCTCTTTTCTCTGAAAATGGTGACCCAAAAACATGATTTAAAAAAAAATGCTTTTATTGTGTAAAACTGAAAAAAATTACATATTTGTCAAAACATTGGTATAAAAACATTTGTAATGACTTGCTCCTATAAAAATATCACATGATTTACCCCATCAGATGATCACCATAACATTTTTTGAATCAGAACAGTAATTTTTTGTCACTTCCCAAAAACATATCAAACGTGGAAAAAGTCTTATGTTCCCCAAAATGGTACCAATAAAAACATCAACTCATTCCACAGGAAACGAACCCCCACATAAGACCATTGTCCAAATAATAGAAAAAGATATATAGTAACATGGTACTCATAAACCAATCCATCAAAATCTGTGCGATAAAGGTAAAACGTTGGTCTTTCCCTGAGCGTAACCAAACAGCAGTATTTAAGGGATGTGATGTGTTACAAGCTGATGGCACAAGCTGGGCACAGAATATTCGGCACTGAAATGCCATGTCTGTGTAAAATGTGCAACTTTCATTTTGCAGGTTCCCTGCTCATTAAAGGGAACCTGTCACCGGGATTTTGTGTATAGAGCTGAGGACATGGGTTGTTAGATGGCCGCTAGCACATCCACAATACCCAGTCCCCATAGCTCTGTGTGCTTTTATTGTGTTAAAAAACAGATTTGATACATATGCAAATTAACCTGAGATGAGTCCTGTATGTGAGATGAGTCAGGGACAGGACTCATCTCAGGGTAATTTGCATATGTATCAAATCTTTTTATTTACACAATAAAAGCACACAGAGCTATGGGGACTGGGTATTGCGGATGTGCTAGCTGTCATCTAGCAACCCATGTCCTCAGCTCTATACACAAAATCCCGGTGACAGGTTCCCTTTAAGTTCTGTAAAACACCGATGGTGCTTGAGTAATGTAGTTTCCAAAATGGAGCCACTTATTGGGGGGTTTCCACTGTACGAGCACCTCAGGGTCACTGCAAAAGTGATGTAGTCCCCGAAAACTATTCCAGCAAAATCCATGCTCCAAAAGCCATATGGCGCTTTTTACCTTCTGAGCCCTGCCACTTGACTATATAGCAGCTTACTTCCACACTTATATAGTGAATATTAATTAAGAACTATTGTGTCATATCACTGTCTTAAAAACAAAGAAATTGAAATGTATAAAATTGCTACATTTACCAAATTTTCGGTATAAATAAAATTAAAAAACATTGATCCAAATTTAAAAAAAAATCTCAGAATCGTTGGATATGTAAAAGCATTCCATAGTTATTACCACAAGTGACACATGTCAGATTTTGAAAATTATGCTTTGTCAGGAAGGCGAAAAATGGCTTATTCCGAAATGGTTTAAGGAGTTGCTTATGTGTTTTGGGGTGCTCTAGGCCTTACTCATAGCATAATAAACTAGAAAAGCTACAATTTCTGGGGAAATTGTGTGAAGTGTTCTTACCGCCATCAGTAGACTACAACTGGAGTGGGCGTAGTAGCTGGGTGGAGTTGCTTGAGTAACTGTTGTGTGGTTGGAGTGGCTGGAGTAACTGTGGAAAGGCTGAACTGGGCAGAGTAACTTTATGGAGTGGGCAGAGTAACTGTGTGGAGTGTTTGGAGTGAGTAAAGACAGTAAACATTACACTAACCAATTGCAGTACGCAGCCCTGCAGGGTATTGTGATGGTGAGGTCACGGTTACTTAGGCAAGCGAGGGTTGCTCTGGGTTACTCACAGTTTCTGAAACTACCCTGGGCAGGCGTACAGCAGTGATGGAGAGGCTGGCACAGGAGACCTCTGGGACACTCTCAGTGTATAGGGACCAGGCCTGATGGTAGATGAGGTGCCCTGGATGTTGCAGGTGTTTAATGTGCCGAGGGCAAGGTCCGATTTATGATAGGAATAATTGAGGAACACGATGTTATGGTGAACCAAAACTTCCTTTATTGGAAACAGTTAACTTTGTACAGTCTTTTGGTTAAAGTTCCATAGGTCAGTAGCAATTATAAGCAGGCTTTATAAATGGCAGGCACAATGTTCTTGCAAGATACTCAGAGGGTTAAAACACTTACAGATCAGGTTGCACTTTTCCTCAGAATCCTGTCTGTCTTTATCCCAAGGCCCGTATGCCCTAATGCTGGCTTTATCCTTGGTAGGGGAAACTTCCTCAGGTATATATATCCTTGCTTTTAGTAAAATCCTTCTGCCCTTCAGCCCTCAGGTTGGCTGGAAACACTTTGGCTCTGCTCTGCTCTGGTTATGGGAACTTCAGGTTTCTCTCAGGAGGTAACTTTTTCCCCTGGTGGCAACTAGAAGCCTGGGCAGTCTAGCTGCATGGGGTTCCCTAGCTCCCTCTACTGTCTAAGAGGAGGAACTACACCCTAACAGGCCTGATACACAGGGAAAATACACATAAATAACATAGCAATATACATTAAAATGGACTGTAAAATACAATACCACTGTTCCTCAGGAGTTGGAGAACAACGTGGCCCAATTGACCCTTGTGTAGTGCCCACATTTACCTAGTGGGACACTACACAATTGATTAATCCAATTTATAAAGTGAAGAAGGCAAGCTTGATAGAGTGAGAAATGCATTTCAACTTTTATTTATTTGTATAGCACATTTAATTGCAATGTTGTTTCCCAAAGTGCTTCACAGTTACATTAAAACATACATTTATAAAAACTTTAGCAGCCGATTTGTGTAGGTGGGCTTGAAAATGAGGGAGTGGTGGCAGTTTAGAAATCATGTCCTAATTTTTCAGCTCACACTCTAGCTTTTGTCACTCTGCTGGCTGCTCACACACCTGGGTTCCTATGGCAACTCACTCTACAGCAAGGGCAGAGAAGAGCGGTTAAAAAAAAACTGCTCCAACTTGCTCACTTCACTGGTGGTTGCCATGTAGTTTAAAAATTACAAATCCTACAGTGAAGAACTTTAGATTGTGAGAATCACAAGACCCATACCTACATTTTGATGCATAGTATGTCATAGTATGTCTCATAGTATGTCTCTGAAATAAAAATGAAGGCACAGTCACAGTTTAGAAATTGTCCTTCAAATTTGAGGTGGCTAGAGTGGAGTTTCAATGAATGTCAATGGGCGGCATGAGTTGCAAACAAATGGTCATATTGTGAAAACTATCATGACTATGGCTTAGCCGTGGACATTTTTAGTAGCAGCAGGGATAGCTGAACGTTTAGAAATCATGTCCTGATTTTTCAGCTCACACTCTGGCTTTTGTCAGCTCCTACTCTAGTTTTGAACCTTCCGCCATTTGTTCCTATGGGACCAATTTCGCCACAAAACCGCCAATATTTCGTGAACCATTTGGCGAAACGTTCCACAAAGTAATAGCACACCAAATCGGGAACAATCCGCACGTTTCGGTATATTACTGTCTAAGCAGTGTAAAAACTGTTGGAGGCGTTAGGGTGGTAAATTTGGCTATAATAAGAATATATACGTATGTGAGATAACAGTAAGTGGTCTTGCCATGCAAGAACACTTAAATACACAACAATCAACAGTAGCAGGGGTCCAGGGCCATGAGGCCCGGGCATCACCTGTCAGTACACACAGTAAAGATTACTCTGTGTGTGTACTGGTAGGCGAGACTCGAGCCGTAGTGGATAAAAGAAAGAGCTGCTGGACTTGGATCTGAGTCTGGCCGCTGTGTCTGTCACCCATTATAGCCTAGGCCTCATTCCCCGGTCTGTGCTCTTCCCAACAGCTGAGCTGATCATGAGCGTTCACAGGCTAGGGATCATCACTGGCCTTTGCTCTCTTTCGTCAGCTAAACAGGCGCAATTACATTATTGAATCATACTGGCTGCCAGGGAGAGCATGATGTGCTCAATTCATTGGGGGAACGGGGCTATATGAGAACTACTTTTTTATTTTATGAACAATACAAGGTCTTCACTACTGTAAGGGGGCACTAATGGGGCAGCACTATTGTAAGGGTGGCACGAAGGTTTCATAACAACTGTGTGGGGGCTGTAAGGGTGCATCTATTGTTTTGGGGCACTAATGGGGAATTTTACTGTGTGGAGGATTAAGGAGGCATAACTACTGTGAGGGAGGCACTAAGGAAGCATTCTATTGCGAAAGGGGCACTAAGGGGGAATAAGTCCTATGTGTGGGGAGTAAGGGGGAATAACTACTGTGTGCGACATTAAAGTGGAGGTGGAGGTACAAGGTGGAGTTACGCCTGTATCTATGGGACATCAAAAGTGTAAGTGTTTACCAGTACTCCAATGTCTCCTTTAAACAGATTTATATCCATGTCATAATTCCTCATATCAGTTTTGCATGATTTTAGGATTTTTTGTGAGTTTTGTAATTTTATAATCTCCAGGGTTGGTTTTATGAAATGGGTATTGTTGTTAGTGGGGCATATATCACATACATTGCATTGGATAGTTTATGGTGCAGTCTGGTCCACACTTTAGCGAAGACATCTCGTCTATACATGTAGGCTTCTAAAAGAAAGGAGAACATAATTTCACCTACAGCCAACTGAGGATGAAGCCTAGGCTGATTCCAAAATGTGTCTATAGCATAAGCTTGCATTCACACTGCAAGATACAATTCCAATCATGCCCACATCATAAGCCAAACACTGCCTTATCAATAATGATCCCTATTTTTTGTTATTTATGTATTTATTTATTTATTATACGGAAAGAAGGTGTTGATTTAAATTTGTATATTCTTAAAAAAAAATTCTAACATTTTTTAAAACTTTTTTTATGTTTTTGTAGCCAGTGTTTGAGGCAAAAAAACTCACAATTTTTTTTTCTTCAATATTACCATGTTCCATAGAAAATCATGGTGGGGGGGGGCGTGGCTCGCTATGCAGGAGTGAGGACGTGTGCGCTACGAGCTCCTCCACAGCACCGAAGCTAATCCTTCGCCAGCGACCCTCTAATGATGGGAAAAATTGCCAAAAAGACCAGGACCCGTTCTATGGCTCCCCTGACATCTTCACAGGGGGATATTCCCAGGCTCTTTGCCAGGCAGCCTGCAACGCCTGGTCCCGACATGTCTGAGCGCACCGAGCGCTTCCAAGACTGCGCCGATGGCCTGGACGAAACCCCGCTCAGACCTGTAGCAGCGGAGCATGGACCGGGGGAGCGCTTGCCGGATCGGCGGAGAGCCCGATCCGCATCTGTGCCGTCACTGAGTAATAGCCCCAGCCAGCCCCAGGAGTCTCATGCCCCGGCAGAAGAGGACGAACCGGGGCCGTACGCGGGTCCCCCACCTCCGGCCCAGGATGAAGGCCTGACAGCCACCATGATGTCTCCCTGCTGCCCGGCGATTCAGGTCAGTGAGGAGGCGTTCCCCCCGCTACAGAGGGCTCCTCAGTCAGCCCCTCACTCAGCCGCCCGGGGTCATGGAACACTCACCCTCTCTGCAACCTTATTACCCACAGGGGTGGGATCTCCCTCTGGGTCCCCCTGGTCGGGCGCCCCTGCCAGCTTTATGGGGCATTCTTTACCACAAGGCTACTAAAAAGACCCCAAAATCACCACAGGCTGTGGCCTCTCCCCCGTGCACGCAGCGGGAGCCTCCCTCACCTCGGTCCCCTGAGCCATCCTTAGCGAACTCCCCACGCGGGTCCACAGGCTCGTCCTGGGACGGGTCCCATCCACGTTGTGATGACACTGCTGCATCAAGCGCACAGTCTCTGGTCGCCCCTGCAGTACCGGCCTCTTGGAGCTCACCACCATTGCCCCAGAGATCTGTGTCTCGTGCTCCTGTATCTGATGAGGACTCTCGGCCACCTACCATGGCAGACTTGCGTGACCTGATGCGCTCGCTGCCCACCAAAGCAGATCTCTCTAATTTTGCAGCCAACATTTTACAAGAATGTAAGAGAGAATTCACACAAGTACGCTCTGAGATGGCCTTGATTGATACAAAGGTGGACACTGTTCAGCAGGAGCATGACTCCCTATCTGCAGATGTGCAGGTATTGAAAGATAAACTACAAACTCATGATGCGCAACTGCACGCCTTGCAATATCACCTGGACGACGTCGAAAATAGGAGTCGTCGCAACAACATTCGGATCAGAGGTCTCCCGAGTCAATCACACAGGCGGCGCTTCTCCTTACCATTGTGAAAATTTTCAATGACCTCCTGGGACGTCCGCCAAGCTCCAACATTGAAATTGATAGAGCCCACAGGGCACTGAGACCTCCTAATCCTGATCCCTCAAAGCCAAGGGACGTCATTTGCAGAGTCCACTTTTATGCAATAAAGGATCAGATTCTGCTCAAGGCCCGACAGTTGTCGTCTCTGTCCTATGACGGCGTCCCCTTTATCTTGCTACAGGACTTATCCCGCTATACCCTAGCCCAGCGCGCTGCTCTGCGCCCGCTTTTGCACCTCCTCAAGAAGCGCAGTATCCCCTATCGTTGGGGCTTTCCTTTTGCACTACTTGCGGGTCCCAAAGACCAAGTTGTCACCCTGCGAGACCCTACAGATCTACCCCATTTTCTGCAGCAGCTGGACTTACCGCCGGTTGATCTGGGGCTATGGCCTTCTCTTCTCCCACCTGCCTCTGAGTCGACGGGACGACAACGCCCACCGCCTGCCGAAAAAGCGGCCAGATCCACTACTCCGACCTCAAGAGGAAAACGCCAGAAGGGACTAAGCTACTCTAGTCGCAGATCCCCGCCTCGCCCTGATACCTGAGGGACTTTCTCCTTGACCTGGTCGGGTCTACCAAAGCTTTAGCTTGTTAAATGTTGCTTACAGGCTTACAGTTGTTTCTCCCATCCTTGATATGTGTCTTTGCGCTCCTAACTTGCTGGTGTTTATAAGTTACTATATGCTTCTTCCGGTGTTGTGGGGGGTTAGCTCTTGTCTGGCTGACACTTTTTCCCCCAAATACGCAGAGACTTTCCCTTGGGGTGCTTGCCCCAAGTGACAGCCTCTTTGGACCTTAGGGTCGCCTCTATATTCCCTTTTCAGGGGTTTTCTTCCTGTTTGTTCACTTCTAACAGTTTTTTTTCTTCTCTTTATTTTTTGTCGGTCGTTTTCCAGTTCCTCCCTTGTGTTTCTCCTCCCTTCCCCCACAGCAATGGGGTCACTGAAGATTGCATCCTTCAATGCGAAGGGTCTCAACACTCCAGAAAAAAGAGCCCAGGTACTCCACCACTTTCATCGCCAAAAGGTACATGTTGTTTGTTTCCAGGAAACGCACTTTAAGGAAGGGAGCGCCCCGAACATACGACATCAACACTACACAACCTGGCACTTTGCAAATAATGCGGTGAATAAGACTAAAGGAGTCGCCATAGCGATCCACAAGTCTCTACCCCATCAAGTGCTGGGGTGTACTGCCGACCCAGATGCGCGATATCTGGCCCTCACATTGCTTATTGGAGGCCGAGAACTAACCTTTCTTAACGTATATGCCTCCAATCAAAATCAAGCCCCCTTTATAGTAAACCTTATTAATAACATCATACCGCTGCTCCGGGGGACTGTTATCTTGTGCAGTGACCTTAATGTGACGCTCTTGACAATTCGACTGGGCGTGCTTCCCTCACATATTCCACCATTAAAAAAGTTAAGCGGGCACTGCTCCAATTGCAGCTGCGAGACGCCTGGCGGATCCAACACCCAGCTGATAAGGATTACACTTTCTATTCTGCCCCCCATGGTTCATACAGTCGTATTGACCATATCCTTATTCAGCAATCCGCCCTGTCCTGGCTTGACTCCACACAAATAGAAAGTATCCTTTGGTCCGACCACGCGCCCATATACTGCTCCCTGAAATTGCCTTTCCTCACTAAACAGGAATGGACATGGCGATTAAATGAAAGTCTCCTTCTTGATGCGGGATGCGCATCAAGAAGGAGGATACCACCCCACTGCCGATCCGATGGGAGGCCTTGAAGTGTGTTCTTCGAGGTGTGCTCATTAAGCATGGCTCCCGTCTCAAGAAGGAGAAAGGCCACTCACTTAAGCTCGCTTTACAAAAAGTCACTTCCCTGGAACTTGCCCACAAACGAGCGCTTACCCTGCAAACCCTTCACGATCTCCAGAATGCACGTATGGAGGCCAGATTAGCGCATGGTTCAAATTTGTTGGAGTAAATTCTACGAATACGGGAACAAAAGTGGACGTATGTTGGCAAGGGCCCTCAGGGGACGACTGGCAGCCTCTCACATTCCCGCTATCAAAAACGCCCAGGACCGTATGGTTCACACGACCACTGATATCGCGGCTACTTTTCACTCCTTCTATTCAAAACTTTATAATCTGCCCCAAACATCCCCTCAAGTGGAGGACGGGTCTCCTGGCTCACCTCTGTTACTTCCCAAACTCTCTGCGCTTGACTCGGCCACTTTGGAGGCCCCATTCACAGAGACTGAACTCCACACGGTACTCAAGTCGCTCCCGAGTGGCAAGAGCCCGGGTCCTGATGGGTTTACGGCTAGGTTCTATAAGGCCTTCTCTTCCACTCTCTCCCCTTTTATGCTTCAGGTCTTCAATGGGGTGTCTCCTGGGCTCCCCTTCCCGGCGCAGACCATGGAGGCACATATTACGGTTATCCCGAAACCAGGAAAGGACCCGCACTTGTGTGCCAGCTATCGCCCTATCTCTCTTTTAAACGTTGATCTTAAGATCTTCGCCAAATTAATGGCGAACAGGCTAAATTCTTATTTGCCTTCCCTGGTTTGCGCTGATCAGGTTGGGTTTGTGCCGGGGAGGGAAGCCCGGGACAACACTCTTAAAACCCTGGACATCATCCACTATGCTAAATCTAAAAAAGTCCCCCTGATGATACTTTCCCTTGATGCAGAAAAGGCCTTTGATCGGATTTCTTGGCGCGCCATCCGTGAGACTCTCTTGCATATAGGTTTGGGCCCGATATTCATGTCCAGGATCCTGACACTGTACCAACATCCCACCGCTAGAGTCAAGGTAAATGGTACCCTCTCCCCCTCCTTTCCAATTCATAATGGGACACGACAGGGATGTCCACTGTCCCCCTTGCTATACGTCCTGGTCATGGAACACCTGCTGGCCTCCATACGTGCCAATCCAGACATAACAGGGATAAAGATAGGATCACAGGAGTATAAGTGTGCGGCGTTTGCTGACGACCTCCTTCTTTACATTACCAACCCACTCTCTGCCATCCTTATTGCGGGAGATATCTAATTTTGGTGCTTGGTCCAATTTTAAGATTAATATGTCTAAGTCAGAGGCCCTAGATGTCACCTTGCCAAAAGACCTGACCCCTGCTCTTAGGGCCTCTTTTCCCTTAGCTTGGCCACCTAGTGGCATTACATATTTGGGGATTAAAGTGACGGCAGAGCTTTCACGAATTCACAAAATGAACTTTGCACCCCTCCTCCTCCAGTTCCAAAAAGACTTAGATGGATGACGTAAGCGAGACTTCTCTTGGTTTGGTAGGATTAGTATAATAAAGATGACCCTTTTGCCAAAACTACTGTATCTTTTGCAGACTGTTCCCCTACACATCCCGTCTACCTTTTGGTCCCAGCTCCGTAGATGCTTCACGCAATTTGTATGGGCCCCTGGCCGACCACGGATTAAATGGGAAATAATGACTCGCACCAAGGAAACGGGAGGAGTGGGTCTACCTGACTGTCGACTATATTACCATTCTGCAGCCTATGCCCGACTGTTAGACCTGATGCGTACTGATAGTACTAAGGCGTGGGTACGAATTGCAAATGACACCTCATCGTGTTCGGTATCAACCCTCCCATGGCTAGTTGGCTCTCCGCGCCCAGCGTTGTAGCGATTGTCCTTCTCTGCCCATTATACATTTGTAACTTTGGCGTCCATCGGTCGCCCAACCTCGCTGATTGACCCTAAAGGCCCCCTGGTACCAGTCACTGATCACCCTAGATTCCCTCCAGGGCACTCACCCAAACACTTTCTTCAGGGTGCGAGATCCCGACCGATCAGGTTCTGCCAGGTAGTCTCTGGTCCCGCACTTAAGCCCTTGTCCCAGATTTTAGAGACCCCACTGACCCGTAATTCCTTTGAATACCTGCAGCTTCAGCACTTCATTACCTCTTTAAGTAGAACCCATGCACTGGCCAGAAAGCTCACTGAGTTTGAGCGGATGTGTGTTTCTCCCTCAGCGACCCCACACCCCATATCCGCGGTATATAAGCTACTGATACAACAGCGGTCCTCATGCCTTCCTCCATATTGTCAAGCCTGGGAGCGGAATTTGGGGAATCAGTATGCCCCAGCCCAGTGGAACAGGTGTTTCCTTCTAGCACACAAATCCACGGTCTCTGCCAAAGCTCAGGAAATGAGTTACAAAATTATTTCCAGATGGTACAGAGTATCGGCATTGCTCCACAAATGGTTCCCGACGGTGTCGGACCGTTGCTGGAGATGCCTCAAGGAGGAAGGCACGATGATCCACATTTGGTGGAACTGCAGTGGCTTACGACCTTTCTGGGACTTTGTTCACAGAACGATCAAGGAGGTCACAGGTGTCCCCATCCAGAATTCCCCGGAAGCCCTCTTGCTGTTCGACAGTGCCCTAAATGTTCCGGCATATAAGAAGTCCCTCTTAAAGTACATGATTCAGGCGGCAAAAGCAGTGATCCCTAGGCACTGGAAAACCGTCTCCCCCCCCCTCGCCTGAGGAGTGGTTTGATGAAATCGCTTTGTACCAGAGGTTGGAAGACCTCATTAGTGTTACGCCTGTAGATGTCGCACGATATGTGAGGATATGGGGCCCCTGGGAAACCTTTCGCTCTTCGACCACATTCCGTGATGCGCAAATTTAACTGCCTCAACAGAGACTGTACCCTCCCCCCCTCCTTTCCTCCCCCCTGTTCCCATGTCCGATGTCTTGTCTGTCTATCGGTTATTAGAATTCACAAACTCATCTAGTTGTGTTGGATTCATACTTATTCATTACTAGTACTGTGTAATGCTGAGTATGTATTCTCACTGCAATTTTGTGGACACCATACTTGAATTGTTCACACTGTTTGATTATGTGCATACCTTTATTTTGGTTGTACCGAAAAAACTTCAATAAAACCGAAATGAAACAGAAAATCATGGTAGTAGGTTCTAATACCCTGGGTTTCCTTTAAATAGCAGAGACCTGCGGTTAATGACCGCGAATGGCAATAACGCAGATCACGATTATTAAAGCCTTTAGATGCCGTGATCACACTTGATCACACATCTAAAATCTCAAAAACACTGAAGCGCGCTTCTGAGTCCTTACCGGGATCCCCTGTGTCCAATGGGGATACCAATAGGGTTTTTGAGCTTTTAGATGCCGTGATCACACTTGATCACGGCATCTAAAGGCTTTAATTACCGCAATAGGCTTCGTTGCCGTTTGCGGTCATTATCCATGTGTCTCTGGTATTTGAAACAGACCCGCCTAGCATGGCAGCCGCTGCACGTGCGAGCAGGCACCATATTTACCCATCGCCGTACATGTACAGTGCTGGTAGCAAAAGGGGTTAAATCTTATGTTATAAGTATCTAGTTATTTTGTATCCCGCATGCACAGAATCAGTAGGAAACACCAAGGAGAGAAAGAATGGTGTTAATCTCTAAAGTTGATTCTGACTGTTAAGTACGCTGAACAGAGCAAGATGGGTGTATAATAACACTGGATAGTTGATGACCAGCGCCTTGGTGCAAGGAAACTTGATTAAGACTGAATGGTGTATGTTTGAAACTGTGACACTGCACAATAACATGGAATGGAGATTTACTAGTATTAGGGTCCATTCACACGACCGCAGGCCGTCCATGCGCGTATTGCGGACCGCAAATGGCGGTTCTGCAATATATGGGTACTGGCCACGTGAATCCTGGATCACAGATGCGGACCCATTGACTTGAATGGGTTCGCAATCCTGAAGATACAGAGCAGTGGAGAGCAGAGGCACAGATCGGAAGCCCACAGAAGCACTCAGAAGCGCATGTCCTATCTTTTGCCGTATATTGCGGATCATGGATCTCTTCAAGTGAATGGCTCCATGCCCCAATACGGTATTCACACAGCCAGTGATCCACAGCACGTGCACACATGGTTGTGTGAATGAGCCCTTACTAGTACATTTTATGCTGAATAGCATTCTAAGCTGAATGTGCCTGCACTTGTCAGATCACAGATGTCACACACTTTAAGGCTTGGCAAGTACCAGCTTGGGAAACTGGTTTGGTTCTGTTGACTCTTATATTCTTTTTTGATCCACAGGGGAAGAACAGCTTTATAAGCAAATTAAAACTGTGAGTTTGCCAGCGTGTGTTTTTCATCTAAAGGGTGTTTTGTCTTAAAGGGATTGTCTCACTTCTGCAAATAGCATTTATTATTATTTAGAGAAAGTTAATATAAGACACTTCCTAATGTATTGTGATTGTCCATATTGCTGTAGCATCAGGTCTCTGCCTCTCCTTCACCTCACAGATCTGAGCAGAGTTGGCAGCCTCAGTATTACTAATAAAGCTATGTTGGATGAAGGGCCCTCTTACAGCACATAAACTTTTACTAAAGATATTATTTTACTGGCCTTCATCAGGATTTGAACTAATGGCCTTACCCACTGAAGTGAACAGCTGCCTTACCCACTCCTCTATAGAAAAGCTCTGCTGTGAAGATGGGATTTTTATGTGTTATAGTTTAACTTTTTTTTAAATTAAATATCACAAAATATTATTTGTAATCCCTGTAATCATAATAACCCATACAATATAGTGATCATATTATTTATGGTTATTGGTAAACTGTGAATAAAAACGGGCAGGGGGCACACGGATTGCTTGTATGGAGCCCTGAAGCTTCTGATGGCAGCCCTGGATCCAAGCCTGCTTGAAGCCCCGCTGAAAAAAATCCAAAAATCCACTGTAAGACACAGAATCACTGCTGACATGTCTAAAAGACAGGGTCCAGGAGCATGAGCAGAACACCACCCTCAGGGGCAAAGTCACTGATGATGTTGTGTCTGCAATGCAGAGCCTTACAAGCCTTGCCATGACTCAGATATAGACGTGATGTTATTGGGATAGGGAACCAATACAGTGGAAAATGTCACGTGACCAGAATGGGGTGCAGGAAAAGTAAGTGATAGCATGTGTTGTTTCCTGTCAATTGATGCAGAAAATTGCAGACACTCGATGGGATAGATGAGGGGGAGGGTGGTAGTATGGAGGAACAGGAAAGTGGGATAGCCTGCTGGGTAACAGAAAGCGAGGTAGAGGGAAGAGTACCAGGGAGGCTAGCCCTGGCCTGACATACCTCAACATGTTTTCAAAGTTGGCAGATGAGGGGGATATCAGTCCAGGAATAGCACTGCTACAGAAAAACAATTCCTCTGCCAGTCAGGGAAATGTCAGTTCCAGTAAGGTGGGGACTAGGAATACAGGACAGACCGGACAGGAGCTGATAGTGGGAGACTCAATTATTAGGGGTACAGATAGGATGATCAGTCATAAAGACTGGGATTGTCGAACGGTGAGTTGTCTTTGTGGCGCTGGAGTTCGACATAGTGTGGATAGGATTAATTGATTACTGAGAGGGGTTGCCAAAGACCAAGAGGTCACGATCCACACTGGCACCAACTGCAAAGTTTGAGGTAGTTGGAGGGTTCTTAAAATGATTTCAGGGTCTTAGATCGCAAGCTCAGGGCAAAGACCTCAAATGTAGTATTCAACCTGTACCATGAGCCACACCAGAAAGACAGCAGGAGATAAGGGAAGTACACAAGTGGCTCAAGAACCCATGCAGGAAGGAGGGATTTAGGTTCCTGGAGAACCGTGCCAACTTCTCTGACAGCTAAAGGCTCTACTGTAGGGATGGGCTGCACCGCAATGGTAAAGGTGCCGCTGTTTTGGGGGAGAAGATGGCTAGAAGGGTGGAGGGGTGTTTAAACTAGGGACTAGGAGGGAGGGTAATTACATTATAGGAGGGGAAGATAGTGCAGATAGTGACCTGGGGTGAGGTAGTGGAACTGGGGTTGAATGGCGAGTGGGACTAGAACAGTTAATAAGGAAAGATGTAGGGTAAAATATCCAAAAACCTCTTAAAGAAGCATTCTCACAAACATTTTTATTCTCTGACCTGTTACAAAAGTACATGATGTAAACTAAAGTGAAGGTAATTTTCTAACCAGTGACTATTTTTGAGTTGTAACCTCCCTTCTGATCCTCAGCTGTGTCATGTGACCAACACTTTAACTCTCCAAAGAACACATCATCTTATGTGTTGACAGGAAGACAATTTCTCTATGTATTGCTATGGAAGCCTTAGGTTTCATTCGCACAGTCAGTGTTTGGTCAGCGATTTCCATCAGTGATTGTGAGCCAAAACCAGGAGTGGATCCTACACAGACATAAGGTAGAAGGGAAAGATCTGCACCTGTTCTGTGTTTTGGACCCGCACTTGGTTTTGGCTCAAAATCACTGATGGAAATCACTGACCAAACACTGACTGTGCGAATAAGGCCTTAATGTCAAATTTCATCTTTGTTAGCCAGTATCTCTGACTTTATCGGATATTGTCTTTGTCCCCTGCTGAACCATTGCTATCACTAATGGGTAAACGCATTGGGACTCAGATTTACAACTTTATTCAGGGAATCCAAGGGCATTTTTGACGATTTAGCCCCCAAGAAGTGGGGTCGCCCCTTCTGGGGAGGTTGCTCCGCTTTTAGGCAGGGATAGCCTAAAGGGACACCCAGGGAGAGGTCATCTCCCGACAACACTTTCTTCGGTGACATCATACCCTGGTGGGCGCAGATTTTGAGTTACAGGAACCATGAGTAATCTCAGCAAGTCGCACTACTACCACATCACGAAAACCGTGAGTAACCATATCAATTGGCCCACATTCATGTGTGTTTATATGGTATTATCCATATATAATTTGCACTTTATTATGTCTATGTATCCACTATAGTACATTTAGTCATACTATTTTTTAGTGTGCATATATTTTACTCAAGAATAATAAACTCTGTAGGGGTTATTTTCATCTTTTATAATGTAGTATTAAAAGTTATATTTTAAGGGCTTATTACTTTACGTGAGCTGCGATCCTTAATGTCAGTCTCATAGAAATGAATAGAGAAATTACTGACTTCCTGTCCTGTGTCAGTTGGAGAGGCAGAGTGTTGGTCACATGACACAGCTAACGACCAGAAGGGAGGTTATAACTCACAAATACAGTCACTGGTAAGTAGATTACCGTCACTATAGTTTACATCATGTACCTTTCTAACAAGTCAGAGAATAAAATTGTTTGTGGGAGTGCATCTTTAATTGTATATATACTAATGCCAGAAGGCTGACTAATAAAACTGGTGAACTGGAATTAGTGATGTGTGAGCAGGGCTATGACATATTGGGAAAAATTGAACCATGGCTTGATGATAGCTATGGCTAGGTGATAAACTTACAGGGTTACAACCTGTTTAAAAAGGATCATAAAAAGTGTAAAGGGGGAGAGGTTTGGCTTTATGTAAGTCCTGTCTAAGGCCTCATGCACACGACTGTTGTGTGCATCTGTGGCCGTTGTGCCGTTTTCCGTTTTTTTTCGCGGACCCATTGACTTTCAATGGGTCCGTGGAAAAATCGGAAAATGCACCGTTTTGCAGCCGAGGCCGTGATCCGTGTATCCTGTCCGTCAAAAAAATATGACCTGTCCTATTTTTTTGACGGACAACGGTTCACGGACCCATTCAAGTCAATGGGTCTGTGAAAGAACACGGATGCACACAAGATTGGCATCCGTGTCCGTGATCCGTGGCCATAGGTTGCTTTCATACAGACGGATCCGAAGATCCGTCTGCATAAAAGCTTTTTCAGATCTAAGTTTTCACTTCGTGAAAACTCATATCCGACAGTATATTCTAACACAGAAGCGTTCCCATGGTGATGGGGACGCTTCTAGTTAGAATACACTACAAACTGTGTACAAGACTGCCCCCTGCTGCCTGGCAGCACCCGATCTCTTACAGGGGGCCGTGATCAGCACAATTAACCCCTTCAGGTGCGGCACCTGAAGGGGTTAATTGTACTATCATATCCCCCTGTAAGAGATCAGGGCTGCCAGGCAGCAGGGGGCAGACCCCCCCTCCCCAGTTTGAATATCATTGGTGGCCAGTGCGGCCCCCCCCTCCCCCCCTCTATTGTAATAAATCGTTGGTGGCACAGTGTGCACCCCCCATCGCCCCCCCCCCCTCCCTCCCTCTATTGTAATAAATCATTGGTGGCACAGTGTGCGCCCCCCATCGGCCCCCCTCCCTCTATAGCAGTAACAACATTGGTGGCCAGTGTGCGGCCTCCCATCTCCCCCCCCCCATCATTGGTGGCAGCGGAGTTCCGATCGGAGTCCCAGTTTAATCGCTGGGGCTCCAATCGGTAACCATGGCAACCAGGACGCTACTGCAGTCCTGGTTGCCATGGTTACTTAGCAATAGTACAATAGTAGAAGATTCATAGTTACCTGCTTGCTGCTGCGATGTTCGTGTCCGGCCGGGAGCTCCACCTACTGGTAAGTGACAGGTCTGTGCGGCGCATTGCTAAATGAACTGTCACTTACCAGTAGGAGGAGCTCCCGGCCGGGCACACACATTGCAGCAGCAAGCAGGTAAGTATGAATCTTCTACTATTGTACTATTGCTAAGTAACCATGGCAACCAGGGCTGCAGTAGCTTCCTGGTTGCCATGGTTACCGATCGGAGCCCCAGCGATTAAACTGGGACTCCGATCGAAACTACGCTGCCACCAATGATCGGGGGGGGGGGGGGGGATGGGAGGCCGCACACTGGCCACCAATGTTGTTACTGCTATAGAGGGAGGGGGGCCGATGGGGGGGCGCACACTGTGCCACCAAAGATTTATTACAATAGAGGGAGGGAGGGGGGGCGATGGGGGGCACACGACTGTGCCACCAACGATTTATTACAATAGAGGGAGGGAGGGGGGGCGAGTGGGGGGCTCACACTGTGCCACCAACGATTTATTACAATAGAGGGAGGGAGGGGGGGCCGATAGGGGGCGCACACTGTGCCACCAACGATTTATTACAATAGAGGGAGGGAGGGGGGGGCCGCACTGGCCACCAATGATATTCAAACTGGGGGGGGGGTCTGCCCCCTGCTGCCTGGCAGCCCTGATCTCTTACAGGGGGATATGATAGTACAATTAACCCCTTCAGGTGCGGCACCTGAGGAGTTAATTGTGCTGATCACGGCCCCCTGTAAGAGATCGGGTGCTGCCAGGCAGCAGGGGGCAGTCATGTACACAGTTTGTAGTATATTCTAACCTGAAGCGTCCCCATCACCATGGGAACGCCTCTGTGTTAGAATATACTGTCGGATCTGAGTTTCACGATGTAGCTCATATCCAACAGTATATTCTAACATAGAGGCGTTCCCATGGTGATGGGGACGCTTCAAGTTAAAATATACCATCGGATTGGAGAAAACTCCAATCCGATGGTATAAAAGAACTCCAGACTTTACATTGAAAGTCAATGGGGACGGATCCGTTTGAAATGGCACCATATTGTGTCAACGTCAAACGGATCCGTCCCCATTGACTTGCATTGTAATTCAGGACGGATCCGTTTGGCTCCGCACAGCCAGGCGGACACCAAAACGACTTTTTTTTCATGTCCGTGGATCCTCCAAAAATCAAGGAAGACCCACGGACGAAAAAACGGTCACGGATCACGGACCTACGGACCCCGTTTTTGCGGACCGTCAAAAAATACTGTCGTGTGCATGAGGCCTAAGGCCCACACTCTGGGAAGATATGAGGGAGTGCAGAGGACACAGCAGTTGCAGAGAGAGCAGAGCTTTTAGGTATAACAGCAGTGCGCCCATTGCTGCTATAGGCTCATTTGCATATATTAAGCCATTATTTTTCTCAGCAAAGTGGACACATATGAACATGGGACCAACACAGATGCTTTCAGCTTCCAAGCACACATGTAACAGGTCAGCCAGTTTCATAGATACAAATCTGCTGACAGACGCCCTTAAAATTAGATTGTTATTGCTTTTACTGTATGTATTTTATTTATATTGATTACATTTCATTATGTTATATGGTGATGTGTACAGTATAAGTGCTGGGAGGCCAGTATATCCCACCCAGATACCTAAGCTGGGTGAGATAAATAAAATCCAGAAAGCTGCAGTGGTTTCAGCAAGAGTAGTTTGCGGAGACAGTTTTGTTTACATTTTGTTCTGGACTGGATTTCATTTGGATAGGTAGGGCTGAGGGGCCCCAAGGCTTTGTTAAGCCTGAACTTTGGGGGGGGGGGGGGGGGGGGGGCTCAGTGACACCTACAGAAAGAGGGTCACTTGGTCAGAGTCTGGAGGACTTCTGGACTTCTGGAATATCTCCCCCCAAGGGTGCTGGTGTGGTCACAGCCTAAAGGCTGCTGGACCGTATGTGGCTGAGGGGCCACAAGGCTATGTGAAGCCGGATCCCTTCCCGTAAGCAGACCTGCTAAAGCTTGGAGCCTGAGACCCTGTGCTTAGAGGCGAGTCAGGGAAACTACTATGTATTAGTTAGAGCCCAGAGGGGGAGGTGTTTGTTTGGCTGTTTTGTGTGTGCTGGTGCCAAAATAAATCACCATTTTGGACTTTAAATCCATTGTCTGCAAAGAAGTCTGTGACTGCGACCCCCTGAGAGAGAGCGATCCCTTACAATTATGACATGTATTCGTATTAAATATACAGTTAAGAAAGCAAACTGGTTCCCTTGTTGTTGCTAGGATTGGGTACCCAGGGTCACTGAGCACGCATGACCAGTTAGAATTTACCAGTAATTGAGCAGACCTCTCTTTTTTTTATACATTTTTAGGGGCTTATTTATGAAGTTCACCCTGCAGAATAAACAATGGGGCACATTTATCCCCTTCAAGCAACAGCCAGTTTGGACCAAATGCCGGAGCCCCATTTTTCAAATCTGACATGTATAAGTTTATCTGGTATTAACTTTGGAATGCTTTTACTTATCCAGCCATTCTGAGACTTTTCTCATGACAAATCATACTTCATGTTAGTGGTGAATTTGAGTTAATAAGTTTTATCTTTATGCATAAAAAAATCCAAAATATTCTGAAAATGTAGAAAAATTTGGTATTTTCAAAATTAGAATGTCTGCTTTTAAGACGGATAGTGATACCTCATAAAATAGTTATTACTTTACATTTCCCATATGTCTACTTTATGTTGGCATCATTTTATTTTTTTAGGAAGGTAGAAGGCTTAGAAGTTTAGAAGCACATTTCAAAATTTTTAAGAAAATTTCCAAAACCCACTTTTTAAAGGACTAGTTCAGGTAAGTCACTTTGTGGGGCTTACATAGTAGAAACCACCCATAAATGACCCTATTTTAGAAACTAGACCCCTCAAGTTATTCAAAACTAGAGATGGCCTTGCGGTTCACCCGGCAGTTGTTTCAAGGCAAACTTTACTCGTTCGCTGTTCGCCGAACGGGCGAACATATGGCGATATTTGCGCCCGCCATATTCTTTTACATTGTGAAGAACTTTGACCCATGACACATCCATCAGGTGGTACAGGACAGCCAACTGAGATGTTTCAGCACATGGACATACCCCCTACCTTATAAATAAACCTGATGCCACACATCTTATGCCAAGTGCTCCTTCTGTCACCCACCATCTTCAGCGAGTACTAGTATTGCCACCCACCTCCACACTATGTCACCTTGCCACTCTGTGGCCTACTGATGCTGCCATGTCCACACTATGTCACCTTGCCACTCTGGCCTCCTGATGCTGCCATCTCCACACTATGTAACCTGGCCACTTGCTGGCCTCCACATACTGCTGCCAACTACATACTCTGTGATTGTGCCACTCTGTGACCTCCTGATGCTGCCGCTACCTCCAGACTCCACATTAGGCCACTGTGTGGTCTCCTCATGCTGCTTCCACCTCACCACTCTGTCATAGAGACACTCTGTGGACTTCTCATGCTGTTCACACCCTCCCCACTTCATGACTGGGCCACTATTTTGGCTTTCGGCCTGGCTGACATCAACATTTATTTGACCTTTCTTCTGATCTGTCAGAAGGAAGGAAAAATGAGATGCACAACAGATCCTGTCTGTCTGTGTAGCAGCTGTAAGGCCTGTATGGTCCCATCAGAATTGGCTTATGATTTGGTAGACAAAAGCAGGAGTGGTTACAAAACACAGAAGACATGCAAATATTCCATTCATGTGTCATCTCTGTTTTAGATCCACTCCTGTTTTTATTGGCATTAGCAATACTGAGCAAATGCTGACCGGATGAAGGCGTATGCTCCAAAGACAGGATCCGTTTTTTGTGGGTTATTGTTCTGGCGGATCAGAGGAAGGGCAAATTAATCAGTGACGTCAACACAAACTTACTGCTGACATCCTCTCCACTCTGTCAGGGGGGCTCTACTTGCATAAGCGTGTAATAGAACAGGTTCTGTAGACATCTATGTAGAATCAGCTGACAAGGGTGTAAAAGGAGTGCACGTCTTCTTGACACTAACATCGACCTATAAGGCAGAGTTCATACTTGAGTTATTAGGCCAGTTTTGGCAAATTTAAGTATACTTTCTTATAATTTTAATCAAGTTTTGGTTTAAAGGGGTTCAGAGCTGAACCCGGACATACCTCCATTTTCACCCCGGCAGCCCCCCTTACTTGAGCATCGGAGCAGTTCATGCTCCGATGCTCTCCTTAGCCCTGCACTAAATCGCGCAGGGAAAAGGCATTTTTTGGAGATCCGGTGACGTATCGGGGCTCTCCATGGGGCTGCCAGGAAGCCCAGTGACATCACCAGCACTGATGGGTGGGATTTAGCGCTGCCCTAGCCAGTAAAACGGCTAGGGCAGCGCTAAAGCCCGCCCATCAGAGCCGGTGACGGCAGTGTGTTATTGAAAACAAAAGAGACTTTGCCCTGCGCGATTTAGTGCAGGGCAATAGAGCGCTTCGGAGCATGAGATGCTCCGATGCCAACATCAGGGGGGCTGCCTGGGTGAAAATAAGGGTATGTCCAGGTTCAGCTCTGACCCCGGACAACCCCTTTAATAAAATCAATGTTAAAATATTAAATAAATTTAATGGGACGATTTGGGCACTTCTTGTAAGTATTTGGTGGCTGCAAATATGAGTTGAAGGTTTTTCAGGTTCGCCTGACATTGAAGTGAATGGGGCCCGCTGCAAACTTGCGGTTCGCGAACCGTCCCGGCTAATGTTCGTCCATCACTATTCAAAACTGATTTTACAAACTTTGTCAACCCTTTAGGTGTTCCACAAAAATTAAAGCAAAATAGAAGGAAAATTTTAAAATTTCATTTTTTGAGTGCAGATTTTCCATTTTAGTAATTTCTTTCCTGTAACACTGCAAGGGTTAACAGCAAAACAAACCTCAATATTTATTACTTTGATTCTGCAGTTTACAGAAACACCCCATATGTGGTCATAACCTGTTGTATGGGCACATGGAAAGGCGCAGAAGGAAAGAAGTGCCATATTGTTAAGGGAGGGCAGATTTTGCTGGAATGGTTTTCAGGTGCCATGTCAAATTTGAAGAGACCCTGAGGTACCCCTTGAAAGAAAACCCCAAAAAATTACCTAATTTTGGAAAGTACCCCCCTTAACCTGTTACGGACACAGGGCGTACAGGTACGCCCTGATGTCCCGGTACTTAAGGACATCATGGTCCTCAGGTGGACACCGTAAAAAAATAAAAATGGTGTAAAAAAAGCCATTTTTTGTCACCTTACATCACAAAAAGTGTAATAGCAAGCAATCAAAATGTCATACGCACCCCAAAATAGTGCCAATCAAACCGTCATCTCATCCCGCAAAATTCATATCCTACCCAAGATAATCGCCCCAAAACTGAAAAAACTATGGCTCTCAGAAAATGGAGACACTAAAACATATTTTTTTTTGTTTAAAAAATAAAATCATTGTGTACAACTTGCATAAATAAAAAAAAGTTGACATATTAAGTATCGCTGAGTCCGTAATAACCTGCTCTATAAAAATATCTCATGACCTAACTCCTCAGGTGAATACCGTAAAAAAAAAAAAAAAAAAAAAAAAAAAAAAAACTGTGCCAAAACAGCTATTTGTTACCTTGCCTCACAACAAGTGTAATATAGAGCAACCAAAAATCATATGTACCCTAAAATAGTACCAACAAAACTGCCACCCTTTCCCGTAGTTTCCAAAATAGGGTCACTTTTTTGGAGTTTCAAATGGGACATGGTGTCAAAAAACCAGTCCAGCAAAATCTGCCTTCCAAAAACCATATGGCATTCTGCGCGCTGCCTTGCGCCCGTACAGCAGTTTACGACCACATATGGGATGTTTCTGTAGACTACAGAATCAGGGCCATAAATATAGAGTTTTGTTTGGCTGTTAACCCTTGCTTTGTAGCTGGAAAAAATGGATTCAAATGGGAAAATCTGCCAAAAAAGTGAAATTTTGAAATGTTATCTCTATTTTCCATTAATTCTTGTGGAACACCTAAAGGGTTAACAACGTTTGTAAAATGAGGTCATTTTTGGGTGGTTTCTATTATGTAAGCCTCATAAAGCGACTTCAGACCTGAACTGGTCCTGAAAAAGTGGGTTTTAGAAATTTTTGCAAAAATTTCAAGATTTGCTTCTAAGCCTTATAACGTTCCCCAAAAAATAAAATGGCATTCCCAAAATGATCCAAACATGAACTAGACATATGGGGAATGTCAAATAATAACTATTTTTGGAGGTATTACTATTTATTATAAAAGTAGAGAAATTGACATTTTGAAATTTTCAAATTTTTTAAAATTTTTGGTAAAGTTGGTATTTTTTTATAAATAAAAATGAATTTTTTCACTCCATTTTTACAGTGTCATGAAGTACAATATGTGACGAAAAAACTATCTCAGAATGGCCTGGATAAGTAAAAGCGTTTTAAAGTTATTACCACATAAATTGACACTGGTCAGATTTGCAAAAAATGGCCTGGTCCTTAAGGTGAAATATGGCGGGGGGCGTGGTCTGGCTGCCCAGGCGGATGGGTGCATAGAGCTTGAGCTCCCGTGCCTGCACCACAATAAGCGACGATTTTAAGCTCAGCGATCCCCTTATTCTGCACAGATAACGAAAGGATCCTCTCCAGACATGACGGGGCGTAGAAAGAAAATGGCCAGACAGCCCAAACTTGCTAAATTCTACTTTTCCAGAGACGCCGGAGAAATCCATGATGGCGCCGGAAGAGATGCGGTCTCTCCTGGTAAGTGCACGGCAACATCAGACCGGCAGCTGACCTCTCCAGCCACAAGCCTGCGGAGATCACTGTCAGACTCAGCGCTTCACTCCCAGCTGGAACTGGGTGAAATCGGCACGTCTACAAGTGGACCGGAGGAACCCTGGGCCTGGAAGACACACATGGCCAGGTGAGCCACAGCCCACTGTCCTGCCGCACACTGAGGGAGCTTCCCTCCGGATCTCCCCCTTCCCACCGGGACATTTCACAGCCACGGACCCACCTTTTGGCTGCCAACACTCCCTCAAGTGGGACCGCCAAGCACGCTCCTGTAATCCCAGGTGAGGATGGGGAAACAGAGCTGCAAGCGTTAACGGTGTCTAACACCGCCCTCACAGACACAGTCATGAGGGACATGCTCATCCTACAGCGGCGATCTATGCTGCTGGACATAAAGTCCATTATAGCTCCTCTGCGCTCTGACATAGATGATCTGGGGGCCTGGACAGACCACCTAGAAAACAAATTTGGGGACTTTGCAGCGTCACACAATACCCTCATTGACGCTCACACAGAGCTAGAGGCAGAGGTCGAAAGCATCAAAGCCAAAATGGCTGACCTTGAAGACAGGAGTAGGCGCAACAATATAAAGCTGAGAGGGATCCTGGAATCGGTGACTCCTAGAGAAATTCCTGAATATGTGCGGTCTCTTCTGAAAGCAGTGCTATCAGATTGCCCTGACAGGGACTTGGAAATTGATAGGGTGCATCGTGTACCGTGACCGCATCATCTGGAAGAATCAGTGCCGCGAGATGTACTAGCCAGAGTGCACATTTTCAGGATCAAAGAACAGCTGCTGGCTTCTGCGAGGAAAAATGGAGGCCTCCCTGCACCGTTCCATAAAGGTCTCCTGTTTGCCGACTTATCTGCAGCTACATTGCGCTTAAGAAGAGCCTTCTTACCCATAACGTCGGCACTTAGAAGCGCGGAAATTCCATACCGCTGGGGCTTCCCAGTACGCCTGCTGATCTACCATGGCGGAGCCTTCCATGCTATCAAATCCCTGGAAGAGGGACTGGCGCTCTTGCAAAGCTGGAACATACCAGTATCAGTAACAGATGAAGCTCAACACCATGCTCCTGCCAAAGTCCGTAAAGACTGGTCAAGAGTTCGCTGAATCCAGTTTTAACTGGGGCGAGTATACCTCGCCTCCAGGTGCTGTACGTACATACGGGTTCTGTCACCCTAACCTGCCTTTTTGTTTTCCTGGGTTGCAGACGGGACATTTGCCCTATATTTTGTATTGAGCCTCTTTTAGGCTCACTATGTTACACGTTGGTTTGATCTTGCTGCTTTGCCTCCTGTGTTTTCGGGGGCTAAAATCCTTAGTAGTTCATATAATGCCTGTACTTACTTGTGCTGCCTATGTTCAGGTGACACAGGCGTCCTTGCTGGGAGACGTCCTGTGTCTGGTATCTCTCTTATTACCTACTAGCATGAAAATGCTGTTTATCGCACTATCACTCTAAATCAGGGGAAACTGGTGATCTGTGGTGACTTTAACTTGACCTCGGATCTGTCAGTTGACTCCTCCTCATCCCAGACATGGACCATCCCCTCCCTCGCCAATACTTTCTGGAAGGAGGAGCTATATGACGTTTGGGTATCCACCACACGTCTGCTAGAGATTATACATTTCACTCTGGAGTTCACAATGTGTACTCCGGAATAGACATGTTTCTCGTGGATAGAGCACTTCTCCCTCACGCCCAATACTCCTCCCTAGAAACTATCAAGTGGTCTGATCATGCAGCGATCAGCTTGACAATCTCAGAAGCTGTTAACTCCCCTCAAACATACCTGTGGAGAAGCAGTCCCTTCTTACTATCCGATCCTCAATATAGATCAAATATAGAATCGGATCTCAGAGATTTCTTTCAGTTTAACAATCCTTCACATACAGATCCAGTGACCCTTTGGAATGCTCACAAAGCCTGTATCAGAGGGTCCTTTATACAGCAGAGTGCGATACGGAAAAAGCGTATAGAAGCTAAAATGTCAGACATTTTATCCCAATTGCAACAGGTAGAGGGGAACAACAAAGTGAATCCCACTCCACTATTAGCTGAGATCAGACGCCTTAGACAGGAGCTAAGAGGGTACATGCTTTCCTCCTATGAGAAAATGCATCGCAAATCTAAAGCAACCTACTATTCACAAGATAATAAGGCGGGTAAGCTGCTGGCGTCGAGATTTAAGGTCCGTCATACAAAAAGCAGAATTCCATATATTCTCCACCCTCAGTCACAGGAGAAGGTCTACTCCCCTATAGATATTGCTAATGGATTTAAAGGGAACCTGGGATTTTGTGTATAGAGCTGAGGACATGGGCTGCTAGATGGCCGCTAGCACATCCGCAATTCCCAGTCCCCATAGCTCTCTGTGCTTTTATTGTGTAAATAAAATGATTTGATACATATGCAAATTACCCTGAGAGGAGTCCTGTCCCTGACTCATCTCACGTACAGGACTCATCTCAGGTTAATTTGCATATGTATCAAATCGGTTTTTTTACACAATAAAAGCACACAGAGCTATGGGGACTGGGTATTGCGGATGTGCTAGCGGCCATCTAGCAACCCATGTCCTCAGCTCTATACCCAAAATCCCGGTGACAGGTTCCCTTTAAGGTGTATTATGCAGACCTGTATAATTTACGTAATACCCATCCTGCCCCAGAGGAGCTTAATGAACGAGTCAACCTTTATCTTCAATCCCTGCAACTGCCCACACTAAATAGTTCCCTGCTTCGGGGTCTCAATTCCGCGATTGAAACCGGGGAGGTGGAAGCAGTGATTGCGTCCCTCCCAAGAGATAAAGCACCTGGCCCTGATGGCTTCGCTAGCCACTATTATAAGCAGTTTAAGCACATCATTAGCCCTTACCTGAAAGACTTCTGCCAGGCAGCTATGTCCCAAGGATCCCTACCAATTAAAAATTTACAAGCCCTAATAATTACACTCCCTAAACCAGGCAAAGCACCCGACAGACCCCCAAACTTTAGGCCCATATCCCTACTAAACCAAGATGTAAAAATTTATGCGAAACTATTAGCCATCTGTTTAGCAAAAATTCTCCCCTCTATTATTCATGTAGACCAGGCTGGATTCGTCCCGACCCGGCAGACTTACTATAACACGAGACGCCTCCTGGGTGTTTTACACCATGTTTATAAGAATAAAATCCCCACACTGGCCCTCGCATTAGATGCAGAAAAGGCGTTCGACAGAGTCCGTTGGTTCTTCGCCTTTTCAGTACTTGAACGAATGGGCTTTACAGGGCATATACTTACCGCCGTTAGGGCACTATACAGCAATTCCACAGCTAGAACATTTGTAAACGGAGCCTTGTCGGATGTATTTGCACTTACGAATGGAACCCGGCAGGGATGCCCTCTTTCCCCTCTTATCTTTATATTAGCCATGGAGCCACTGGCACAGGCGATTAGACAGAACTCCCGTATAGTAGGGGTTAACATAGGTGGAAGCTCTCATGTCATACCCCTGTATGCAGATGATGTATGTCTGACCCTAGGAGGTTATGGCCCAAATTTCCCTATATGGTGACCTCTCATATTATCATCTCAACTCTTCAAAGACGCAGGCCTTACCTATTCATTTGTCAGAGTCCCTAGTGTTGAACCTTCGTAGTACATGGAATTTTGATTGGCGGCTTGATAGCATTAAATACCTCGGCGTCAGTATGTCTTCTACCCAAAACCAGCTATATACGCTTAATTATGAAGCCTTACTACTTTCGACTGAATAGGAACTCACAGAATTTGCCAGACATGACACCTCGTGGATGGGGAAAATTGCTACATTCAAAATGTTCGTCCTTCTTAAGTTTCTATATATGTATCGCACCCTGACAATAACCCTCCCAGAGAGGTTCTTTTCCAGAGCGCATTCACTTCTCTCTAACTTTATATGGGACAAAAAACACCCTAGGATAGCCCGAGACATCATGACCAAGGACCGTCGTATGGGAGGCCTAGCATTGCCAGATTTAAAATTGTACTATATAACCTCATTGGTTTCCATGCTGAAAGATTGGGTACAGCCTTCTCAGGATTTGCCCTGGGTCCAACTTGAAGCATCTCAAGCTGCCCCATACTCTTTGGAGGGGTTGTTAAACTTGCCATTTTGGAAGATCCCAACTCCCAAAAATCTAGGCCCGACGGTATTAGCATCACGATGCAGACGCTCCCCCCACAATTGCCTCTCTCTCCTTCTCATTGCTCCGGACACTACTTCCTCAAATGGATCTGTCAACATGGGCTTTAGCGGATATACATAGGGGGGGAGGGACCTGTTAAATCATGGTGTACTACAACCATTCCAATGGATCAGAGAAAAGTTTTCTATTCATAGCAGGGAGTTTTTCAAATATCTCCAGATCCGACATTTATTACAGGACCTGCAGCCATCCGGAGTGAAAATGGACAGATTAGCAAAATTGTATATCACCAGCAAGGGGAAAGGCTTGAAACCCCTTTATAAATCTGTTATCCACTCCGGGTCTTTTATACGCTCTCACCTAATGAAGACGTGGGAGTAAGATTTTAATCTGTCTATTTCTGACACGGAATGGATGCAGGCCCTTAGAATGGTACACAAATATCTGAAGTGCATATCTAATGTAGAATCAGCGATTAAAACTATGTTAAGATGGTACTACACGCCGGATAGACTGGCTCTTATGTATGATTCAGTATCTAATCTATGTTGGAGAGGATGCGGATGTAGGGGAACCCTATTTCATATACTGTGGCAATGCCCCAAGATACAATTGTATTGGTCCGCATGTAGAGAATTACTAGCCAGGATTGTGCCTTATGGGACGACATGGTCACCGCAACTAGTCCTGTTATTGATAGGAGTGGATGCCCTGCCCGTCCGCCTAAGGACCTTACTCTGTATTTTCTGCGTGATAGCAAAATTATTACTGTTGCGAAAGTGGAAAACCCCAGACCTACTAAATATCTCTGCATTGATATCTACACTTAACATCACTATTATCGCTATGGGGGGAGAGGGGTATGATAGATTTCTTCAAAATTGGAAGCCTTGGTCGAGCTCCCCATATAGCACTCAATTTTAGGGTCTCCATAGTCCTATCACTTATATGGTCTTGAACCAATCCCCTTTATAGAGCTGACAGGCTTGAAATACAGACCTTTTGCCATTGGTATAGGTATGGGTCATAGGTGGCCACTTATCTCAACTCAATAATTTACTTGCTGACAGCAGGCATTTTCGTAATTGTAATGCATATTGGTTTCTTCGTACTGAAGAATGTTTCTTTTGTTATAAATTATTGTTTACCCATTGGGAATGCCCGATGCCTTTTTACATTGTTAAACTCAATAAAAAACTATTGAAACGAAGGTGAAATATGGCAGTGTACTTAAGGGGTTAAGGAATACATTTAGGGGTGAAGTTAATGCTTTGACTCAACAAGCGTTTCATAGAATTTAGAAGCACATGGCTGTGAAAATGAATAAGTAACTTTTACTTCCAATATAATGTTGCTTTAGCCCAAAATGTTTTATTTTTTTTACAAGGGGTAACAGGAGAAAATGCACTCCATAATTTCTTATGTATTTTTTCCTGAATACGGCAACACCATATATGTGGTCGTAAACCGTTGTTTGGGGGCACGGCAGCATTCAGAAGGGAAGGAGCGACATCGGCATTTTCTAACATATAATTTGCTGAAATTGTTTTTTAGGGGTCATAACATTTTTTTTTTCACCAATGTAGTTGTGTTTGCTTTTTGTGGGACAGGCTGTAGTTCTTATTGGTATCATTGTGGGGTACATGCAATATGTCTTTTTATACAATTTTTTTGTGGAGGTGAAGTGGGCAAAAATGGCAATTCTGTCAGTGTTTTAAATTTTTATATGGGGTTCCTCTTGCGCTTAATATGATATGATAATTCTATTCTGTGGGTTGATATGGTTATGGAGATACCACATTCATACAGGGAGTGCAGAATTATTAGGCAAGTTGTATTTTTGAGGATTCATTTTATTATTGAACAACAAACATGTTCTCAATGAACCCAAAAAACTCATTAATATCAAAGCTGAATATTTTTGGAAGTAGTTTTTAGTTTGTTTTTAGTTTTAGCTATTTTAGGGGGATATCTGTGTGTGCAGGTGACTATTACTGTGCATAATTATTAGGCAACTTAACAAAAAACAAATATATACCCATTTCAATTATTTATTTTTACCAGTGAAACCAATATAACATCTCAACATTCACAAATATACATTTCTGACATTCAAAAACAAAACAAAAACAAATCAGTGACCAATATAGCCACCTTTCTTTGCAAGGACACTCAAAAGCCTGCCATCCATGGATTCTGTCAGTGTTTTGATCTGTTCACCATCAACATTGCGTGCAGCAGCAACCACAGCCTCCCAGACACTGTTCAGAGAGGTGTACTGTTTTCCCTCCTTGTAAATCTCACATTTGATGATGGACCACAGGTTCTCAATGGGGTTCAGATCAGGTGAACAAGGAGGCCATGTCATTAGATTTTCTTCTTTTATACCCTTTCTTGCCAGCCATGCTGTGGAGTACTTGGGCGCGTGTGATGGAGCATTGTCCTGCATGAAAATCATGTTTTTCTTGAAGGATGCAGACTTCATCCTGTACCACTGCTTGAATAAGGTGTCTTCCAGAAACTGGCAGTAGGACTGGGAGTTGAGCTTGACTCCATCCTCAACCGAAAAGGCCCCACAAGCTCATCTTTGATGATACCAGCCCAAACCAGTACTCCACCTCCACCTTGCTGGCGTCTGAGTCGGACTGGAGCTCTCTGCCCTTTACCAATCCAGCCACGGGCCCATCCATCTGGCCCATCAAGACTCACTCTCATTTCATCAGTCCATAAAACCTTAGAAAAATCAGTCTTGAGATATTTCTTGGCCCAGTCTTGACGTTTCAGCTTGTGTGTCTTGTTCAGTGGTGGTCGTCTTTCAGCCTTTCTTACCTTGGCCATGTCTCTGAGTATTGCACACCTTGTGCTTTTGGGCACTCCAGTGATGTTGCAGCTCTGAAATATGGCCAAACTGGTGGCAAGTGGCATCTTGGCAGCTGCACGCTTGACTTTTCTCAGTTCATGGGCAGTTATTTTGCGCCTTGGTTTTTCCACACGCTTCTTGCGACCCTGTTGACTATTTTGAATGAAACTCTTGATTGTTCGATGATCACGCTTCAGAAGCTTTGCAATTTTAAGAGTGCTGCATCCCTCTGCAAGATATCTCACTATTTTTGCCTTTTCTGAGCCTGTCAAGTCCTTCTTTTGACCCATTTTGCCAAAGGAAAGGAAGTTGCCTAATAATTATGCACACCTGATATAGGGTGTTGATGTCATTAGACCACACCCCTTCTCATTACAGAGATGCACATCACCTAATATGCTTAATTGGTAGTAGGCTTTCGAGCCTATACAGCTTGGAGTAAGACAACATGCATAAAGAGGATGATGTGGTCAAAATACTCATTTGCCTAATAATTCTGCACTCCCTGTATAGTTTTTGTATGTTTTACTACTTTTTCAGCATAAAATCCCCTTTATTTTTTTTTACACTTTTTTTTTTTTTTTATCAAGACCATTTTGGATCTTGAAGATTCATTGGGCTTAATGGCTATACAGTGCATTGCAATAGTCATCATCAAGACCATTTTGGATCTTGAAGATTCATTGGGCTTAATGGCTATACAGTGCATTGCAATAGTCATCATCAAGACCATTTTGGATCTTGAAGATTCATTGGGCTTAATGGCTATACAGTGCATTGCAATAGTCATCTATTGTAATGCACTGTATTGTCAGTTTTACACTGACGTTAAGCCTGATCAGACCCTCAGGGTCTGATCAGGCTTAGGTACATGGCAAGCCCGGACTCCTTTGTAAGGCGTCATTGCAACAGCTGCGGCCTGATGGAAGAAAGAGGGAACTTCGTCCCTTAACCCCATGGATGCAGTGGGTAGCTACTGATTGCGGCATCTATGCCAGCACCGATTTTGGCAGTTGCAGCTGACACTCTCTGCTGATGGCAGCGGCTCTGTTCCTAAGCCGCTACCATCACTGGATGGGCGGAAGAGCAGGGGGCATCTGGGTGACAATGGGGGCATATGTAACACCCCAGAGTGGCATTACCACCTTTTTGTGCCCCCACTATCTTTAATGGTGTAACCTGTGTCATGCTGCATATTTATTTCCATGTCCTGAACAATTTCCTTGCAAAGGTTTTGTTAACATGTAATGTGCCTGGTCTACCAGCAGATGGTGGCAATCTTGGCAGAGCTAGTTTCCCTGGAGTGGAACCTTCGATCCATTCCAGCCCTCTCTAGAGAGGGAGGTGTTAGGAGTTAGTTCAGAGCAGCCCCTGCAAGGGGAAGGCTGTGTGTCAGTCAGCAGAGCACTTTCTGCTCGGCTAGGCCCAAAGAAAGAGAAGTAGAGAGCTTCAGAGCCAGGAGTTTTTTTTTTTATTCCCTCGATAAGACAGAGATAAAGACAAAGATACAGATAAAGATAAAGACAGAGTCAGACTGCAGAAAGCTAAGTTGCAGCCTACAGCAGAAGAGGAAAAGTTCCTGTTTAATCCAGTCAGCATAGCAGGGTTGAAAGAGTGCAGATGTTGCAGAGCTGAATGTGTTTGCCTGCCATTTTAATGCCAAAAGCTGCTGATAGCCAAGATAAAGTTGGAAGATTGTTCCCTGATGAAAGTTTATGTAAAGTAAAGCTGTGTTCAACGTTAATACAAGTCTGGACTCAAGTTATTTCACCCTTATCCTTACCACCTAACCATTTCAGTTGCACTGCTGCGGACGACTACTCCTGTGGTTCCAGGATATCCAGGTTGGAGCACCGTGGCAAGTGCAAAAGCCACACCTAAAGGGACAATTTCGGCAACCCTTACACCACTCTGGCATTCCTACACCTGGGTTCCACCACTACCTTCTACCTAGGGGGACCTAGTCTCTCGTTACTGCAATGCAACTGGCGTCATGACAAAAACTTTTAACCCTTATAACATCTTAAAGGGACTCTCTGGCTGATGTCTCACCCATGGCGTGCTGCACTTATAGGTGGCAGACTAACCAATCAGAATGCTTTCCAGCAAGGTGCCACTCAGATAGGTCCCTTGCTGGCTTCTCCGGTGTCTCTGCTCTTGGGGAGAGCAGAGACATAGAGGCTGTGACCCTTTATAGTATCACAGCCCTGGTAAGCAGTTTGGACGTGACTGTACATCCAAATACGCTAAGTTACATGTGATTTGGATGTACAGTTATGTCCAAATGCATGAATGGGTTAAAAAAGCTGTGCTCTGGTTTTTGCAATACACTTAAAAAGTGCTGCTGTGTAAGTTTTATCCAGATATTCTGAGGTCTTGTAGGGCAGCAGGGATAATGAACGGTAAAGTGTGCCAATGCTCACATTACTGGGGCAAAATGAGAAATCAGTCTTGCAAAGATAAGCTAAACAAATAGTGTGAATGCACGCTTTGTATTGCTCAATGCTGACACGGTTTGGAAGACTTTGCTGGCAATGAAAAAGTACATGTTATTCAATATTTACATGAAACTGGATCATTTCAATCCATCCAGCTATTGTGCAATAAAACTGATTTCCTGAACTTACAGCACAGACTGAATATGTTATGGGTAAAGTTTTATGAAAACTAGGCCTGGATATATACAGTATGTCAGGAGGGAGGTTCTGTAAGAATTCTAAATACAGTCGTCCTTTGATACAGGAAAAGAGCATGACATTCTCCTAAAATGACAGCTCTAAATCAGGTTGAATTGTACTAAAGGAAAAAAACATAAGCAGAAGTACCTCATATGGAAATTATATTTAGAGCATGGAGAGCAATAGTGGTTTCACTCACCTTTGTTGTTCCATTTAAGACAACTTATCCCCTATCCTGTGGTTAGTGCCTGATTGGCGGGCGTCCAAAATGCTGGTACCCCTGAGGATCACGAGAATGGGGGCCCATAATCCCAGTGTGAATAGAGTGGCAAACATGCATGTGTGTCTGCTGATCCATTCACCTCTATGGGACTGCTGGAAATAGCCAACTACAACCCTTCTATTATCTCCGGTAGCCCAAAGAAGCTGAATGGAGTGACAATAAACATGTGTGACTGCTGCTCTATTCAGTGGTGCACAGGTCCCCATTCTCATGATCAGCATGGACTCCAGCACTTTGACCCTCGCCAATCACTTATCCTCTATAGTCTGGATAGGGGATACATTGTCTTAACCCTTTCAAGCAAAAGCCAGCTTAGACCAAATGCCTGACCAATTTTAAAATCTGACATGTGTCACTTTATCTAGTAATAACTCTGGAACGCTTTTAATAATCCAATGATTCTAAGATTGTTTTCTCATCATACTTCATGTTAGTGGTAAAATTGAATTGGTATGTTTTACCTTTCTGTCTAAAAAAGAAAATCCTAAATTTGCTGAAAATTTAGCAATTTTCTAAATATTAATTTCCCTGGTTTTACGACAAATAGTGATTCGTTGCAAAATAGTTATTAACATTTGCCATAAGTCTACTCTGTGTTGGCATCATTTTGTAAATTTCATTATATTTTTTTAGAATTTTAGATGGTATAGAATTTTGGAAGCAATTTTTTACATTTTCTAAAATGTTTTTAAAACCATGTTTTTACAGACCAATTCAGTTCTGAAGTTGCTTTAAAGGGCTTACATAATAGAAACCACCCAAAAATGACCGCATTTTAGAAACTATACCCAAAAATTCAAAACTGATTTTAAAAACTAATAAAAAATAGACATATATGGTATTGCCGCGTCCGTGACAGACGGCTATATAAATATATGACATCATCCACCCTGTCCGATGAACACCATAAAACTGTGTCAAAAAATGCCATTTTTGGCACCTTACATCACAAAATGTCCAACACCAAGTGATCAAAAAAACGTATGTGCCACAAAATGGTACCAATAAAACCGTTACCTCATCCTACAAAAAAATAAGCCCCTACATAAGAAAATTGCTCAAAAAATAAAAATAAATATAGCTCTCAGAACATGGAGACATAAAAAAATGCTATTATTGTGTTAAAGTGAAATAAATAAAAAAAGTATACATATTAGGTATCGCTGCGTCCGTAACAACCAGCTCTATAAAAATATCACATGACTTAACCCCTAAGGTAAACACCGTAAAAAATAAAAAAATTAAACCCTTACATAACAAAAATTTCAAGACCAAGCGATCAAAAAGGCCTATGCCCCCCCAAAATAGTACCAATCAAACTGTCACCTCATCCCGCAAAAAATTAGACCCTACGGAAGACAATCGGTCAAAAAAAGAAAAAAACTATGACTATTAAAACTGCTATTATTGTGTTAAAGTGAAATAATAAAAAAAAAGTAGACATATTAGATATTTCAGCATACGTAACCACCTGATATATAAAAATGTCACATGACCTAACCCCTCAGGTGAACGATGTATAAATAAATAAATAAATACTGTGTTAAAGCAACACATTTTTTTGGTCAACTTGCCCCCCCCATAAAGTGTAATAATGAATAATCAAAAAATCATATGTACCAATAAAAACTTCAACTCTGCCTTAAAAAAACGAGCCCCTGCCCCTGCACATTGGCATAAAAAATTAATAAAAATGGCGTTCAGAAAATGGAGACACAAAAACATATTTTTTTTTCAAAAATGGTTTATTATGTAAAGCTGAAACAAAAAAAGTTAACATATTTGATGACATTGCGTATGTAACAACCTGTGCTATAAAAATAGCACATGATCTACCCTGTCAGATGAATGTTGTAAAAAATAAAAACAGTCATTTTTTGGTTACCTTGCTTTACAAAAAACTTAATCTAGAGCAAATACACATAATATGTACCCCACAATAGTACCAATAAAACTGGCACCTTATCCCCTAGTTTCCAAAATGGGGTCACTTTTGGGGAGATTCTACTGTAAGGGTGCATCAGGGGGGCTTCAAATGGGACATGGCATCTAAAAACCAGTTCAGCAAAATCTGCCTTCCAAAAACCATATGGCGCTCCTTTTCTTCTGCGCCCTGCCTTGTGAAAACTTACATCAGTTTACGGCCACATGTGGGGTGTTAATATAAACTGCAGAATCAGGGTAATAAATATTAAGTTTTGTTTGGCTGTTAACCCTTGATGTGTTAAAGATAAAAATGGATAAAAATGGAAAATCTGCCAAAAAAGTGAAATTTAGAAATGTCATCTTTATTTTCCTTTAATTCTTGTGGAACACCTAAAGGGTTAACAAAGTTTGTAAAATCAGTTTTGAGTAACTTGAGTGGTATAGTTTCTACAATAAAGTCATTTATGGAGGGTTTCCACTATGTAAGCCCCACAAAGTGACTTCAGATCTGAACTGGTCCTTAACCTCCTCCCGACTGCCTAATGCAGGGATGCGTCCTGCGGGCGGCCGGGTTATTCCTCCTAGAAGCATAGGCGCGTCATCTCGCGAGAGGCGAGATTTCGCGTGAAAGCACAGCAACGCTAACCTGAGAAGTTGATCTACAGCCTGCCAGCAGCGATCATTCGCTGGCAGGCTGTAGATGCGATTTTTTTTAACCCCAAAAAGGTATATTAGACGCTAACAGCGTCTAATATACCTTCTACCTGGTCCTCTGGTAGTCCCTTTTGCTTGGATCGACCACCAGAGGACACAGGCAGCTCTGTAAGTAGCACCAATCACCACACTACACTACACCCCCCCTGTCACTTATTAACCCCTGATCACCCCCCTGTAAGGCTCCATTCAGACGTCCGTATGTGTTTTGCGGATCCGCAAAACACGGACATCGGCAATGTGCTTTCCGCATTTTGCGGATCCGCACATTGCCAGAACTATATAGAAAATGCCTTTTCTTGTCTGCAATTGCGGACAAGAATAGGACATGTTCTATAGGCTCTACAAAAAACGCAGTGTTCGCCCGATCAGGCCTGATTTTGTGTGCACACTTGCGGTCAGTCTGCCCCACCGCAGTGACAGAATTTTTTTTTTCTGATCACTGAAAAAAAAAACTTTAAATCACTGCGGCTCTATAAAGATCACTTTTGAGGGGCATGGCGAGTTCATACAAGATTTTTTATTTTTTTTGGGCACAAGTTAGCGGAAATTGTTTTTTCAGTTTTTTCTTACAAAGTCTTATATTCCACTAACTTGTGACAAAAAAATAAAATCTTACATGAACTCACCATACCCCTCACGGAATCCAAATGCGTAAAAATGCCCTGTGAAATCCTAAAGGTACTCATTGGAATTTGGGCCCCTTTGTGCATCTTGGCTGCAAAAAAGTGTCACACGTGTGGTATCGCCGTACTCAGGAGAAGGAGGGCAATGTGGTTTGGGGTGTATTTTTACATATACCCATGCTGGGTGAGAAAAATATCTTTGTAAATTGACAACTTTGTATAAAAAAAAATGTAAAAAGTTGTCATTTACAGAGATATTTCTCACACATAGTATGGGTATATGTAAAAATACACCCCAAAACACATTGCCCTACTTCTTCTGAGTATGGCGATACCACATGTGTGACACTTTTTTGCAGCCTAGGTGCGCAAAGGGGCCCAAATTCCAATGAGTACCTTTTAGGAGGGCATTTTTAGACATTTGGATTCCAGACTTCTTCTCACGCTTTAGGGCCCCTCAAATGCCAGGGCAGTATAAATACCCCACATGTGACCCCATTTTGGAAAGAAGACACCCCAAGGTATTCCGTGAGGGCCATGGCGAGTTCATGTAAAATTTAATTTTTTGTCACAAGTTAGTGGAATATGAGACTTTGTAAGAAAAAAATAAATCATTTTCCGCTAACTTGTGGCAAAAAAATATATTATCTAGGAACTCGCCATGCCCCTCACGGAATGCCTTGGGGTGTCTTCTTTCCAAAATGGGGTCACTTGTGGGGTATTTATACTGCCCTGGCATTTTAGGGGCCCTAAAGCGTGAGAAGTAGTTTGGAATCCAAATGTGTAAAAAATGCCCTGTGAAATCCTAAAGATACTCATTGGAATTTGGGCCCCTTTGTGCACCTAGGCTGCAAAAAAGTGTCACACATGTGGTATTGCCATACTCAGAAGAAGTAGGGCAATGTGTTTTGGGGTGTATTTTTACATATACCCATACTATGTGTGAGAAATATCTCTGTAAAATGACAACTTTGTATAAAAAAATGGGAAAAGTTGTCAATTTACAGAGATATATATCTCACCCAGCATGGGTATATGTAAAAATACACCCCAAAACACATTGCCCTACTTCTTCTGAGTACGGCGATACCACATGTGTGACACTTTTTTGCTGCCTAGGTGCGCAAAGAGGCCCAAATTCCAATGAGTACTTTTAGGATTTCACAGGGCATTTTTACGCATTTGGATTCCAAACTACTTCTCACGCTTTAGGGCCCCTAAAATGCAAGGGCAGTATAAATACCCCACATGTGACCCCATTTTCGAACGAAGACACCCCAAGGTATTCCGTGAGAGGTATGGTGAGTTCATGTAAAATTTTATTTTTTGTCACACGTTAGTGGAATATGAGACTTTGTTACAAAAATAAATAAATCATTTTCCGCTAACTTGTGACAAAAAATAAAAACTTCCATGAACTTACTATGCCCATCAGTGAATACCTTAGGGTGCCTACTTTCCGAAATAGGGTCATTTGTGGGGTGTTTCTACTTTCTGGGCATTGTAGAACCTCAGGAAACATGACAGGTGCTCAGAAAGTCAAAGTGTGTAAACTAATTTTTTTGCACCATAGTTTGTAAACGCCATAACTTTTACCCAAACCAATAAATATACACTTATTGCTTTTTTTTTAAATCAAAGACATGTAGAACAATAAATTTAGAGAAAAATTTATATAGAAATGTAGTTTTATTTGAAAAATGTTACAACAGAAAGTGAAAAATGTCATTTTTTTGCAAAAATAATTATAAAAAAAAGTAAAAATGTCAGCAGCAATGAAATGCCACCAAATGAAAGCTCTATTAGTGAGAAGAAAAGGAGGTAAAATTCATTTGGGTGGTAAGTTGTATGACCGAGCAATAAACCGTGAAAGTAGTGTAGTGCAGAATTGTAAAAAGTGGTCTGGTCATTAAGGCGGTTTAAGCTAGGGGGGGGGCTGAGGTGGTTAAAAAAGCTGACTTCTCTTAAAATTTTAAAAAAATAGCTTAAAAAAAATTCTAAACCTTCTAACGTCCTAAATAAAAAAAAAAAATTACATTACCAAAATGATGCCCATGTAAAGTAGATATATGGGGAATGTTAATTAATGAATATTTTATGAGGCATCACTATCTGTCTTAAAAGCAGAGAGATTCATAGTTAGAAAATGGTATTCAGCGAACTACCAATGCACGAATTGGCCACACGGGCCATCAGTTAGAATGCGCATTGGCCAAAGCTGGCATAGATTTCAGTTTGTAGCAAACGGACATCTCAAGATTTTTCTGAAGAAACATGCCACATCTTACTCTGATGGAATTTTTACTAGTACTTGTGTGTGACATGCCAGTGTATACTATATGGGCTTTATTGTTGCTGATCTAGGGAATTATTCTAATTGTCTGATTGGAGTCGAATTCACAGAAGTTTAAATGAGTGGGTGTGCGTCTTCTATTAAAAATAGATCACTGCCTGTATAAGACGCTAAAAAAAGAACATTTTTTTTTATTTGGAATATCAGTAAAAGGGGGAACACCCAATAAACAGACCTGTATCCGAGTATAGTAAACTTTCTACACCTAGCTCCAATGCCGGTATGGGCAGTATGTACAGTATAGGACTAGGTGTATGTAGAGAGAATGATAGTGCTAAACATGAGCACTCAGAGTCACATCCGATGTGTGTGCCACCCAGTATTTAGTGGCGACACTCATGTGGTGTATAGCAGGGGTTGCAAAGTGGTCCCAGCTATAAGGATGACGGGTACGGAAGGATAATTATATCCGCTTACTTTACAGTCTCGGCTAGTATTTACACCGGGGCCCAGAAGCACCCCCCTGCCTAATGTAAGCACTCTCGGCTAGTGTCAGATTAGCATGCATACAATATCTGATACTGCCGAGGTAGTGATGTGCTCTCTACCCCAGCTAACCAGCGTACAAGCAGGTATAACGCTGGGGCACTAAAGCAGCAGTCAAACAAGTGCTGGCTCGACGCGTTTCTTACAACAGTATCACCAGGAGCCTAGTATATTCAATATTTACACCAACTGAATAATGTGAGCGCACATGAGGGGCGGCATCCGGCACTGTGATGGCCGTGAGCCCGCGCATCAGTGTGCCAATTAATAAAAGAGAAGATCCACCCCCTGGGCTGGGCGGGGCGGGATGCGCAGCCGTAGCCAAGCAGAAGACAGGAGCCGGACGAGCCCCATTAAGCTCCGCCCTCCTGCAGACAGCATTTATACTGTGCGCTCCTGCTACATGTATACAACTTAAGTAGGAATCAAGAAGCGGCTTACAGACAACCAGGGAGGAGGGGGATGATAAGAAGGGATGGGTGGGATGGGGTGTAAGCAAATGTGGTGCAAAAATAAGCATCAAATGGATAACAAATTAATTCATTAATAACATAAAAATGACATAATTGAAGCCCTGATGTCAATAAAGCCAAAAGGTATAACAAAAGATGGAAGAGATGTCAACTGGAATGTTAAAGATAAATGCTACATGGGGGCGAGCAGGCGCAGGGTGAGTAAACTTGGAGTGTGTACAACTGTCACCACCAGACATCTGAGAAGCTCTGACAGATGTCTTTCAGAACCTCCTCTTTGAGCTTCCCTTTGTTTTGCTTTCATTTTCTCATCTCGTTAGCCTCTCTAAGCTGTCATGTAGTTGCACTGATTGCATCCCTTTAAATCCCTTCCCAGACTGCTTCACTTTGCGGTTTATATTCCTTCCTGGAGTGTGTGCATGCTGATTCTACTTCTGAGTCTTCTACAGATAAGTTTTGTTCATTCATTTGTGTTTTTCTGTTTGCTGGATCCCAGGTGACCCTGACTCCCTCCGTATCAAGTGTAGGGAGCCGGTGGCCGTGTCCCCTCACTATTATAGGGTGTTCAGGTGTTATACAGTCGAGGTACGAGGATATGCGATCATCTACCATTGGGATTTTCGCATAGGCTGAGCAGTCAGGGAGAGAGCCAGGTCTGATGCAGGGCTCTCCCTTTTGTTCCTTAGTTTTGGATCCAGTGAGTCGGATATTCATTTTGTGTCTTCTAGTTTCCTGTACACCTTCCGTGACATTATAAACCGCCAAAACCGTCTCAAGCATGGATCCGGTTTCACTTTTGACTGAACGCATGCAGGGTCTTTCATTGGAGGTAGCAGATCTCCGTAAGACTCTTTTTCAGTTTCAAGTGACCGGTTCAGCTTGCGTTCATGGAGTTTGTTCTGAGCCTAAGATCTCGTTCCCGGATACGTTCTCCGGGGATAGTGAGAATTTTGTTCGTTTTAGAGAGGCTTGCAAACTCCATTTTCGCCTACTTCCCCATTCCTCTGGTGATGAGGAACAGAGGGTGGGGATCATCATCTCGCTGCTCAGGGATAACGCTCAGTCCTGGGCCTTTTTGCTGCCGGTGGGGGCACGGCCCCTCCGTTCAGTGGATGAATTATTTTTAGCCCTGGGTCAGATATATGATGATCCGGATCGTATTGCTCTGGCTGAGTCTAGACTACGTCTTTTATGTCAGGGTAAACAATCCTCAGAGATATACTGCTCAGAATTTCGGAGATGGGCAGCTGATACTGGTTGGAATGATGCTGCACTCCGAAGTCAATTTTGCCATGGTCTTTCAGAGGGATTGAAAGATGCATTTGCCTTTCATGAGAGACCTACCTCCTTGGACTCTGCCATGTCTCGGGCCGTTCGTATTGACAGGCGTCTTAGAGAGAGAGGAGAGATCACTCCTTCCTGTCATACTCAGTCCCAGGACAGTGCGGCGGTCTCATTCAGTGCACAGGGGTCTCAGTCGCTCTCAATCCCTTCTGAGCAGGAGCCCATGCAGCTCGGTTTGATTGCCTCTGACAGTGGAAGATTCAGTCCTCATAGGAAGGTTTGTTTCTGTTGTGGGGGTATAAATCATTTGGCAAATGTTTGTCCCTCTAGGAGATTCAGACAGTCTTTTGAGAGTAATAAAGAAACTAAAAGAAAAAAATCCTTTAAAAATGTTCCATCTGTTACCATTGGCAAGGTTGATGCAGAAATTGAAGGTTTTCCGTTTGCTTGTAATTCCCGTTTTGTCCTACCTAGAGAGCAAGAACATTTTTTGTGAGATTTTTGTAGATAGTGGAGCAGCTGTCAATCTTATTGATAATCAATTTGCTATAACTCATGGTTTCCAGGTATGCACTTTAGGAAAGGATATACCTGTTTTTGCTATTGATTCCGCTCCACTTTCTCAGAAATCGTTAAAGGGCATAGTTCACAATATCCGTTTGATTGTGAGTGATGCTCATGTTGAGGATGTGTCATGTTTCGTCCTTAGCGGGTTGCCTACTCCTCTTGTGTTGGGGCTACCCTGGCTCACTAAACATAACCCCACCATTGATTGGCAAGCGAGGCAAATAAATGGTTGGAGTGACTTTTGCAGAGAGAATTGCCTCACGACATCTGCTTCTGAGGTTTCTCTGTACCATCTTTTCTCTCTGAATTTTCGGATGTCTTCTCTGAGAGTGGTGTTCAGGACTTGCCCCCGCACAGGGAGTACGATTGCCCTATTAATCTCGCCCCAGGCGCCAAGCTGCCTAAATCTCGTTTATACAATCTCTCCCAACCTGAAAGGGTCGCTATGCGTGCTTATATCTCTGAGAGTCTGAGAAAGGGACACATACGACCCTCGAAGTCACCTGTTGCCGCTGGTTTTTTCTTTGTTAAGAAAAAAGATGGTTCTTTAAGACCATGTCTGGATTTCAGGGAGCTGAACAGTATCACAATTCGTGACCCTTATCCGCTTCCTCTGATCCCGCACCTGTTTAACCAGATTGATGGGGCTAAAGTTTTTTCCAAGTTGGATCTAAGAGGGGCATACAACCTGGTCAGGGTCAGAGAAGGAGACGAATGGAAGACGGCCTTCAATACCCCTGAGGGCCATTTTGAGAATTTGGTTATGCCTTTTGGTTTGATGAATGCTCCAGCCGTCTTTCAGCATTTTGTGAACAGCATTTTTTTATCATTTAATGGGGAAATTTGTATTAGTGTATCTAGATTACATTTTGATTTTTTTCTCCTGATTTCAAAACTCATAAGGAACACTTACGTCAGGTCTTGCTCATCCTGCGGGAGAATAAATTGTACGCTAAACTAGAAAAATGTGTGTTTGCGGTTCCAGAAATTCAATTTCTGGGGTTTCTTCTCTCCGCTTCTGGTTTTCGCATGGACCCCGAGAAGGTCCGCGCTGTGCTTGAGTGGGAGTTTCCTGAGAATCAGAAGGTGCTGATGCGTTTTTTGGGCTTTGCCAATTATTACAGGAAGTTTATTTAGAATTATTCCTCTGTTGTTAAACCACTCATTGATATGACTAGAAAGGGGGTAGATTTTTCCTCCTGGTCGGTAGAGGCGCGTAAGGCCATTTCTAATATCAAGGAGAGTTTTGCTTCTACTCCCATCTTGGTACAACCTGAGATTTCTCTACCCTTCATAGTTGAGGTTGATGCTTCTGAGGTGGGTGTGGGGGCGGTCTTGTCTCAGGGTCCCTCTCCTGCCAAATGGCGACCGTGTGCCTTTTTCTCGAAGAAACTCTCCTCCGCAGAGAGAAATTACGATGTGGGAGATAGGGAGTTGTTGGCCATCAAGTTGGCTTTTGAGGAATGGCGCCATTGGCTAGAGGGACCCAGACACCCTATTACCGTGTTTACTGACCATAAGAATATGGCCTACTTGGAGTCAGCCAAGCGTCTGAACCCGAGACAGGCCCGATGGTCTTTGTTCTTTTCCAGGTTTAATTTTGTTGTCACGTTCCGCCCTGGGGTTAAGAATGTGAAGGCGGATGCCCTGTCACGTTGTTTTCCGGGAGGTGGGAATTTTGAAGACCCGGGTCCCATTTTGGCTGAAGGTGTGGTGGTCTCTGCTCTTTATCCTGAATTGGAGGCAGAGGTTCAGGTAGCCCAGTCAGAGGCTCCTGATCTTTGTCCTCCTGGGAGGTTGTTTGTGCCTCTCGCTTTAAGACACAAGATTTTTAAGGAACACCACGATACTGTCCTTGCTGGGCACCCGGGGGCAAGAGCCACAGTGGATCTCATCGCTCGGAGATTCTGGTGGCCGGCGCTTCGTAAGTCGGTTGAGGGTTTTGTGGCAGCCTGCGAGACCTGCGCTCGTGCCAAAGTCCCTCATTCATGGCCATCAGGTCCTCTCCTTCCCTTACCCATTCCTTCCCGTCCTTGGACACATCTGTCCATGGACTTCATTACGGACCTGCCTCGTTCCTCGGGGAAGACTGTGATTCTGATGGTGGTGGACCGTTTTAGCAAAATGGCGCATTTCATTCCTTTTCCTGGGTTGCCCAATGCTAAAACGCTGGTGCAGGCATTTATTGATCACATTGTCAAATTGCATGGTATTCCTTCAGACATAGTCTCTGATAGGGGCACACAGTTTGCTTCCAGATTCTGGAAGGCTTTCTGTTCTCGCTTGGGGGTTCGGTTGTCATTCTCTTCTGCTTTCCACCCGCAGTCGAATGGCCAGACAGAGCGCGTCAATCAGAATCCGGAGACATATCTGCGCTGTTTTGTGGCGGAGAATCAGGAGGATTGGTGTTCTTTTTTGTCCCTTGCTGAGTTTGCTTTAAATAACCGTCGTCAGGAGTCCTCTGATAAGTCACCATTTTTGGGTGCATATGGGTTTCATCCGCAGTTTGGGACATTCTCTGGAGAGGGGTCTTCTGGTTTACCTGATGAGAGATTCTCCTCGTCTTTGTCATCTATTTGGCAAAAGATTCAGGATAATCTAAAGAGCATGAGTGAGAGATATAAGCGTGTGGCGGATAAGAGACGTGTGCCTGGTCCGGACCTGAATGTTGGTGATCTGGTGTGGTTGTCTACTAAGAATATCAAATTGAAGGTTACCTCCTGGAAGTTGGGTCCTAAGTTTATTGGTCCTTACAAAATCTTGTCCGTCATCAATCCTGTTGCCTACCGTCTTGATCTTCCTCAGACTTGGAAGATCCATAATGTTTTTCATAAGTCCCTATTAAAACCTTATGTCAAACCCACTGTACCCTCCTCTTTGCCTCCTCCTCCGATTGTGGTTGATGGTAATCTTAAATTTTAGGTCTCTAGGATTGTGGATTCTCGTATTGTCCGCGGTTCTCTCCATTACCTCGTTCATTGGGAGGGTTATGGTCCTGAGGAGAGGATGTGGGTCCCAGTGACGGACATTAAGGCCACTCGTCTCATCAGGGCTTTCCATAGGTCCCATCCTGAGAAGGTGGGCTCTGAGTGTCCGGAGTCTACTCGTAGAAGGAGGGGTACTGTCACCGCCATATATCTGAGAAGCTCTGACAGACGTTCTTCAGAACCTCTTGCTTGAGGTTCTTTTGTTTTGCTTTCATTTTGTCATCTCGTTTCCCTCTCTCAGCTGTCATCTAGTTGCACTGATTGCATCCCTTTAAATCCCCTCCCATTCTGCATCACTTTGTGGTTTATACAACTTCCTGGATTGTATGCATGCTGGATGCTGCAACTGATGCTTCTACAGATAAGTCTGTTCCTTTATTTGTGTTTTCCTGTTGGCTTGATCCTAGGTGACCCTGACTCCCTCCGTATTAAGTGTAGGGAGCCGGTGGCCGTGTCCCCTCACTGTTGTAGGGTGTTCAGGTGTCATACAGTCGAGGCACGAGGGCATGCAATTATCTATCATAGACATCTTTGCATGGGCTGAGAAGTCAGGGAGAGTGCTAGGGCTTTTACAGGGCTCACCCTTATGTTCCTTAGTTTGGGATCAAGTCAGTTGGATCTTCATTTGCTGTCTTCTAGTTTTCTGCAACACTATCCGTGACACAGTATTACTCATACAGCCAATGCATTCCAATACAGAAGTATTGGAATGCATTCTAAAGAGGATTAGACCCCCAAAAGTTCAAGTCCCAAAGTGGGACAAAAAATAAAGTGAAAAAAAAGTTGTAAAAAAAAAAAATTCCCTCCCAAAAATTACGTTTCAAGTAAAAATAAACAAAAACGTCATTTTCGTCAAATAAAGTAAAAAAAAATTGGTAAAAAATGGGGGAAACAAAAAAGTATAGATATTAGGTATCACTGTGTCCGTATCGACTGGCTCTATAAACATATCACATGACCTAACCCCCTCAGATGAACACCGTAAAAAACTAAAAATAAAAACTGTGCTAAATAAACCATTTTTTGGTCACCTTACATCACAAAAAGTACAACAGCAAGCAATCAAAAAGGCGTTTGCCCACCAAAATAGTACCAATCTAACCATCACCTCATCCCGCAAAAAATGAGCCCCTACCTAAGACAATCGCTCAAAAAATAAAAAAAAACTATGGCTCAGAATATGGAGACACTAAAACATCATTTTTTTTGTTTTAAAAAAGCTGTTATTGTGTAAAACTTACATAAATAAAAAGTATACATTTTGGGTATCGCCGCCTCCGTATCGACCGGCTCTATAAAAATATCACATGACCTAACCCCTCAGGTGAATACCGTAAAAAAAAAAAAAAAAACGGTGTAAAAAAAGCAATTTTTTGTCACCTTACATCACAAAAAGTGTAATAGCAAGCGATCAAAAATTCACACGCACCCCAAAATAGTGCCAATAAAACAGTAATCTCATGCCACAAAAATCATACCCTATCCAAGGTAATCGCCCAAAAACTGAAAAAATTTGGACTCTCAGACTATGGAAAACATGATTTTTTTTTTGCTTCAAAAATGAAATCATTGTGTAAAACTTACATAAATAAAAAAAAGTATACATATTAGGTATCGCAGCGTCTGTGACAACCTGGTCTATAAAAATATCAGATGATCTAACCTGTCAGACGAATGTAAATAACAAACAATAAAAACGGTGCCAAAACAACTATTTCTTGTTACCTTGCCTCACAAAAAGTGTAATATAGAGCAACCAAAAATCATATGTACCCTAAACTAGTACCAACAATACTGCCACCCTATCTCGTAGTTTCTAAAATGGGGTCAGTTTTTTGGAGTTTCTACTCTAGGGGTGCATCAGGGGGGCTTCAAGTGGGACATGGTGTCAAAAAAACAGTCCAGCAAAACGTGCCTTCCAAAAACCGTATGGCATTACTTTCCTTCTGCGCCCTGCCGTGTGCCCGTACAGCGGTTTACGACCACATATGGGGTGTTTCTGTAAACTACAGAATCAGGGCCATAAATATTGAGTTTGGTTTGGCTGTTAACCCTTGCTTTGCAACTGGAAAAAAATTATTAAAATGTAAAATCTGGGGGGCTCAGCATGCATGTTGGTACTTGCATCCCTGGATCCGATGGAAACTATTATGGCACCGGACGGGGTTAAAAGCAGAGTGTGCCTGGCGTGCATGCTGTACCTGCGCTCCCTGGACTTTGTGTGGCTGTCATGGCCCATAACAGGTAGGAACTAGTGTTAGGGACCATTAAGAGAGGTGACCTTGACGTGGTGAGTGGCTTATTACGCTTTGGCCAAAATGTACACTAATGCTTCATTCAACATCCAGCATAGAGGCAGGACAGAGTGCTGGTTGCAGAGTGCGATTGCATTTGTGTTTTTGCGTTTGAAAATGTAAAATCTGCCAAAAAAGTGAAATTTTTAAATTGTATCTCTATTTTCCATTAATTCTTGTGGAACACCTAAAGGGTTAACGACGTTTGTAAAATCAGTTTTGAATACCTTGAGGGGTGTCGTTTATAGAATGGGGTCATTTTTGGGTGGTTTCTATCATGTAAGCCTCGCAAAGTGACTTCAGACCTACACTGGTTCCTCAAAATTGGGTTTTTGAACATTTCTGAAAAATTTCAAGATTTGCTTCTAAACTTCTAAGCCTTGTAACATCCCCAAAAAATAAAATATCATTCCCCAAATGATCCAAACATGAAGTAGACATATGGGGAATGTAAAGTAATAACTATTTTTGGAGGTATTACTATGTATTATAGAAGTAGAGAAATTGAAACTTTTTTTTACTTCATTTTGGGTAAATTTAGTATTTTTTTAACAATAACATTTTTTTTTTTACTTCATTTTACCAGTGTCATGAAGTAAAATATGTGACGAAAAAACTGTCTCAGAATGGCCTGGATAAGTCAAAGCGTTTTAAAGTTATCAGCACTTAAAGTGACACTGGTCAGATTTGCAAAAAATGGCCAAGTTCTTAAGGTGAAATAGGGCTGAGTCCTTAAGGGATTAAAAAACAAGTCTTGCTAGTGTGTCTTACGAGTCTACAGCATGAAAATGAGGATTCATCTGCAGGTAATATGACAAGTGATCATTTTAAGGTGTTGAACCCTCTAAAATCTCATACCCACAGTATGGATGTCTTTCAAGAAACTATAGAAAAGGAACTTGCTGCCATATATGATACACAATGTCATATAGATACGCATGACAATTTAACACACAAAATGAAAAATGGAGGCAAAATTTCAAAATTTTATTTTTTATGCAGATTTTTCATGTTAATCAATTTTTTTCTTGTAACACAGTAAGGGTCAACAGCAAACTAAACCTCAATATACATTACTCTGATTCTGCAGTTTACAGAAATACCCCATATGTGGTGGTAAACTGTTCTATGGGCAGTGGTCAGAAGCAAAGGAGCGCTATACGGATTTTGGAGGCAGATTTTGCTAGAATGGTTTTTGCTAGAATTTTGTATTTGAAGAGACTCTGATGTACCCCTACAGTGGAAACCCTCAAAAAGTTACCCCGTTTTGGAAACTACACCCTTTAAAAAAAAAAATATTAATGGGGTACTGAGCACTTTGACCCTCTAAGCGTTTTACGGAATTTTAAAACACTTGGCTTTGAAAATGAAAAGTTTCATTAAAACGTTCTTAAAATGTTGCTTTAGCCCCAAATGTTTCATTTTCAAAAGGGGTAACAGGAGAAAAAAGCACCCCATAATTTGTTACCCATTTTCTCCTGAATACGGCAACACCCCATATGTGGTGGTAAACTGCTGTGGGGGCTCATGACAGGACTCAGAACGGAAGGAGCGCCATATGGCTTTTGCAGCGCAGATTTTGATAGATTGGTTTATGGGCGCCTTTGTTTTTTATTTTTTGAGTGATTGTCCTATGTGGGGGCTCATTTTTTGAAGGATGAGGTGACCCTTTCATTGGTACATTTTTAGGGTACATAAGACTCTTTGATCGCTAGGTATTACACTTTTTATGAGGCAAGGTGACACAAAATGGCTGTTTTGGCATAGTTTTTTTTTTTTTTTTTTTACAGCATTCACCTGAGGGGGCATCTCATTTATAGAGCAGGTTGTTACGGACGTTACTGCCTTCCCTGCCATCAGGTCCCGATCACAGCAGCGCGGGGAACTGATGGAAAAGGGGAGCGAACTCCCTCCCTCCACACACCCCGCACATGCCGTGGTCAGCGCTGACCATGGCATAGTGAGGGTTAATGCGCCGCCATCTGTGTTTTCACTGATGCCGGCGCATACAGCAGGGGTCCGGCTAGTGGGAACAGCCGATCCCCTGTAGCTGATCAGGCGGGCACATCTCCTGCACATGCCCAATCAGCCCGCCGTAGTACTACGGCACTGGTCTGGAAGTCATTTCACATTTACAGGATAGAGGATATCCTCAATGCATGCTGACTAGACCCCTCGGTATCGCACAAAACAAATGAAGAAGTGAGCTACTTTTTAGGACAGAAAAAAAAGATTCAATACAGAGAAAATGAAAATAAATAAAGAAAGGAAGGTAAAAATTTTATTCCACCCACATTAGTATTGACTTACAGTAGACAATTCTCCCAGATAAAGGATGTTATACTCAAATGTCTCCCCATCTTATATGAGGATGACATTTTATATGAAGTATTAAAAAGTGGTTGTAGGGTTGTTCACGAACATTAGCTAACACTCTTTCCCCTTCATTTTTTTCTAATGTGACCAAAACCACAACCAACATTTGGTTGAAATACATGGGTTTCTCAAGATGTTAAAGTCATCCATGCAAAACATGTCAATATACTGTGACTGTCAAAAGCTTTCATGATTCATAACATAGCTTGGAGTTTCCAATTGAAAGTTACATTAATTGTAATACAGTGTGGGTATAGTTTATGTTAAATGGTGTGTAGACTGCGATGTGATGTACAAAGGCAGTTCTTCTAGGAAATATCCTTCCTGCCTGGGTACATCAAACGCAGCCAAAAACTTTATATTCTCACATGACTGCAGCTTGAAAAGCTTTTCAAACATTTGCAATGGAGATATAAAAAAAATGGCTTTCGGCCAAACACACACACACATACACTTTCAAAAAAATCACACACGTTACACACGCACAAGCTGGTTTCAAGCACTATGGGGGTCATTAATAACTCCTATATCTGGAGGTGGATCCCCCGAAGTTATGAAGAGGTGCTGGCCTAATATAAGTGTATTTCTGGATAATAAATGACCCCCAATATATTTCCTTCACTAAATACTTCTAGTTATCCTAGTAATAAACTTGTTGCCCTACCAATCGAGTAGTTAACAGCATATGTATAGAGTACAACTAATGATGAGGGGAGTGGAAGATCATAAAAGTAAATCAGTATATATGAATAACTTGAAAAAACAGAGTTACCTTGTTGATATCCCATAAAACAAGAACACTTTGCAGCTTGGCAAACTCAAGGGCAGTCAGTCGTCCAATACCATGACCAGATCCAGTAATCAAGACAATATCTCCACTAACAGATTTCCTTTTTACTGGTATAAACAACTTGATCAGTGCCTCCAGATAGGAAAAGATTGCAATGAAAATAAGAGTTATATACTCTAGTATGATATTCATGTTCCTCTTGAAGTCTAAGCACACAAAGGTCCACGTTAGGATGTTTTCAGCTGCACGGCTTCTACTGAATAAACCTGCAATGGTGCCAAAATATTAGAGAAGCCAGGAACACCACGGGTTTACACTTAGTAAAGAGAGGCTGCTATGAGCAGATTCTTTGGTATAGCTTGTAAATCGATCAAATGCAAGACTGTATTGCTGAACAAAATGCCTACCCCTTTAGACTAGGTTCACATCACCAGACACTAACTGTTCCTAATGGATCCCCTTTTCTTTAATGGGGTCCACTGGGTTTTCGTTACAGTTTGCGTGATTGTGCCAAACAAAATATCACTGCATGTGGTGGTATCTCGTCCTCATTTTGCCAAATCTGCAATGTATGCTCTTACCGAAACCTAGTCTTATTATTACTAAATTATTAAGATATTGTTTTATTGTTATTTTCACATACAAAATGGCTCCTTTAAAACAATGCCATACAACCTCTGTGCACTACTAGAAAGACTGTGGGACTTGTGTGTGTAAAGAGATATCCTCTCCTGGAATCTTTTTTTAATAAATGCCATAAACGCACACAAAAAATAAATGCCACTATAAAAAAGGCATGTGTACTGTATTTAAAATTTTCCATAGACTGACGTCTAGAGGTGTTTTTTTTTCATACGTAAACACACTAAAGCTAAAGTAAAAAAAAAACTGCTAAAGTTTGCTACGCTGCGACAAAAAATATATTAAGTTGTTTTCCAGAAATAAAATCAGAAAAAGAAGCCAGAGTTGCTAATAACATGAATTGTTTAAGGCCTCTTTCACACGACAGTTATGTTTTTCTGTTTACCGGCCACTGTTCTTTGCGTTCTGTATACGGAACCATTTATTTCAATGGTTCCGCAAAAAAACGGAATGTACTCCGTATGCATTCCGTTTCCGTATTTCCGTTCCGTTGAAAGCTAGAACATGCCCTATTATTGCCCGCAAATCACGTTCCGTGGCTCCATTCAAGTCAATGGGTCTGCAAAAAAAACAGAACACATACGGAAATGCATCCGTATGTCTTACATATCTGTTCCGTTTTTGCACTCCAGCTGGTGTGAAACTGCAACTCCTAGCATGCTCTATTCACTTTTATGGGAGATCCAAGATCAGAAGAACAAATTTGCACACTGGGAGTTGTAGTTTCACAACAGCTGGAGTGCTGGAGGTTGCAGACCTCTGGTCTAAATTATGTGTCAAGCAGTTTAAAATAATGATACATGGAGTATATGAACAAGTCTTGAAGAAGCTATCTCACTAAAAGTATTACTATATGGTGAACAGGGCATTTCAAATTAAGTGTTATTGCAATTTACATGCAACAAAAATATTGTTAGTTCTTATGTACATTACATTTTCCTCTCCTTTACTGCCCCCTACTGTAACACCACTGATTGCTGGAGAACTTAAGCCAGGATTTAGTATAGAGTACAAGATAACCGTGGCCAAAATTCTAGTCCAGCATTCAGTAACTTCCCTGCTCTCTTCTGCCTCTCAGCGCCAGTGTGGTGATCTCATACTCATAAAAAAGCAGGTGATGACACCATTTATTCGTCGCTATTTCTATATTAATAGAATTATATAGCTGTTATGACAGTGGAAATGAAACCACGGTGTCAACCAACTGGTTTGGATTTGGGCTAAACCTAAGGGCATTATCCTGGCGGCTCCCTGGTATTACCCTTTAACTCCAATACAGGGATCTGGACTTTGCTGCAGGGAACCACAAGCAGCTACCTAGTGAGTAGTCCTAGTGTGGTTGACCGCTGATTCACCTGGGTCAGAGATGCCAGTGCAAGGCACCAAAGGAACAGGTAAAACACATAGTAACATGCTGAGATCAGGGTAGGCAGAGTTTGTGCAAATCTGTGAAACAGTTCCAAGGATGGGCTGGCAGCAGAGGGTCACAACGGTAAGCAGTCAAGGTTGGTACACGGGCAGACGATAGAACAATACCCCATCAAGGAGCCAGCAAGTTACGAACCATCTCGTGGTGCGCATGTGAGCGTCTGATGTAGGACGCTAGGCTCCGCCTCCCCTTCCTCGCGCCGCACCGGACTGCTGGCTGGAAAGACGCATGGAGACGCTGAGGCTGTCACCGATCTCCGAGCCTACCTGAGCCCACCTGAGGACGTCTATTCTGGGGTAACGAGATTTCCTAGACAGGAGACCCAGGAGCCGGCTAGGTATCACTGTCAACTCTCTGATGCGGTTTTATCGGGGATGCTGTTTTTGTCCCGCTGTTTACCTGTACTGAGGCCGTGACTTCGTGGCAGGAACTCTCGGGAGGCGGTCGGGGATGCGCTGGTGAGCTGCGACTGCCGACCGTTGTGGATCCGAGGGCCACTATCTGATTGCGGTCCACTCTCTGCAGAGGACGCATGTTAACAGAGTGGCTGTTATAACGCTGTTCTGGCTGAGGATGCGGGGAGGACGGGCCCGAGAGTGAGTCTGGAGATAGCCGGATTAGCCGGATAATTAAAGCTGTTGTTGGGGTAGCGAGGAGGGGAATATTTGGAGAAAAGGGGTGAAGAGCGGATTAAGGAGTGAAAAACTTTCGGTGTACTGGAGAGATGTTTTAATATATATGCTCCTTCTGTGAATTTAAAGTCCCCTTTATAGTCTCCTGCTCCTTTAAGTGTGTTTAACCCTCGCCTAACCCTCTGGACCCTTTGGCTAACAAGCTAACTAACTGTATGTACAGTAACCCGCTTTTGTACCTGCCTCTTTGTTTCAATTTTTGAATATGCTTTTGCCGGCTTCTCTTCTTGTGGATAATACAGAAGGATTTATAGTCTCCTGCTCCTTTAAGTGTGCTTAACCCTCGCCTAACCCTCTGGACCCTTTGGACTAACAAGTTAACTAATTAACTGTATGCACAATAACCCGCTTTTGTACCTGCCTCTTTGTTTTAATTTCTGAATATGCTTTTGCCGGCTTCTTTTCTTGTGGATAATACAGAAAGATTATAGAGCCATCAAGGAATCACTCCTGATCTGCCTTAGTTTTAATGTTTTGAGAATATTAATAATAGGAATGTAACAGTTTTTGGCAATTCCGCCTCTCTGTTTGGAATCAAGTCGATTAAGCGGATTGGGGTGACCGGACTAACTGTGTGGACTAACTGTTGCTGATAACACATTAACAGGGACAAATTATTAACAGTTTGAAGAAAGCTCAGGGGTGGGTGATAAGAAAGCTCTTAAACATCTGTCTGGTAAATTATAAAAATCGTGGGGAGGAAAAAGAAGGAGAGGAGGGAGGAGAGAGAGGGGTGGAGAGGGAGAGGAGGAGGGAAGGAAAAAGGAGAGAAAAAAAATTAATAAATAAATAAAGGGAGTGGAAAAAGTCTATTCTAAAATATCTGCAGGTAGGGGATTGGGAGGATAGTATAGGAGGTAAAGAGGAAAAGTGAGTGGTTAAAAAATAATAATAATAAAAAAGATAAAAATGTCTCCAAAGAAAAAAGAGGAGCAAAAGGCCCCGAGCAGTGTTAGCGCCAGGAGATCGTTAACAGGACTAGAGACCGGGCAAAAACAACACAGTTTAAGTAAATATCTGACTCCCCAGTCTCTACTCCTTCACAAAAAGAAAAAGGTATAGATATAGGGGCGCACAGCTCGACCCACGAGAATGTCACAGTAGCCATCACGGGAGACTTGCCCACCCCTGGTACAGTCTCAGAAATAGATGCGAAAATGATGAAAGATATATTATTAGCCGTATCTAGAACAGAAAATATTATGGGGACGATTGTGATACAGATCGGGGCAGTCCAAACTGATGTCAGTATAATACGTGCTGATATGGACAAAATAAGAGAACGATTATATGAGATGGAAAAAAGGATTCCTGCTTTGGAATGTCTAGTAGGGAAGTTAGAGAAAGATCTCGCAAGTTTGAAAGAGACAAACAGTAAGATGGAAAAAAAATAATAAATCAGGAAGACAGATCAAGGAGAGCAAATATTCGATGTGTAGGGATCCCAGAACGGGAGGAGGGAAACAACCCCATAGAGTTTATGGAGGGATGGTTAAAGGAGAATTGTAGGGGGGGCATTCTCTCTCCCATGTTCTCTATTGTGAGAGCGCACAGGGTCCCTGGTAAAAAGAAGGTTCCAGGGGACTACCCTAGACATATGTTGGTGAAATGCTTATTGAGTAAAGATCGTGATGCAATATTACCGGATGCAAGAGTTTCTGATAAATACCAGATACACGGGGTAAAGATAAGATTGTTTCCTGATTACTCGGCAGAGACAAATGCACACAGGAAGGAGTTTATTAGCGTAAAAAAGAGATTAAGGGAGTTAGGGCTGAAGTATAGTTTACTCTTTCCTGCAAAGTTAAGGGTGGAATATAAAGGAAAGGTTGAAATTTTTCAGTCACCAATAGAGGTAAATCAATGGCTGGATAGGATTGACAATTGAGGGTGCAGTGCTATGGGGGAGGGAGGGGGGGAGCCATCATGCAAGTAATGGAGCTGCCTTGTCCGCCTTATAGTGGAAGGGGAGCTACCCAGCAAGGGGGTGGGAAGAGGGTGCTATGTTGGGGCGGAGATAGAGAGAGGGGTGGGGGTCTGTTTTTTTTTTCTTCTCCTTTTTTTCCTTTCTCTTTTTCTTCCCCCTCTGCTAGATGGTTAGGATCGTCTTGTTAAATGTAAGAGGTTTGCAAGAAAGAATAAAGAGATACGCTGTCTTTGAGTGGATCAGGAGGTTCTTGCCAGCCATCGTTTGCCTCCAGGAGACACATCTAGATAGAGACTCCCTCAAGTGGATACAGAAGGGATGGATAGTAGCGGGATACCATTCGGTGTATACCACGTACTCTAGAGGGGTCTCAATTTTGGTACATAAAAAGATCAACTTTGATTGTGTCGCATGTGAGGCGGACGACTGTGGCAGGTACCTCTTTCTATATTGTAATGTTGAGGGGGTCAAAATGGTAATTGCAAATATATATATTCCACCACCATATAAGTCAGATGTGTTATACGAGTTGCATAGATTTATGTTGAATAGACAGGAATGTATAATGGTTGCGATAGGAGATTACAATGCTGTTAGGGATCCACTCAGAGACAGAATGTCTGGCGGAGGGGGAAGAATACAAAAGGTTGAAGTATTTAAGCTGGCACTGGAGTTTAATTGGATAGATGTATGGTGATATTTAAATCCAGAAGAAATAATGTATTCGTGCTATTCTAAAGCTCACCAAACATGGTCGAGAATAGATATGGTGTTGGGAAATAAAAATTTAATGACCCAAGGTAAGATTAAGATAAAGTATTTGCCCATGGCCTTATCTGATCATAGCGCCATTGTAATGGAGTTACAGTTGAATAGGAAGGAGAACTTTCCTCTGTTTAAATTTAACCCCCATTGGTTATCGCTTATATTAGATAAGTGGTAGGCAATTAAGAGTGCCGTGTTTGTGTGAGGGGAGGCGGGGCGTTAACTATTTAAACCTGGCTCTCCTGCCCCCACTTGTCGGTTCGAATGCTTTCGAATCGGCTCGTGGGTTGGCACCCGTTCCAGAGAAGTCGTGTGTCTCCTGGTAGTTCGCGTGGTTGGGTGCGTCGGGCTCATCGCTGCTTTAAATAGGTAGGCCGGGTGGCTGCCCACCCGTATCGTTATGTATGTTATACCATGCTGCCGCCCGTTGCTATCTGTCCCCAGCCCACCTATGTCTGCTCCGTATTTCCACTCAATGCAGCGTCCCCCAGGCAGTGCTACACCCTCCTCGGTCGCCCCTCACCTGTGGCCCTCTGCGGCGAGTTCATTCCCGCACTCATGCGCCGCTCACCGGCTTCACAGTGCGGCTCACTGGCTTCGGCGCTCCAGCAGGAAGTGAAAACGAAGGGGAGCAGTAACAATATTAAAACTTAACTTTTACTAGGTATATTCCCCCAATTGGGGGGTAAGAGACCCCTTACAAACACAAATAACAAAAAGACAGACAAGACCCCTATAGAGGGGGTTTATATGGCGGTATCGTGCAACATAGGTGATACTGCACACCTAGATAGGTCTCGTCCCCTCCCAAAGAAGCCTGTAGAGATTGTCACACAGACCTGTGGTGGAGGGACTGAGTAATCCCAATTGTCTGCCTCCAAATTAGAAACAGACACAATAAAATGGAAAGTTCTTACCAATTTATTTTGGGTCTCGCTTAGTGTCCACATATACGTGGGCTAAGGCAGGAGGAGGTCGCTTGTGGCAGGTAGGTCCTTCGTCCGGTATTCAGGTAAACGGAGAAGGGCGTCAGGGATATCCAATCGGTGCGGTATCAGAGTGGTATCAAGAAAGAGACTCACCCTAGTACCTCCCTGCTTGGCCTGACCTGGCCCTAGTGACCTAACACGGGGTCCGTGCCCCGCAAGGGGTGGCCCCGTCCGGAACCTTACCCTAGTAAACAAACCCTAGATGACCCTAACGAAGGGTGACTAGGGAAAGGTTGTTTAACTTAAAGGCAGGTGAACATAAGTAATAATTGTCAAATGTAAGGATACTGAGGACTGGGACGCACATATAACTGCACGTATCCAAGGATATGTATACGTGTCCCGACGCGTTTCCTTAATATAACATATCTGAATGTATCCACTATTATAATGAGCTAAGACCCCAAAATCATCAGGGGACACGGGGCTTAGTAATGTGGCTCCTGTCAGTCAAATAGTTGCCACTGTAATAGATATCCCAGTGTATCAACAATGTGGGGGGTAATGGGTTAAACGATACCCTCCAAGGTAGAGACTGAGGACCAAGTGAGGCATATGAAAAACCTATAGGGACACATAGAGAGAGGTAGAGTAAATACAGACCCCCATCCAAGTGTCCCTGCTGCCCACCTCTTGTCAGTATATCGCATGTACTTACATTACTGCTGGAGCGGTCTCACAAGTCTCCAGGGTAAGTGGCCCACAGGTTCAGTGTGCCATCATGTGAGGTGTATGCCTGGCTGGTGCGCCTTGGCGCGCTGTATTTGAGAGCGGAAGGGGGGAGGGCGCTGGTCCGTGCGCATGCGCCGCATGACGTCACATCCTCGTGACCCAGCCCGATCATGTGACGGGGTCAAACGGGGGTATGTGGTGTCACTACACGGCGCATGCGCCGTCGGACCGCGCGCTGCCGGAGAGGACTCGGTGCAGGGGAGGAGGCTTTACTGTTGGTGCCTGCCGGTCCGTCCGATGGGCGTCACTCAGTGGAGGGAGGCTGAGTTACCAGACCGCCCCCATGAGATGCGTCCCTGCAGTGTGGACTGCCGATGAAAGGGGGGGGGGTGGAGCTACATGGGGGAGTATCTGTGCCAGCCCTAGTAGCTACAACACTTGTATTCCAGCAGTGTGAACTGCCGATGAAAGGGGGGTGGAGCTGCATTAGGGGAGTATATGTCCCAGCCTTCGTAGCTACAACACTTATGTCCCTAAGGTAGGGAACGATTAACCCCTTATTGTATGGACTAAATGGGACATTTTGGCGGGTTAAGGAACTAACCAACCCAGAAGGGGGAGACAGGGAGAGGCAAACTTACTGTAAATAGGATAATATAGAGAATAGGGTAAGGCAAATATGATTGGGGGAAAAATTAATAGGTCACGGGGAGGAAGTTGTGCCAGTAGTTAAATAAGCTGCACAGGCAATGCTACCGATGGGGGGGAGAAAATTCAGATATAGCAGCCAAACTGTAGTTGTTCATTTAGGCCGTGAGGGTGGGGCGTATTCAATTTAAAAATCCACCAGCATTCTCGCTGGAGGATCCGCCTATCCCAATCGCCTCCTCTAACAGGTTTATTGATTTTTTCAATTCCCATGAATTTAATAGCTGATGTACGGCCGCCATGCGACGAGAATACATGTCTGGCTATCGGTGTTTCCCTTCCATTGCGGATGTCCCCAAGATGTTCGCTCATCCGTTGGATATCCCTGACGCCCTTCTCCGTTTACCTGAATACCGGACGAAGGACCTACCTGCCACAAGCGACCTCCTCCTGCCTTAGCCCACGTATATGTGGACACTAAGCGAGACCCAAAATAAATTGGTAAGAACTTTCCATTTTATTGTGTCTGTTTCTAATTTGGAGGCAGACAATTGGGATTACTCAGTCCCTCCACCACAGGTCTGTGTGACAATCTCTACAGGCTTCTTTGGGAGGGGACGAGACCTATCTAGGTGTGCAGTATCACCTATGTTGCACGATACCGCCATATAAACCCCCTCTATAGGGGTCTTGTCTGTCTTTTTGTTATTTGTGTTTGTAAGGGGTCTCTTACCCCCCAATTGGGGGAATATACCTAGTAAAAGTTAAGTTTTAATATTGTTACTGCTCCCCTTCGTTTTCACTTTCTATTACCTCTCTGAGCAGTACCCAGGAGATCTGCCCCCGCAGCTAAATATCCTGGTAGGACATTCTACTCTTTAATTAGGCGCTCCAGCAGGTTAAGGCATGTAGATAGGGCGACACCTACAGGCCATGTCCGGTACTGCAGTCAGGAGCAGGGCTCTGTTCTCACACCAGTTCTAGGCACACTGGGGCAGGCGTCAGGTCATTGAATGCAAAGGGAAATAAATAAATAAGAAGGGGATATGAATAAATAAAGTAATTGGAAACAAAAAAAGAAATAAAAAATTATCAAAAAAAAAAAAAAAGAAGGAAAAGGGGGGGGTATTACATGTACAGATGTAGTGCCACATAATTACCGTATTTTTCGCCGTATAATACGCACCTAGGTTTTTGGGGAGGAAAAAAATAAAAAATATATTTTTAACCAAAAGGTGTGCTGTGTGTTTGGTGGGTTTGGAACTAATGGTGGTCTGTGGATGGCACTATTACTGGGGATCTGTGGATGACGGACACTGTTATGGGGGGATCTGTGGATGACGGACACTGTTATGGGGGGAACTGTGGATGACGGACACTGTTATGGGGGGAACTGTGGATGACGGACACTGTTATGGGGGATCTGTGGATGACGGACACTGTTATGGGGGGGAACTGTGGATGACGGACACTGTTATGGGGGATCTGTGGATGACGGACACTGTTATGGGGGGATCTGTGGATGACGGACACTGTTATGGGGGATCTGTGGATGACGGACACTGTTATGGGGGGATCTGTGGCTTGCACTGTTACAGGGGGATCTGTGGCTGGCACTGTTACAGGGGGGGGGATCTGTGGATGGCACTGTTATACATGTGTCATCCACAGACCCTCCCAGCCCTATAACTGTGCCATCCACAGATCCCCCGCCGCTCCAGTATACTAATATAATATGTCTTATTCAATTAATAGTTATTAAATATGCCTCTTTATTCCTAATAGTACCTTAAATCCTAAGCGCTTCAGTACAATGCCGGCAGGCAGGCCAGGCGGCCGGCGCGGCGCGTCCCTCACTGACGTCACTTGCCTGCGCCGCCTGCTTCATTCATAAAGTAGGCGGCGCAGGCATGTGATATCAGGGAGTTACGCTGCCGCCCGCCCGGCCTGCATTGTACTGAAGCGCTTAGGATTTAAGGTACTATTAGGCATAAAGGGGCATATTTAATAACCATTAATTGAATATGACATATTATATTAGTATACCGGAGCGGCGGGGCGGGGCTATAGTACAGTGACTGCACCGCCCCGCCGCTATTGCCGGCCCCAGCTCCTCCTCCCAGTCCCTCCCCGAGTCCCCGCTCGCTTTACATCGCAGCTTGCGATGTAAAACTGACAGCATTCGCCGTATAAGACGCAGGGGCATTTTCCCCCCATTTTGGGGGGGAGAAAAAGTGCGTCTTATACGGCAAAAAATACGGTAGTAATAGCCCACCGGGTTCGCAGCCGTGTCGCCTCGGGCGTGTAACCTGGTCGCCCACAGCCGATACGACACGTTGGACGTTAGGGGGTCGGTACGGGGCGCGGCCACGACATGCTGGTTCGTAGCTGGGGAGCAGTTGCGTGGGTGAGGGGTTACTCAGCCGGGGTTCGATTACTCACATGTCTGTCCTTGTCTATTCAGGTCCGCAGGTGGTACTTTGCGATACTGCGGGGTTTGTGGCTGTCATGGCCGCCAGGTGAGTCAGGTGTGGTGCGCAGGCGTGGTCCGCCCCTTTACTCCTCCGTGGGCTGGGGGACTGGGTATGGTGGCCTATCTAAGCTCAGGCCGCTGACGCATGTCTGCAGGGTGGCACCTACAGTCGTGGCCTTTGGTGGGAAGGAAAAAAATTTTTTTTTTTGTTTTGCCAGGTCTGTCACGACTACAGACTCGTTATAAAGCCCTGCCACGACTGCAGGCATTAGTCTGTCACGACTACAGACTCGTTATAAAGCCCTGCCACAACTGCAGGCATTAGTCTGTCACGACTACAGACTCGTTATAAAGCCCTGCCACGACTGCAGGCATTAGTCTGTCACGACTACAGACTCCATATATAGCCCTGCCACGACTGCAGGCATTCGTCTCACGTCAACAGACTCGTGAGGTAATACTACCACGTCTACTGGCGATGGTCCGTTACCGCTACTCTCGATGTAGGGTCCCCTCACGGCTACTGGGGCTAGTCGGTCATGTCCAGACTCGGCTTGCACTCCCGTTTGACTACAGGCACTTGACGGGTATAGCTACGGTAAAGTGGCATCACGTTTACGCACACGGGTCAGCCACGGCCTGGGAGCTCAGCCTTCACGGTCACAGTTAGGTCCGGTCAGCCCTCAGTCTCCCAGCGGGTTCCAGTCACAATACACCCTTAGCCGCGCCGTTGTCAGTTTAGCCGCTTCACCCGGCCACGATCATAAACTCTACGGGACGTGGACCTCCTCACTGACTGCTGACTTCAGAACCCCTACCCGGCCAGGCCGGCAGACCTGGCAGCGCTTCTGGTCACGACCGTGGGTGCCTTCGGACCTTAGCCACGGGTGCTAGGCTTTCCCCCCTGGGGCAGATCTGGCCTTGTCTGTCTAGTAGGTAGTTGTGAGCTTTGGTGTGGTTACTTGAGTTGAATTTCTTTCAGTAGGGAGATGTCTCAGGAATTTCTACCGGAGGGGTCCTCGTCTTCTCGGGACAGCGGGGAGCAGCAGTCCGTGCGGTCGGCGGAGTTGCCGATAAGGTCGTGGACCGTCCCTAAGCTGACGGCAGAATTGTCAAGAAGGGGGATTCCGTTCCCGGCCTCCGCGAGGAAGGCTGAACTTTACCACCTTCTGTCTGCACAATCGGCGGCTCCTAGTCGAGAGGAGGTTTCCCTTAGTACCATTCTGACTTCCCTCACGCAGCTGCATGCTGCTATCAACGTCATGGGTGC